>NW_027362763.1:28962806-29368351 GCF_046119375.1 Phyllobates terribilis
GGCCATTTTATTAACACACAAACAATAACAATCAAAATATCAATAAAATAAATATATATATATATATATATATATATATATATATGGAGGGAGGGTTCTTGGAGCTAATAGATCTGGCTTTGAAATAGACTAGAAGAAATCAACCGCCATGTTACCCTCAGCCATGCACCACCAGCTCAAGGGCACCAAACTTCCACAGTCCGTGAAAGACTAACCAACTAAAAGCTCCCGGGGTAAAACCCCGTCCAGAGTCCAGAACCAACTGCCAGATCACCCCCCACTCAATTTAAAATGACCTGGAATTATTTCCAATTCCTTCCACTGACAATTCGGTACCAACTCCAAGAACCCCACCCCCCGCCAACCACGAACAGCCCTGAAACCTTAGGCTCGTGAGTGCCCCAAAACCACCAGTGCCCTTTCAATCCCCTCCTGTTTCGCCAGGGCCCAAAGATCAATACCAATTGCGTTAAGATGAACGCCGTCCTTTAACCAGAAATTACCAACCCTAGATTCCAACTCAAAGTGCCTAACACTTATCCCACCATTCCTTGACACAAAGCTCGATATGGCCCCATTTAATTTCACTCTCGCCCTATTAATCCCTTTCACCTATGTGGCTGCCTGCCATTTTTGAATAGGCACAATATCTGACCACACCATCAGCACCTCCGGAAAAGATGTCCACAATTGGAAAAAATCAAAACGAATATCCCGAATTAACTCTCTAACGGACCTTGCCCCCAAATCTTTCCCCCCCATATGTATAACCAAAATATCGGGTGTTCTATCCAGTCGAGCCACTTTGTGAAACTCCGACATAACCCGGCTCCATACCATCCCTCTAAAGCCTAGCCAACGGATAACCACTTGTTCCCTCGGAAAACCCAATTGCCTACCGTCACGCCTTACGTCAGCACGCAGCGCCCCTCAAAGCACATACGAATGTCCGAAAATCCAGGCTAACGAGGGAACGCCACCTAAAAGAATAATAATAACAATCATATTCAACAACTCACAAATAATAAAAAATTCCTGTGGTATTCAGCGCCGCACATACGTCAAATAATGGTCCGAACTCTACCTGCCAACCCGCTTTATCACCTGAGCCCCCAAACCTCGCCTGTCAGCCTCTGACGCGGCGCCGATCCTAAAAGAATGTGAACCATACAAATCTGAATTAAGGCCCAACTCTTGCACCCCCTTTTTTAGGACCGCTATAAACTGAAATCGGGACAAAAAGGCACCGTTGCGGTGACATAAAAGTGGGCCGGATCTCCCCGACCACACCTGCCAATATGCCTCCAAGCACCTCCTCGGACACATCAAAGCCCCGTCCACCCTACCTAACACAATGCGCTTACCTCTAGCCAACTGATCGGTCTTTGCACGTCTGATCCAAAAATCGATGCCCCCAGCCCAACAACTCACGTCTTCGGCCAATAAACCCCCACCCCCAGCCCTATTCTTGCTAGGGACCACCAATTCACCTACTCTCATTGCCCCGAAAGAAGCTAAGGAAAAGGCTAGTTTAAATAGAGCCGACTCGAAACTAGAACAACAAATCCTTTCCAATACAACACCTAACCTTTTCAACATACTAAAAGAAACTGGCCTACGCTTATCCAAAATCCTGCTACCTTTTTTAAAACCTTTTAATGCCTGCTTGACCAAAAATGATTTTGTGACATCAGACACTCCCTGCAATTTGAAACCGAATGCAAGCCCGGCAATAAATTTACCGATTCTAGATACCGACCACCCTAATTCTGCAGCCTTACCAACTAAAAACAAAACCGCCCGGGTTCTATCCTCATCACTCGCCATGATGCCTCATATGAAGACCAGGTTGAACTCGCCACTGACTCCTGGAGCAATCTTCCAGCTCGTCCATAATCAGCTGCCACAACTGTGAAGGGCATTCCACTCCTGCGACTTCTGCCTCCGGTGCCAGGGCCCGAAAACGCTCCCACTGGAAACGAGACAAAGCATCCGCTATAGAATTTTGCACACCTGGCACATGTACCGCCGAAATCCACGCATTCAACTCCAAACACCGGAGTACCAATTCCCTAACCAGCTTAATAACCGGAGGGGACGAAGCCGACAAACAATTAATCACCGCCACCACACCCATATTATCACAGTGGAACCTGACTCTCTGATTCAAGAAAAATTCTCCCCAAATTGAGACCGCGACTACGATTGGGAATAATTCCAACAGAGCAAGATTCTTTGTAAGACCCTTCTCCTTCCATGAATCGGGCCATTAACCAGCGCTCCACTTTCCCTTACAATAGGCCCCATAGCCAACACCGCCAGCAGCATCCGTATAAATCTCGCAATCAAAGTTGTTCAAAAACTCCTTCTGAATCAATGACCTACCATTGTAACTGTCCAGAAAATGCTTCCATACCAACAAATCCTCCCTGTGCTCTCTATTCAAACGAATAAAATGATGCGATGCCCGCACACCTGCTGTTGCCCTTGACATCCTGCGACAAAATATTTTGCCCATAGGCATGATCCTACACGCAAAGTTCTATCTCCCTAAAAGCGACTGCAGCTCCTTCAATGTCACCTTGCGCAATTTTCCGATTCGCTCAACCTCCTGCCTGAGCAATACCAATTTGTCCTCGGGCAACCGACATTCCATTCTTTCCGAATCAATCAGTATTCCTAAAAAACTCAATACGGTACCAGGACCTTCAGTTTTTTCCTTCGCCAATGGAACACCAAAACGTTCTGCAACCCACACCATGGCTGCCAACAAATTACTACAAACCAACGAATCTGGGGGACCTATGAACAAAAAATCATCAGGTAATGAATGACGGACTGCACACCTGCCACATCCCTAACCACCCACTCCAGAAAAGTGCTGAAAGTCTCAAACAATGAACATGAAATTGAGCAACCCATAGGCAAACACCTATCCAGGTAATAACCTTTGTTCCAAAAACAACCCAAAAGCGGAATGCTAGCTGGGTGAACCGGGAGTAACCTAAAAGCTGATTCAATATCGGTTTTTGCTAGCAATGCCCCAGGCCCGTACCTGCGCACCGATGACACCGCCGCATCAAATGATGTATATTCTACAGAACATAATTCTGGTGCGATACCGTCATTGACCGAAAATCCCTTCGGGTACGACAAATGTTGAATCAAACGAAATTTATTCGGCTCCTTCTTAGGCACTACCCCCAAAGGAGAAATGATCACCCTTTCGCCCGGCAAACTCTCAAACGGTCCCGCCATACACCCTAACTCCACCTCCTTTGCCAACTTTACACTGACCACCTCTGGATGCAATAACGCAGACCTCAAATTCTTAACAGAACTTTATGATCAGGTGGCGGGATCCTGAAACCTTCCGAAAAACCATTCCGAATAATTGTAGCCTTCAATTGATCAGGATATCTACTTAGAAAGGGGGCCATCCCTAGCAGATTCACTGGGGTCACCCCCTTGACCGGTACCCACAGACAGCTTTCCTTTTTCTTTTTTGAAACATTTTGAGGCCCCATGGGAGCTCCCGTTGCAATGGGAACAAACATGTTTGAACTTACAGCCGATCCCATATTCGCACTGGCCATCATTAAATTGCCAGCACGTTCCAGACTTCTCTTTTCCTCCCTGTGCTCCCTGACTACCCCCCCCATGTCCCAATGGTTGACTCCCGCTCCCTCCGCTCCCATGAAAGGACTGCCCGTACCTAGCCGGGGCCATCACTTTCAACCAAAGACCAATATCTTTCTGATCCCACTTGATCTCCGGCCGCACCGCCTTCCTCTGCTCATCATTCCTCAACCATGTCTGACCCCCGTAAGTACGATGCGCTTCCCCAATAGAATCCAAATAACAGAATAAGCCTGAGCAATTCTCAGGAAGCTTCTCCCCAATGACACCGGCCAATATAGCAAACGCTTGAAGCCAAGTTACAAATGTTTGGGGAATAAGCCGCCACCTGCGCTTCTCCTTCTCCTCCTTTTTGCTATCGTCCTTCTTCCCTCTGTCTAAATGAAACTTTTCCAAGGGAAGGAGGGAGAAAATTTTGACGTATTCATCGCGCCAAATTTTCTCTTTCACCTCTTTTTTTAAATGTGCCCCCAAGTGGCCCCTCGAAGCACACATAAACCTCACCTTTTGCCCTATCGTCCAGCTTCACCGTATCCCCTTTGTCTTTTTCCACCTGAACTGACACTGAAACGCCCGAAGATTCTACCTCCGTGCCCGCAAGAGACCCAACCACTTCATGACTAGCCTGTGGCCACACGGCCTGTCCTGGCAACCAGGCTCCTACGGGGGATGCCCTTGACCCACTCGCTGCCCAGCCCTTCATTCTAAGCAAAATATCCCTCATCCCTGATATCTGTGCCCCACAGAGACCACATAAAATCCTCCCCCCTGGCCCTGCAAACTGACCACTGCCTTCCCCTAGCAATACAGCCCCTGCGGGCGACAAACCAGACATAGAGTCATACTCACGCAGCTGCTCAGGTGCTGTGTCCCCGCCAGCCGGAAATCCTGAGTCCTGACTATCTCTTCCTCCATCACGATCACCACTGGAATCAGATCCCTCTGACTCCGGTCGCTGCTCAAGGCCCACGCCCCTGGCCTCCACGTCACCAGGGGGGACCTGAGCAGTTGCTGATGATGTAGCCGGGCTTCTTTCAGAGGATCGCCTGCCGCCAGACCTCCTTGCGCTCCTATCTGCAGTTCTGGACCTTCTTTGAATACTGGACCCAGGCGCACGAGCCTGATCCGTGCTGCCAGGACGAAAGCTGACGGGCAATAAGGCGTCGTTGCCCTCCTCCACCCCCACTCCGCGACGTCTGGGTGTGCCAGGCAGAAGGGGTTCCCTGCACTGCTGCCTGCCCGCAGAAACCTCCTGGGCTGCTCTCCTGGCATTCCTCCCAGCAGGCACCCTGACAGGAACATCGCCAGTGGTGCCTGCCGCATGTAGTCCTCCTCCCGGCGTCCTCCTGTGGCCCCCACCGTGTTTTGCAGCTGGCCTTTGCAGCCCAGCTGCATTGCGCATGTGCCGGTCGGCTGGGGCCCGGACCTCCGGCACCGGCAGCGCTACTGATGCAGGCCGCATATCCGGTGCGGTCCTCACTTCAGGCGCGGTCCTCACTTCCGGTGCGTCTCGAGATCCTCGCTGTGCTGCGCCCACATGCCGGCTGGATTCCTGCCAGGGCAATCGTGGTGGGAAGGGACAGCGCAGTCGCGCTCGCCTCCCGCAGGGGCTCCGGAGCCTGTGCCTGTTGCGCGTAGTTACCTCCTGTGACAGCATCTCCGGGGGCCTGGTTCTCCTGGCTCTCCTCCCTGCCGCAGCCGGCGCGTCCTGGGTACCAGCTGCTCCCAGCAAAGCAGACAGCTGGGCCTCAAGCCATCCATCGCTCCGTGACCAGGCGACATCCCTCAGCCGGACCACCAGGGATTTCACTGACTCCATGGTAAGATGACTCTCTTGTGGCTGCTTCTCCAGGAATGACGGTTTTCCTGCACTTTTTCCTATATACCCCAGCCTCTCCCAATTGCCCGCCCCCTTAAACTTCCCACTATCCAATCTAAACAACCCAATACATTTCAAAAGGGAAACCACCCGGCCAATCCCGGTCATGGGGGGTTTCCCACTAGCTGTGCCTGTCTCCAGCCCCCTCCTTTACCAGCAACTATTTTTTTGTTTATCTCTACTATAATTAACTACATATATAAATTAGTGAGCGGCTTCAAAGTGGAAGCTACCAAAATAGATTACACTGTCTTCCAAATTATTATGCAAATAATATTTTCTCAGATTTTCCCAAATTACCTATATGAATTGCAGTCATGGCAATTTTCCAGTCAAATAACTATTCGAGTACAATTGAAAGGTTTTTGTATAAACTGCCTATGATAACAGGATATTTTTTAAAAAATAAAACACTCAAACTGCACTCAAAATGCATGTTCCAAATTATTATGCACAGCAGAGTTTTCAACCTTTTCATTTTAATGAAGAATAAAAAAATGGTCATTTGTGAAATTATAAGCATTAGCCGGTTATTACACACTGAAATCAAACAGTTTTCAACTCAAAACTTTATTCTAGGTGATGTTACATTTGCACATAGGACCCCTTGTTGGAAAGGAGCTTCTGAACTCTCTCGTCCATTGAATTTGTCAGGTTTTGGATGGTTTCTGCTTCAATTGTTTTGCATGAGGACAGAATACCCTCCCAGAGCTGTTGCTTAGATGTGAACTGCCTCCCGCCATCATAGACACTCCTTTTGATGATGCTCCAGAGGTTCTCAATGGGGTTGAGGTCAGGGGAGCATGGGGGTCACACCATAAGTTTGTCCCCTTTTATGCCCATATCAGCCAGAGATGCAGATGTGTTATGTGCAGCATGAGACTGTTAGAACCTTGCTCTTAGGTTTTTTTTCCTTTGCTGGTCACATGACCTTGTTGGCCTATTTAATCCTGCTCCGCCCTTCTGGCTTTGCTGGACTTCATTGTATAACTACTTTCTAGCTAGCCTGTGCTCTGTATCTAACTCTGTTAGTTTGCTTGGTCTACGGACCTCTGTGTTCTATATATTTTGTTTGTTCGTCTGTCTGCTACTATTTCTGTTAGGAGGTGTCCCATTTTCCTCCCAGTCCTTAGTACTTGTAGGGATTCCTTCCCCATATCTATAGGTCTCCGTACAGACTAGCTTAGGACTTTAGCAGGTCTGATCGCAGGATCAGGTTCCCTGTTACATCGTAGGGATTCAGCTGAGTTCTATCGTAGGGACAGATCTCCTCTCTTTCCTTAGCTCTGGTAGCAGAACACAACAGTAAGTCCAGCCTGCAAATTCTCTAAGGAAAGATTTTTCTGTTCCATCATGGTGTCGGTTCAGGATTTGGCTCATCGCCTGCAGGGACTCTCTCTGGAGGTGGCCGAGCTCCGTCAGCACGTGAGTAACTGTCCTGGAGCACATTTCTTGGAGCCTAAGGTATGTTTGCCGGATTTATTTTTTGGTGAACACCGAGAATTTTTTTCATTTAAAAATGCTTGCTTATTGTATTTTCGTTTGAGACCCAAGTCCTCTGGGGATGAATCCCAGCGCGTAGGGTTCATAATGTCACTTTTGCGCAAAGAGCCTCAGGAGTGGGCCTTTTCATTGCAACCTAGTGATACATGCTTCAGATCAGTGGATAGTTTTTTTCCTGCTTTGGGGCTATTATATGAGGATCCTGACCGTGTCTCATCTGCTGAGACTGAGTTGAGACATTTGAGACAGGGATCAGGTAATGTGGAAAAATATTGTACTCATTTCCGTCGTTGGTCTACTCAAATAGGGTGGAACGATTCTGCTCTGAAAAGTCTATTTCTTGCTGGGCTCAATGAAAGGGTTAAAGACCTGCTAATTGCTTATCCTACACCTGAAGATTTGCAACAGGCTATGCAATTAGCTATACGGGTTGATAGGCGACTGCGTGCAAGGATTAATGAGAGCAAATCCTCTGCTATGTCAGTTTCTGGTTATGAGAATGTGTGTACTAACAGTGGTGAACCGATGGAGATTGGATCGGTGGCACCTCGCTCTCAAGAAAAAGACCGTAGATTTTCTGAAGGCTTGTGTTTCTATTGCGGAAAATCTGGTCATTTAATTAAGGACTGTGAGCTTCGTATCAAGAAAGAAAAAAAAATGGTCAGTCATGCCCGTATTGCCTGTTTAAATTCCAAGGGTGTATTTTTAGCTGCTTCCACGATTGCTCAGGAAAAATTAATGGAATTTCGGGTGTTTGTTGATTGTGGGTCTACTCTGAATGTAATTGATGGGGGATTCTTGGAAAGACTCAATTTAAAACCTGAACCTTTATCATCCCCCATTGCTGTGGTTTCTGTGGATGGTTCCCCTTTGAAGAATATTACTCTCAAGGTCTGTGAATTTCCTCTCACTATTAATGGTGTTCACCATGAGAAATTGGATTTGGTAGTTTTGAATAACTTGCCTTCTCCAGTAATATTGGGATTGCCCTGGTTAAAATTTCACAATCCTGTACTGGATTGGTCTACCAGTGAAATTAAATCCTGGAGCCATAAATGTTATGACAAGTGTTGTAACGGACGTATTGCTGCTGTGGATAGGGGAGAATTGCCTGTTCCTATTCAGGATTTTTGGAGAGTTTTTTCTGAGAAAGAATCGCAGGTTTTGCCTCCCCATAGAGACTATGATTGTACCATTGAATTTGTCCCTGGAGCGACTCTTCCTAAAAGTCGTTTATTTAACCTTACTATTCCTGAGAGGAAGGCTTTGGAGGAATACATACAGACAAGTTTGGCCGCCGGTCACATTAGGCCCTCTAAGTCTCCTGTGGCGGTTGGATTTTTTTTTGTAAAAAAAAAGGACGGCGGTTTACGTCCTTGTCTGGATTTTCGTGAGATTAACAAAATTACTGTACGCAATCCTTACCCACTGCCATTGATTCCTGATCTGTTTAACCAGTTAATGGGGGCCAAGTGGTTCTCTAAAATTGACCTTAAGGGGGCATACAATCTGTTGCGCATGAAGGAGGGTGACGAATGGAAGACTGCTTTTAACACTCCTGTGGGTCATTTTGAGAATCTGGTTATGCCTTTTGGTCTTACTAATGCTCCTGCATTTTTTCAGAATCTGATTAATGACATCCTTAGACCTTTGATCGGCAAAAATGTGGTTGTGTATTTGGATGACATTTTGATTTATTCGCCGGATCTGGAGTCTCATTGGCGGAGCGTACGTGAGGTTTTACAGTTATTAATGGACAATTCGCTTTTTGCTAAGCTGGAGAAATGTGAGTTCGCTGTACAGAGAATTAGTTTTTTGGGCTACATTATCTCCAGCAAAGGTTTTGAGATGGATCCGGTTAAGGTTCAGGCTGTGCAGGAATGGCCTAGGCCTATTGGTTTGAAATCGATACAGAGGTTTTTGGGTTTCGCCAATTATTACAGAAAATTCATAAAAATTTTTTCTAGTATTGTCAAACCTCTGACCGATCTCACCAGGAAAGGTGCTGATGCGGTTCAGTGGTCTTCTGAGGCCATTGAAGCTTTTGTGTATCTCAAGGAGAGGTTCACCTCTGCTCCCATCCTTATGCAGCCTGATGTGACTAAGCCGTTTTTGGTTGAGGTTGATGCTTCCTCTGTGGGGGTTGGCGCAGTATTGTCTCAGGATAACGGGGATGGATTACATCCCTGTGCCTTTTTTTCAAAAAAATTTTCGGAGACTGAACTGAATTACGATATTGGTAATCGGGAATTATTGGCTATTAAACTCGCATTTGAACACTGGCGCCACTTCTTGGAAGGTGCGGAATTTCCCGTTCAGGTTCTTACGGATCATAAAAATCTGATCTATCTTGATGCTGCCAAGCGCCTGAATGCCCGTCAGGCTAGGTGGGCACTGTTTTTCTCGCGGTTTAATTTCTCCGTTACTTACATCCCTGGTACTAAGAATGTTAAGGCGGATGCCTTGTCTCGCAGTTTTTCTCCCATAGTCGGTGCTGAGAAAGAGGAGAACATTTTACAAGAAGGTGTTGTGATAGCTGCTTTGGACTCCGTTTTGGAAGATGAGATTCTTAAAGCACAGGAGAATGCCCCATCTAACACTCCTCATGGGAGGTTGTTTGTGCCTGGGACCTTTAGGAGAGATTTGTTTGTTGAGTGTCACGAATCTTGGTTGGCAGGTCATCCAGGAATTTCTGAGACCAAGAGACTTGTGGGTCGCAGTTTTTGGTGGCCTGGATGGCAGAAGGAAGTCATTAAGTGGGTGCGTCAATGTACTATATGTGCTAGATCTAAGTCCTCACATACTCCTGCTGCGGGGTTGCTTTGTCCTTTGGAGGTTCCCAGTGCTCCTTGGACACATTTGGCTATGGACTTTATAACTGACCTTCCCCCCTCTGAGGGTTTTACTGTCATCTGGGTGGTCGTGGACCGTTTTAGCAAGATGTGTCACTTGGTTCCCTTCGTCAAACTGCCCTGCGCTAAAACTCTCGCTAAGGCCTTTGTCAAGGAAATTGTCAGACTTCATGGCGTTCCTACTGACATTGTTTCTGATAGGGGTCCTCAGTTCGTGGCTCGTTTTTGGCGTGCCTTTTGTGACAGGTTGGGAGTTCATTTGTCGTTCTCGTCCGGATATCATCCTGAATCTAATGGCCAGACAGAAAGGAAAAACCAGGATGTTGAGCAGTTCTTGCGTTGTTTTGTGGCAGACAATCAAGAGGGGTGGTCTGAGTTTCTGCCACTTGCTGAATTTGCTCTGAACAATCATACATCTTCTTCTGCTGGTTGTTCGCCTTTTTTTTGTTGTTCTGGGAGACATCCGTCGTTTGGGTCGTTCTCCAAGTTGGGATCTGCCGTGCCTGAGGAGGAGAATTTTTCCGGTGATTTGGAGAGAGTTTGGACGGATGTGCGTGGTAATCTTCAGGAGGCCAACAGAAAATCTAAAGACTACTTTGATAGGAAACGACAGGAGGTTTTGTTCGCTGTTGGTGACATGGTTTGGTTGTCCTCTAGGAATCTGCGGTTGAGGATTCCTTCTAAGAAATTGGGTCCCAAGTTTGTAGGGCCCTTTAAGGTGCTTCAGGTTGTCAACCAATCTGCTGTTAGGTTGGAGGTTCCTACCTCCTGGAGAATTAATCCGGTATTTCATGTCTCTCTGTTGAAAAAAGCTGTTGTATCGGATTGTGACGTCTCTGCCTCTGTTCCTCTGGTGGTGGAGGACGGGGAATATGAAATTTCTCGCATCCTTGACTCTAGACGGTATAGAGGTAGTTTGCAGTATCTTGTGGCCTGGAAAGGTTTCGGACCCGAGGATAACTCTTGGGTGAGGTCGGATGATGTTTCCGCGTCCAGACTTATCAGAGCGTTTCACAGGAGATTTCCTGATAAGCCTGGTCCTAGGGGATCCGGAGGATCCTCTTAGAAGGGGGGGTACTGTTAGAACCTTGCTGTTAGGTTTTTTTTCCTTTGCTGGTCACATGACCTTGTTGGCCTATTTAATCCTGCTCCGCCCTTCTGGCTTTGCTGGACTTCATTGTATAACTACTTTCTAGCTAGCCTGTGCTCTGTATCTAACTCTGTTAGTTTGCTTGGTCTACGGACCTCTATGTTCTATCTATTTTGTTTGTTCGTCTGTCTGCTACTATTTCTGTTAGGAGGTGTCCCATTTTCCTCCCAGTCCTTAGTACTTGTAGGGATTCCTTCCCCATATCTATAGGTCTCCGTACAGACTAGCTTAGGACTTTAGCAGGTCTGATCGCAGGATCAGGTTCCCTGTTACATCGCAGGGATTAAGCTGAGTTCTATCGTAGGGACAGATCTCCTCTCTTTCCTTAGCTCTGGTAGCAGAACATAACAGAGACGGGGCATTATCATGCATGAAATGATCGATGGTCCAGATGGATGGAGTGGAGGA
The DNA here is from genome assembly GCF_046119375.1 of Phyllobates terribilis. Taxonomy (NCBI): domain Eukaryota; kingdom Metazoa; phylum Chordata; class Amphibia; order Anura; family Dendrobatidae; genus Phyllobates; species Phyllobates terribilis. The sequence goes on from NW_027362763.1 coordinate 28,974,238, forward strand.
TGGCTGGTTGATGGACACCCCATGCAAACACGGCTACGGCGCTAACAAGGAGAGGTGGAGTAATGTTTTGGGCTGGAATCATGGGGAGAGAGATTGTCGGCCCCTTTAGGATCCCTAAAGGCGCTAAAGATGAACTCCATAATGTATGTGGATTTTCTCAAACAGCACTTCCTGCCATGGTTCAAGAAGAAGAACCGTGCATTCCGCAGCAAGATCATTTCATGCATGATAATGCACCATCTCATGCTGCACATAACACATCTGCATCTCTGGCTGCTATGGGCATAAAAGGGGACAAACTTATGGTGTGGCACCCATGCTCCCCTGACCTCAACCCCATTGAGAACCTCTGGAGCATCATCAAAAGGAGTGTCTATGATGGCGGGAGGCAGTTCACATCTAAGCAACAGCTCTGGTAGGGTATTCTGTCCTCATGCAAAACAATTGAAGCAGAAACCATCCAAAACCTGAAAAATTCAATGGACGAGAGAGTTCAGAAGCTCCTTTCCAACAAGGGGTCCTATGTGCAAATGTAACATCACCTAGTTTTGAGTTGAAAACTGTTTGATTTCAGTGTGTAATAACCAGCTGTTCTTTATTAAAATGAAAAGGTTGAAAACTCTGCTGTGCATAATAATTTGGAACATGCATTTTGAGTGCAGTTTGAGTGTTTTATTTTTTAAAAAATATCCTGTTATCATAGGCAGTTTGTACAAAAACCTTTCAATTGTACTCTAATAGTTATTTGACTGGAAAATTACAATGACTGCAATTCATATAGGTAATTTGGGAAAATCTGAGAAAATATTATTTGCATAATAATTTGGAACACAGTGTAATCACTTTTCACTTCTATCAAAACCTGAAGCAGTCAAAAGAAGCTCAAAGAGACAGAACAAGGACACAGCAAGTCGCACAGTGCAAATGTGTCACTCCTTTTACACTATTTTTTTACCTTTTTCTTAATTGCGGAAAAAGCCAAAAAGTCAAATCCCGCAATAAGAAATCATATGTGCCAAAAACTGTAACTAGTGAAAACTATATCGTGTCACGCCAAAAAATACATGGCCAAGTACTGCAACATAGCTAATATTCAAAAGTATCCAAACTGTTCTGCAGTACCTGTCAGTGGCTGCTACATAATGAATGGAGCAGAAGAAGATAACAAATTATAATAAAAATATTTTTACTTATACAGCGCCAACATATTCCGCAACACTTTACAATTCAGAAAATTTACAGACATTATCGGCACTGTCCCCATTGGGGCTCACAATCTACATTCCCTATCAGTGTGTCATTTGGAGTGTGGGAGGAAACCAGAGAACCCGGAGGAAACCAACGCAAACATGGGAAGAACATACTAACTCCTTGCAGATGTTATCCTTGGTGGGATTTGAACCCAGGACCCCAGCGCTACAAGGGTACAGTGCTAACCACTGAACCATCATGCTGCCCGTTATTATCCAATTATACAATAAACTCAAATCAATATGATATTCATGGGGTTCAAATATTTTTTTGGTAATGCAAATAATTTCAGCTTTAAACATTATCTCTATTATGGAACTCACGTTCTTCTCCATTACTCATCGCCAATATCATCAAGAGGGTGAAAGTGGAAAAGATCATGATTTCAAGTCAACCCTAAAAATAAGTAAAAAAAAAGAGAGAGAGGCGAGGGGGTGAATATTATTATACATTGTAGTTTATTAAGTTTTAAACACAATAAAGAATGAGGAGTCAGAAAAACGATAAAGAGAAAGCAAAACAGCGAGAGAAGGAGAAAGAGAAAAACACTGCAAATATACGGAGATGAAACATTTCCAAGATGAAAAGGAAATGACAAAAAAAATAGCAAAACAAAATATAGTGCCGTACAGTGCCAACCTACAGTATAACATGCTACTCAAATAATAGTGTTATACAGAGCTCAACTAATAGTGTTATACAGAGTCCAACTAATAGTGTTATACAGTGTCCAACTAATAGTGTTATACAGTGCTCAACTAATAGTGTTATACAGAGCTCAACTAATAGTGTTATACAGTGTCCAACTAATAGTGTTATACAGAGCTCAACTAATAATGTTATACAGTGTCCAACTAATAGTGTTATACAGAGCTCAAATAATAGTGTTATACAGAGCTCAACTAATAGTGTTATACAGAGCTCAACTAATAGTGTTATACAGTGTCCAACTAATAGTGTTATACAGAGCTCAAATAATAGTGTTATACAGAGCTCAACTAATAGTGTTATACAGAGCTCAACTAATAGTGTTATACAGTGTCCAACTAATAGTGTTATACAGTGTCCAACTAATAGTGTTATACAGAGCTCAACTAATAGTGTTATACAGTGTCCAACTAATAATATTATACAGTGTCCAACTAATAGTGTTATACAGAGCTCAACTAATAGTGTTATACAGTGTACAACTAATAGTGTTATACAGTGCCCAACTAATAGTGTTATACAGAGCTCAACTAATAGTGTTATACAGAGCTCAACTAATAGTGTTATACAGTGTCCAACTAATAGTGTTATACAGTGTACAACTAATAGTGTTATACAGTGCTCAACTAATAGTGTTATACAGAGCTCAACTAATAGTGTTATACAGAGCTCAACTAATAGTGTTATACAGTGTACAACTAATAGTGTTATACAGTGCCCAACTAATAGTGTTATACAGTGCTCAACTAATAGTGTTATACAGAGCTCAACTAATAGTGTTATACAGTGTCCAACTAATAGTGTTATACAGTGTACAACTAATAGTGTTATACAGTGTCCAACTAATAGTGTTATACAGTGTCCAACTAATAGTGTTATACAGTGTACAACTAATAGTGTTATACAGTGTCCAACTAATAGTGTTATACAGTGTCCAACTAATAGTGTTATACAGTGTACAACTAATAGTGTTATACAGTGCCCAACTAATAGTGTTATACAGAGCTCAACTAATAGTGTTATACAGTGTCCAACTAATAGTGTTATACAGTGTACAACTAATAGTGTTATACAGTGTCCAACTAATAGTGTTATACAGTGTCCAACTAATAGTGTTATACAGTGTACAACTAATAGTGTTATACAGTGTCCAACTAATAGTGTTATACAGTGCTCAACTAATAGTGTTATACAGAGCTCAACTAATAGTGTTATACAGTGTCCAACTAATAGTGTTATACAGTGTACAACTAATAGTGTTATACAGTGTCCAACTAATAGTGTTATACAGTGTCCAACTAATAGTGTTATACAGTGTACAACTAATAGTGTTATACAGTGCCCAACTAATAGTGTTATACAGTGTACAACTAATAGTGTTATACAGTGTCCAACTAATAGTGTTATACAGTGTCCAACTAATAGTGTTATACAGTGTCCAACTAATAGTGTTATACAGTGTACAACTAATAGTGTTATACAGTGCCCAACTAATAGTGTTATACAGAGCTCAACTAATAGTGTTATACAGTGTACAACTAATAGTGTTATACAGTGTCCAACTAATAGTGTTATACAGTGCTCAACTAATAGTGTTATACAGTGTCCAACTAATAGTGTTATACAGTGCCCAACTAATAGTGTTATACAGTGTCCAACTAATAGTGTTATACAGTGCTCAACTAATAGTGTTATACAGTGCTCAACTAATAGTGTTATACAGAGCTCAACTAATAGTGTTATACAGTGTCCAACTAATAGTGTTATACAGTGCTCAACTAATAGTGTTATACAGTGTCCAACTAATAGTGTTATACAGTGTCCAACTAATAGTGTTATACAGAGCTCAACTAATAGTGTTATACAGAGCTCAACTAATAGTGTTATACAGAGCTCAACTAATAGTGTTATACAGTGTCCAACTAATAGTGTTATACAGAGCTCAACTAATAGTGTTATACAGAGCTCAACTAATAGTATTATACAGTGTCCAACTAATAGTGTTATACAGTGTCCAACTAATAGTGTTATACAGTGCTTAACTAATAGTGTTATACAGTGTACAACTAATAGTGTTATACAGAGCTCAACTAATAGTGTTATACAGTGCTCAACTAATAGTGTTATACAGTGTCCAACTAATAGTGTTATACAGAGCTCAACTAATAGTGTTATACAGAGCTCAACTAATAGTGTTATACAGAGCTCAACTAATAGTGTTATACAGTGCTCAACTAATAGTGTTATACAGTGTACAACTAATAGTGTTATACAGAGCTTAACTAATAGTGTTATACAGTGTTCAACTAATAGTGTTATACAATGTCCAACTAATAGTGTTATACAGTGCCCAACTAATAGTGTTATACAGAGCTCAACTAATAGTGTTATACAAAGCTCAACTAATAGTGTTATACAGAGCTCAACTAATAGTGTTATACAGTGTCCAACTAATAGTGTTATACAGTGTCCAACTAATAGTGTTATACAGAGCTCAACTAATAGTGTTATACAGTGCCCAACTAATAGTGTTATACAGTGTCCAACTAATAGTGTTATACAGTGTCCAACTAATAGTGTTATACAGTGTCCAACTAATAGTGTTATACAGTGTACAACTAATAGTGTTATACAGTGCCCAACTAATAGTGTTATACAGAGCTCAACTAATAGTGTTATACAGTGTCCAACTAATAGTGTTATACAGTGTACAACTAATAGTGTTATACAGTGTCCAACTAATAGTGTTATACAGTGTCCAACTAATAGTGTTATACAGTGTACAACTAATAGTGTTATACAGTGTCCAACTAATAGTGTTATACAGTGCTCAACTAATAGTGTTATACAGAGCTCAACTAATAGTGTTATACAGTGTCCAACTAATAGTGTTATACAGTGTACAACTAATAGTGTTATACAGTGTCCAACTAATAGTGTTATACAGTGTCCAACTAATAGTGTTATACAGTGTACAACTAATAGTGTTATACAGTGCCCAACTAATAGTGTTATACAGTGTACAACTAATAGTGTTATACAGTGTCCAACTAATAGTGTTATACAGTGTCCAACTAATAGTGTTATACAGTGTCCAACTAATAGTGTTATACAGTGTACAACTAATAGTGTTATACAGTGCCCAACTAATAGTGTTATACAGAGCTCAACTAATAGTGTTATACAGTGTACAACTAATAGTGTTATACAGTGTCCAACTAATAGTGTTATACAGTGCTCAACTAATAGTGTTATACAGTGTCCAACTAATAGTGTTATACAGTGCCCAACTAATAGTGTTATACAGTGTCCAACTAATAGTGTTATACAGTGCTCAACTAATAGTGTTATACAGTGCTCAACTAATAGTGTTATACAGAGCTCAACTAATAGTGTTATACAGTGTCCAACTAATAGTGTTATACAGTGCTCAACTAATAGTGTTATACAGTGTCCAACTAATAGTGTTATACAGTGTCCAACTAATAGTGTTATACAGAGCTCAACTAATAGTGTTATACAGAGCTCAACTAATAGTGTTATACAGAGCTCAACTAATAGTGTTATACAGTGTCCAACTAATAGTGTTATACAGAGCTCAACTAATAGTGTTATACAGAGCTCAACTAATAGTATTATACAGTGTCCAACTAATAGTGTTATACAGTGTCCAACTAATAGTGTTATACAGTGCTTAACTAATAGTGTTATACAGTGTACAACTAATAGTGTTATACAGAGCTCAACTAATAGTGTTATACAGTGCTCAACTAATAGTGTTATACAGTGTCCAACTAATAGTGTTATACAGAGCTCAACTAATAGTGTTATACAGAGCTCAACTAATAGTGTTATACAGAGCTCAACTAATAGTGTTATACAGTGCTCAACTAATAGTGTTATACAGTGTACAACTAATAGTGTTATACAGAGCTTAACTAATAGTGTTATACAGTGTTCAACTAATAGTGTTATACAATGTCCAACTAATAGTGTTATACAGTGCCCAACTAATAGTGTTATACAGAGCTCAACTAATAGTGTTATACAAAGCTCAACTAATAGTGTTATACAGAGCTCAACTAATAGTGTTATACAGTGTCCAACTAATAGTGTTATACAGTGTCCAACTAATAGTGTTATACAGAGCTCAACTAATAGTGTTATACAGTGCCCAACTAATAGTGTTATACAGTGTCCAACTAATAGTGTTATACAGTGTCCAACTAATAGTGTTATACAGTGTACAACTAATAGTGTTATACAGTGCTCAACTAATAGTGTTATACAGTGCCCAACTAATAGTGTTATACAGTGTCCAACTAATAGTGTTATACAGTGTCCAACTAATAGTGTTATACAGAGCTCAACTAATAGTGTTATACAGAGCTCAACTAATAGTATTATACAGTGTCCAACTAATAGTGTTATACAGTGTCCAACTAATAGTGTTATACAGAGCTCAACTAATAGTGTTATACAGTGCCCAACTAATAGTGTTATACAGTGTCCAACTAATAGTGTTATACAGTGTCCAACTAATAGTGTTATACAGTGTCCAACTAATAATGTTATACAGAGCTCAACTAATAGTGTTATACAGTGTCCAACTAATAGTATTATACAGTGTCCAACTAATAGTGTTATACAGTGTCCAACTAATAGTGTTATACAGAGCTCAACTAATAGTGTTATACAGTGCCCAACTAATAGTGTTATACAGTGTCCAACTAATAGTGTTATACAGTGTCCAACTAATAGTGTTATACAGTGTACAACTAATAGTGTTATACAGTGCTCAACTAATAGTGTTATACAGTGCCCAACTAATAGTGTTATACAGTGTCCAACTAATAGTGTTATACAGTGCTCAACTAATAGTGTTATACAGAGCTCAACTAATAGTGTTATACAGAACTGAACTAGTAGTGTTATACAATGTCCAACTAATAGTATTATACAGGGCTCAACTAATAGTGTTATACAGTGCTCAACTAATAGTGTTATACAGTGCTCAACTAATAGTGTTATACAGTGCTCAACTAATAGTGTTATACAGTGTACAACTAATAGTGTTATACAGTGCTCAACTAATAGTGTTATACAGTGTACAACTAATAGTCTTATACAGTGTACAACTAATAGTGTTATACAGTGTCCAACTAATAGTGTTATACAGTGTCCAACTAATAGTGTTATACAGAGCTCAACTAATAGTATTATACAGTGCACAACTAATAGTGTTATACAGTGCTCAACTAATAGTGTTATACAGTGTCCAACTAATAGTGTTATACAGAGCTCAACTAATAGTATTATACAGTGCACAACTAATAGTGTTATACAGTGTCCAACTAATAGTGTTATACAGTGCTAAACTAATAGTGTTATACAGTGTACAACTAATAGTGTTATACAGTGTACAACTAATAGTGTTATACAGAGCTCAACTAATAGTATTATACAGTGCACAACTAATAGTGTTATACAGTGTACAACTAATAGTGTTATACAGTGCTCAACTAATAGTGTTATACAGTGTACAACTAATAGTGTTATACAGTGCTCAACTAATAGTGTTATACAGTGTACAACTAATAGTGTTATACAGTGTCCAACTAATAGTGTTATACAGAGCTCAACTAATAGTGTTATACAGTGCTCAACTAATAGTGTTATACAGTGTACAACTAATAGTGTTATACAGTGCTCAACTAATAGTATTATACAGTGCACAACTAATAGTGTTATACAGTGTACAACTAATAGTGTTATACAGTGCTCAACTAATAGTGTTATACAGTGTACAACTAATAGTGTTATACAGTGTACAACTAATAGTGTTATACAGTGCTCAACTAATAGTGTTATACAGTGCTCAACTAATAGTATTATACAGTGCACAACTAATAGTGTTATACAGTGTACAACTAATAGTGTTATACAGTGCTCAACTAATAGTGTTATAGAGTGTACAACTAATAGTGTTATACAGTGTACAACTAATAGTGTTATACAGTGCTCAACTAATAGTGTTATACAGAGCCCAACTAATAGTGTTATACGGAGCTCAACTAATAGTGTTATACGGAGCTCAACTAATAGTGTTATACGGAGCTCAACTAATAGTGTTATACAGTGCTCAACTAATAGTGTTATGCAGTGTACAACTAATAGTGTTATACAGTGTACAACTAATAGTGTTATACAGTGCTCAACTAATAGTGTTATACAGAGCTCAACTAATAGTGTTATACAGTGCCCAACTAATAGTGTTATACAGTGTCCAACTAATAGTGTTATACAGTGCTCAACTAATAGTGTTATACAGTGCTCAACTAATAGTGTTATACAGTGCCCAACTAATAGTGTTATACAGGGCTCAACTAATAGTGTTATGCAGTGTACAACTAATAGTGTTATACAGTGTACAACTAATAGTGTTATACAGTGCTTAATTAATAGTGTTATACAGTGCTCAACTAATAGTGTTATACAGAGCTCAACTAATAGTGTTATACAGTGTCCAACTAATATTGTTATACAGTGCTCAACTAATAGTGTTATACAGTGCCCAACTAATAGTGTTATACAGTGTACAACTAATAGTGTTATACAGTGCTCAACTAATAGTGTTATACAGTGTACAACTAATAGTGTTATACAGTGCTCAACTAATAGTGTTATACAGTGTCCAACTAATATTGTTATACAGTGCTCAACTAATAGTGTTATACAGTGCCCAACTAATAGTGTTATACAGTGTACAACTAATAGTGTTATACAGTGCTCAACTAATAGTGTTATACAGTGTACAACTAATAGTGTTATACAGAGCTCAACTAATAGTGTTATACAGTGCTCAACTAATAGTGTTATACAGTGCTCAACTAATAGTGTTATACAGTGCTCAACTAATAGTGTTATACAGTGCTCAACTAATAGTGTTATACACAGCTCAACTAATAGTGTTATACAGTGTCCAACTAATATTGTTATACAGTGCTCAACTAATAGTGTTATACAGTGCCCAACTAATAGTGTTATACAGTGTACAACTAATAGTGTTATACAGTGCTCAACTAATAGTGTTATACAGTGTACAACTAATAGTGTTATACAGTGCTCAACTAATAGTGTTATACAGTGCTCAACTAATAGTGTTATACAGTGCTCAACTAATAGTGTTATACAGTGCCCAACTAATAGTGTTATACAGTGCTCAACTAATAGTGTTATGCAGTGTACAACTAATAGTGTTATACAGTGTACAACTAATAGTGTTATACAGTGCTTAATTAATAGTGTTATACAGTGCTCAACTAATAGTGTTATACAGAGTTCAACTAATAGTGTTATACAGAGCTCTACTAATAGTGCTATACAGTGTCCAACTAATAGTGTTATACAGTGTCCAACTAATAGTGTTATACAGTGCTCAACTAATAGTGTTATACAGTGCTCAACTAAAAGTGTTATACAGTGTCCAACTAATAGTGTTATACAGTGTCCAACTTATAGTGTTATACAGTGCTCAACTAATAGTGTTATACAGTGTCCAACTAATAGTGTTATACAGTGCCCAACTTATAGTGTTATACAGTGCTCAACTAATAGTGTTATACAGTGTCCAACTAATAGTGTTATACAGTGTGCAACTAATAGTGTTATACAGTGCTCAACTAATAGTGTTATACAGTGCCCAACTAATATAGTTTTACAGTGCCCAACTAATAGTGTTATGCAGTGCTCAACTAATAGTGTTATACAGTGCTCAACTAATAGTGTTATGCAGAGCTCAACTAATAGTGTTATACAGTGCTCAACTAATAGTGTTATACAGTGCTCAACTAATAGTGTTATGCAGAGCTCAACTAATAGTGTTATACAGTGCCCAACTAATAGTGTTATACAGAGCTCAACTAATAGTGTTATACAGTGCCCAACTAATAGTGTTATACAGAGCTCAACTAATAATATTATACAGTGCTCAACTAATAGTGTTATACAGTGCTCAACTAATAGTGTTATACAGTGCTCAACTAATAGTGTTATACAGAGCTCAACTAATAGTGTTATACAGTGCCCAACTAATAGTGTTATACAGAGCTCAACTAATAGTGTTATACAGTGCCCAACTAATAGTGTTATACAGAGCTCAACTAATAGTGTTATACAGTGCTCAACTAATAGTGTTATACAGAGCTCAACTAATAATATTATACAGTGCTCAACTAATAGTGTTATACAGTGCTCAACTAATAGTGTTATACACAGCTCAACTAATAGTGTTATACTGTGTACAACTAATAGTGTTATACAGTGCTCAACTAATAGTGTTATACAGTGTCCAACTAATAGTGTTATACAGTGTCCAACTAATAGTGTTATACAGTGCTCAACTAATAGTGTTATACAGAGCTCAACTAATAGTGTTATACAGTGTCCAACTAATAGTGTTATACAGTGTCCAACTAATAGTGTTATACAGTGCTCAACTAATAGTGTTATACAGAGCTCAACTAATAGTGTTATACTGTGTACAACTAATAGTGTTATACAGTGTCCAACTAATAGTGTTATACAGAGCTCAACTAATAGTGTTATACATTGTCCAACTAATAGTGTTATAGAGTGCTCAACTAATAGTGTTATACAGTGTCCAACTAATAGTGTTATACAGTGTACAACTAATAGTGTTATACAGAGCTCAACTGATAGTGTTATACAGTGCTCAACTAATAGTGTTATACAGAGCTCAACTAATAGTGTTATACAGTGTCCAACTAATAGTGTTATACAGTGCTCAACTAAAAGTGTTATACAGAGCTCAACTAATAGTATTATACAGTGTCCAACTAATAGTGTTATACAGTGTCCAACTTATAGTGTTATACAGTGCTTAACTAATAGTGTTATACAGTGTACAACTAATAGTGTTATACAGAGCTCAACTAATAGTGTTATACAGTGCTCAACTAATAGTGTTATACAGTGTCCAACTAATAGTGTTATACAGAGCTCAACTAATAGTGTTATACAGTGCTCAACTAATAGTGTTATACAGAGCTCAACTAATAGTGTTATACAGTGCTCAACTAATAGTGTTATACAGTGTACAACTAATAGTGTTATACAGAGCTTAACTAATAGTGTTATACAGTGTTCAACTAATAGTGTTATACAGTGCACAACTAATAGTGTTATGCAGAGCTCAACTAATAGTGTTATACAATGTCCAACTAATAGTGTTATACAGTGCCCAACTAATAGTGTTATACAGAGCTCAACTAATAGTGTTATACAGAGCTCAACTAATAGTGTTATACAGAGCTCAACTAATAGTGTTATACAGTGTCCAACTAATAGTGTTATACAGTGTCCAACTAATAGTGTTATACAGAGCTCAACTAATAGTGTTATACAGTGCCCAACTAATAGTGTTATACAGTGTCCAACTAATAGTGTTATACAGTGTCCAACTAATAGTGTTATACAGTGTACAACTAATAGTGTTATACAGTGCTCAACTAATAGTGTTATACAGTGCCCAACTAATAGTGTTATACAGTGTCCAACTAATAGTGTTATACAGTGTCCAACTAATAGTGTTATACAGAGCTCAACTAATAGTGTTATACAGTGCTCAACTAATAGTGTTATACAGTGTCCAACTAATAGTGTTATACTGTGTCCAACTAATAGTGTTATACAGTGCTCAACTAATAGTGTTATACAGAGCTCAACTAATAGTATTATACAGTGTCCAACTAATAGTGTTATACAGTGTCCAACTAATAGTGTTATACAGAGCTCAACTAATAGTGTTATACAGTGCCCAACTAACAGTGTTATACAGTGTCCAACTAATAGTGTTATACAGTGTCCAACTAATAGTGTTAGACAGTGTCCAACTAATAGTGTTATACAGAGCTCAACTAATAGTGTTATACAGTGTCCAACTAATAGTATTATACAGTGTCCAACTAATAGTGTTATACAGTGTCCAACTAATAGTGTTATACAGAGCTCAACTAATAGTGTTATACAGTGCCCAACTAATAGTGTTATACAGTGTCCAACTAATAGTGTTATACAGTGTCCAACTAATAGTGTTATACAGTGTCCAACTAATAGTGTTATACAGTGCTCAACTAATAGTGTTATACAGTGCCCAACTAATAGTGTTATACAGTGTACAACTAATAGTGTTATACAGTGCTCAACTAATAGTGTTATACAGTGCCCAACTAATAGTGTTATACAGTGTCCAACTAATAGTGTTATACAGTGTCCAACTAATAGTGTTATACAGTGTCCAACTAATAGTGTTATACAGTGCTCAACTAATAGTGTTATACAGTGTCCAACTAATAGTGTTATACAGTGTACAAGTAATAGTGTTATACAGTGCTCAACTAATAGTGTTATACAGTGCCCAACTAATAGTGTTATACAGTGTCCAACTAATAGTGTTATACAGTGCTCAACTAATAGTGTTATACAGAGCTCAATTAATAGTGTTATACAGAACTGAACTAATAGTGTTATACAATGTCCAACTAATAGTATTATACAGGGCTCAACTAATAGTGTTATACAGTGCTCAACTAATAGTGTTATACAGTGCTCAACTAATAGTGTTATACAGTGCTCAACTAATAGTGTTATACAGTGCTCAACTAATAGTGTTATACAGTGTACAACTAATAGTGTTATACAGTGTCCAACTAATAGTGTTATACAGTGTCCAACTAATAGTGTTATATAGTGTCCAACTAATAGTGTTATACAGTGTCCAACTAATAGTGTTATACAGTGTCCAACTAATAGTGTTATACAGAGCTCAACTAATAGTATTATACAGTGCACAACTAATAGTGTTATACAGTGCTCAACTAATAGTGTTATACAGTGTCCAACTAATAGTGTTATACAGAGCTCAACTAATAGTATTTTACAGTGCACAACTAATAGTGTTATACAGTGTCCAACTAATAGTGTTATACAGTGCTAAACTAATAGTGTTATACAGTGTACAACTAATAGTGTTATACAGTGTACAACTAATAGTGTTATACAGAGCTCAACTAATAGTATTATACAGTGCACAACTAATAGTGTTATACAGTGTACAACTAATAGTGTTATACAGTGCTCAACTAATAGTGTTATACAGTGTACAACTAATAGTGTTATACAGTGTCCAACTAATAGTGTTATACAGAGCTCAACTAATAGTGTTATACAGTGCTCAACTAATAGTGTTATACAGTGTACAACTAATAGTGTTATACAGTGCTCAACTAATAGTATTATACAGTGCACAACTAATAGTGTTATACAGTGTACAACTAATAGTGTTATACAGTGCTCAACTAATAGTGTTATACAGTGTACAACTAATAGTGTTATACAGTGTACAACTAATAGTGTTATACAGTGCTCAACTAATAGTGTTATACAGTGCTCAACTAATAGTATTATACAGTGCACAACTAACAGTGTTATACAGTGTACAACTAATAGTGTTATACAGTGCTCAACTAATAGTGTTTTAGAGTGTACAACTAATAGTGTTATACAGTGTACAACTAATAGTGTTATACAGTGCTCAACTAATAGTGTTATACAGTGTACAACTAATAGTGTTATACAGTGTACAACTAATAGTGTTATACAGTGCTCAACTAATAGTGTTATACAGAGCCCAACTAATAGTGTTATACGGAGCTCAACTAATAGTGTTATACGGAGCTCAACTAATAGTGTTATATGGAGCTCAACTAATAGTGTTATACAGTGTCCAACTAATAGTGTTATACAGTGTACAACTAATAGTGTTATACAGTGCTCAACTAATAGTGTTATACAGTGCCCAACTAATAGTGTTATACAGTGCTCAACTAATAGTGTTATGCAGTGTACAACTAATAGTGTTATACAGTGTACAACTAATAGTGTTATACAGTGCTTAATTAATAGTGTTATACAGTGCTCAACTAATAGTGTTATACAGAGCTCAACTAATAGTGTTATACAGTGTCCAACTAATATCGTTATACAGTGCTCAACTAATAGTGTTATACAGTGCCCAACTAATAGTGTTATACAGTGTCCAACTAATAGTGTTATACAGTGCTCAACTAATAGTGTTATACAGTGCTCAACTAATAGTGTTATACAGTGCTCAACTAATAGTGTTATACAGTGCCCAACTAATAGTGTTATACAGTGCTCAACTAATAGTGTTATGCAGTGTACAACTAATAGTGTTATACAGTGTACAACTAATAGTGTTATACAGCGCTTAATTAATAGTGTTATACAGTGCTCAACTAATAGTGTTATACAGAGCTCAACTAATAGTGTTATACAGTGTCCAACTAATAGTGTTATACAGTGCTCAACTAATAGTGTTATACAGTGCCCAACTAATAGTGTTATACAGTGTACAACTAATAGTGTTATACAGTGCTCAACTAATAGTGTTATACAGTGTACAACTAATAGTGTTATACAGTGCTCAACTAATAGTGTTATACAGTGTCCAACTAATATTGTTATACAGTGCTCAACTAATAGTGTTATACAGTGCCCAACTAATAGTGTTATACAGTGTACAACTAATAGTGTTATACAGTGCTCAACTAATAGTGTTATACATTGTACAACTAATAGTGTTATACAGTGTCCAACAAATAGTGTTATACAGAGCTCAACTAATAGTGTTATACAGTGCTCAACTAATAGTGTTATACAGTGCTCAACTAATAGTGTTATACAGAGCTCAACTAATAGTGTTATACAGTGCTCAACTAATAGTGTTATACAGTGCCCAACTAATAGTGTTATACAGTGCTCAACTAATAGTGTTATGCAGTGTACAACTAATAGTGTTATACAGTGTACAACTAATAGTGTTATACAGTGCTTAATTAATAGTGTTATACAGTGCTCAACTAATAGTGTTATACAGAGCTCAACTAATAGTGTTATACAGGGCTCAACTAATAGTGTTATACAGTGTCCAACTAATAGTGTTATACAGTGTCCAACTAATAGTGTTATACAGTGCTCAACTAATAGTGTTATGCAGTGCTCAACTAAAAGTGTTATACAGTGTCCAACTAATAGTGTTATACAGTGTCCAACTAATAGTGTTATACAGAGATCAACTTATAGTGTTATACAGTGCTCAACTAATAGTGTTATACAGTGCTCAACTAATAGTGTTATACAGTGCTCAACTAATAGTGTTATACAGAGCTCTACTAATAGTGCTATACAGTGTCCAACTAATAGTGTTATACAGTGTCCAACTAATAGTGTTATACAGTGCTCAACTAATAGTGTTATACAGTGCTCAACTAAAACTGTTATACAGTGTCCAACTAATAGTGTTATACAGAGATCAACTTATAGTGTTATACAGTGCTCAACTAATAGTGTTATACAGTGCTCAACTAATAGTGTTATACAGTGCTCAACTAATAGTGTTATACAGTGTCCAACTAATAGTGTTATACAGTGCCCAACTTATAGTGTTATACAGTGCTCAACTAATAGTGTTATACAGTGTCCAACTAATAGTGTTATACAGTGTGCAACTAATAGTGTTATGCAGAGCTCAACTAATAGTGTTATACAGTGCCCAACTAATATTGTTTTACAGTGCCCAACTAAGAGTGTTATGCAGTGCTCAACTAATAGTGTTATACAGTGCTCAACTAATAGTGTTATGCAGAGCTCAACTAATAGTGTTATACAGTGCTCAACTAATAGTGCTATACAGTGCTCAACTAATAGTGTTATGCAGAGCTCAACTAATAGTGTTATACAGTGCCCAACTAATAGTGTTATACAGTGCTCAACTAATAGTGTTATACATTGTCCAACTAATAGTGTTATGCAGAGCTCAACTAATAGTGTTATACAGTGCTCAACTAATAGTGTTATACAGTGCTCAACTAATAGTGTTATGCAGAGCTCAACTAATAGTGTTATACAGTGCTCAACTAATAGTGTTATACAGTGCCCAACTAATAGTGTTATACAGTGCCCAACTAATAGTGTTATACAGTGCTCAACTAATAGTGTTATACAGTGCCCAACTAATAGTGTTATACATTGTCCAACTAATAGTGTTATGCAGAGCTCAACTAATAGTGTTATACAGAGCTCAACTAATAGTGTTATACAGTGCTCAACTAATAGTGTTATACAGAGCTCAACTAATAGTGTTATACAGTGTCCAACTAATAGTGTTATACAGTGCCCAACTAATAGTGTTATACAGTGCTCAACTAATAGTGTTATACAGTGTACAACTAATAGTGTTATACAGTGTACAACTAATAGTGTTATGCAGAGCTCAGCTAATAGTGTTATACAGTATCCAACTAATAGTGTTATGCAGAGCTCAGCTAATAGTGTTATACACTGTCCAACTAATAGTGTTATACAGTGTACAACTAATAGTGTTATACAGTGTCCAACTAATAGTGTTATACAGTGTCCAACTAATAGTGTTATACAGTGCCCAACTAATAGTGTTATACAGTGCTCAACTAATAGTGTTATACAGTGCTCAACTAATAGTGTTATATAGTGTCCAACTAATAGTGTTATACAGTGCTCAACTAATAGTGTTATACAGTGTCCAACTAATAGTGTTATACAGTGTCCAACTAATAGTGTTATACAGTGCCCAACTAAGAGTGCTATACAGTGCTCAACTAATAGTGTTATACAGTGCTCAACTAATAGTGTTATACAGAGCTCAACTAATAGTGTTATACAGTGTCCAACTAATAGTGTTATACAGTGTCCAACTAATAGTGTTATACATTGTCCAACTAATAGTGTTATACAGTGTCCAACTAATAGTGTTATACAGTGTACAACTAATAGTGTTATGCAGAGCTCAACTAATAGTGTTATACATTGTCCAACTAATAGTGTTATACATTGTCCAACTAATAGTGTTATACATTGTCCAACTAATAGTGTTATACAGTGTCCAACTAATAGTGTTATACAGTGTACAACTAATAGTGTTATGCAGAGCTCAACTAATAGTGTTATACAGTGCCCAACTAATAGTGTTATGCAGTGCCCAACTAATAGTGTTATACAGTGCTCAACTAATAGTGTTATACATTGTCCAACTAATAGTGTTATACAGTGTCCAACTAATAGTGTTATACAGTGCTCAACTAATAGTGTTATACAGTGTCCAAATAATAGTGTTATACAGTGCTCAACTAATAGTGTTATACAGTGCTCAACTAATAGTGTTATACAGTGCTCAACTAATAGTGTTATACAGTGTCCAGCTAATAGTGTTATACATTGTCCAACTAATAGTGTTATACAGTGTCCAACTAATAGTGTTATACAGTGCTCAACTAATAGTGTTATACATTGTCCAACTAATAGTGTTATACAGTGTCCAACTAATAGTGTTATACAGTGCTCAACTAATAGTGTTATACAGTGTCCAAATAATAGTGTTATACAGTGCTCAACTAATAGTGTTATACAGTGCTCAACTAATAGTGTTATACAGTGTACAACTAATAGTGTTATACAGTGCTCAACTAATAGTGTTATACAGTGCCCAACTAATAGTGTTATACAGTGCTCAACTAATAGTGTTATACAGAGCTCAACTAATAGTGTTATACAGTGCTCAACTAATATTGTTATACAGTGCTCAACTAATATTGTTATACAGAGCTCAACTAATAGTGTTATACAGAGCTCAACTAATAGTGTTATACAGAGCTCAACTAATAGTGTTATACAGTGTACAACTAATAGTGTTATACAGAGCTCAACTAATAGTGTTATACAGAGTCCAACTAATAGTGTTATACAGTGCTCAACTAATAGTGTTATACAGAGCTCAACTAATAGTGTTATACAGTGCTCAATTAATATTGTTATACAGTGCTCAACTAATATTGTTATACAGAGCTCAACTAATAGTGTTATACAGAGCTCAACTAATAGTGTTATACAGAGCTCAACTAATAGTGTTATACAGTGTACAACTAATATTGTTATACAGTGCTCAACTAATATTGTTATACAGAGCTCAACTAATAGTGTTATACAGAGCTCAACTAATAGTGTTATACAGAGCTCAACTAATAGTGTTATACAGTGTACAACTAATAGTGTTATACAGTGCTCAACTAATAGTGTTATACAGAGTCCAACTAATTGTGTTATACAGTGTACAACTAATAGTGTTATACAGTGTCCAACTAATAGTGTTATACATTGTCCAACTAATAGTGTTATACAGTGCTCAACTAATAGTGTTATACAGAGCTCAACTAATAGTGTTATACAGTGCTCAACTAATAGTGTTATACAGAGCTCAACTAATAGTGTTATACAGAGTCCAACTAATTGTGTTATACAGTGTACAACTAATAGTGTTATACAGTGTCCAACTAATAGTGTTATACATTGTCCAACTAATAGTGTTATACAGTGCTCAACTAATAGTGTTATACAGAGCTCAACTAATAGTGTTATACAGTGCTCAACTAATAGTGTTATACAGAGCTCAACTAATAGTGTTATACAGTGCTCAACTAATAGTGTTATACAGAGCTCAACTAATAGTGTTATACAGTGTCCAACTAATAGTGTTATACAGAGCTCAACTAATATTGTTATACAGTGCTCAACTAATATTGTTATACAGAGCTCAACTAATAGTGTTATACAGAGCTCAACTAATAGTGTTATACAGAGCTCAACTAATAGTGTTATACAGTGTACAACTAATAGTGTTATACAGTGCTCAACTAATAGTGTTATACAGAGTCCAACTAATAGTGTTATACAGTGCTCAACTAATAGTGTTTTACAGTGTTCAACTAATATTGTTATACAGAGCTCAACTTATAGTGTTATACAGTGTCCAACTAATAGTGTTATACAGTGTACAACTTATAGTGTTATACAGTGTACAACTAATAGTGTTATACAGTGGTCAACTAATAGTGTTATACAGTGTCCAACTAATAGTGTTATGCAGAGCTCAACTAATAGTGTTATACAGAGCTCTACTAATAGTGCTATACAGTGTCCAACTAATATTGTTATACAGAGCTCAACTTATAGTGTTATACAGTGCCCAACTATTAGTGTTATACAGTGCTCAACTAATAGTGTTATACAGTGTACAACTAATAGTGTTATACAGTGCTCAACTAATAGTGTTATACAGAGTCCAACTAATAGTGTTATACAGTGCTCCACTAATAGTGTTATACAGTGTCCAACTAATAGTATTATACAGTGTCCAACTAATAGTGTTATGCAGATCTCAACTAATAGTGTTATACAGTGCCCAACTAATAGTGTTATACAGTGCCCAACTAATAGTGCTATACAGTGCTCAACTAATAGTGTTATACAGTGCTCAACTAATAGTGTTATACAGAGCTCAACTAATAGTGTTATACAGTGTCCAACTAATAGTGTTATACAGTGTCCAACTAATAGTGTTATGCAGAGCTCAACTACTAGTGTTATACATTGTCCAACTAATAGTGTTATACACTGTCCAACTAATAGTGTTATACATTGTCCAACTAATAGTGTTATACAGTGTCCAACTAATAGTGTTATACAGTGTCCAACTAAGAGTGTTATACAGTGTCCAACTAAGAGTGTTATGCAGAGCTCAACTAATAGTTTTATACAGTGCCCAACTAATAGTGTTATACAGTGCCCAACTAATATTGTTATACAGTGCTCAACTAATAATGTTATACAGTGCTCAACTAATAGTGTTATACATTGTCCAACTAATAGTGTTATACAGTGTCCAACTAATAGTGTTATACAGTGCTCAACTAATAGTGTTATACAGTGTCCAACTAATAGTGTTATACATTGTCCAACTAATAGTGTTATACAGTGTTCAACTAATAGTGTTATACAGTGCACAACTAATAGTGTTATACAGAGCTCAACTAATAGTGTTATACAGAGCTCAACTAATAGTGTTATACAGTGCTCAACTAATAGTGTTATACAGAGCTCAACTAATAGTGTTATACAGTGCTCAACTAATATTGTTATACAGTGCTCAACTAATATTGT
Source organism: Phyllobates terribilis (assembly GCF_046119375.1). NCBI lineage: Eukaryota > Metazoa > Chordata > Amphibia > Anura > Dendrobatidae > Phyllobates > Phyllobates terribilis. The sequence goes on from NW_027362763.1 coordinate 28,994,329, forward strand.
TATACAGAGCTAAACTAACAGTGTTTTACAGAGCTCAACTAATAGTGTTATACAGAGCTCAACTAATAGTGTTATACAGTGTACAACTAATAATGTTATACAGTGCTCAACTAATAGTGTTATACAGAGTCCAACTAATAGTGTTATACAGAGCTCAACTAATAGTGTTATACAGAGCTCTACTAATAGTGCTATACAGTGTCCAACTAATATTGTTATACAGAGCTCAACTTATAGTGTTATACAGTGCCCAACTATTAGTGTTATACAGTGCTCAACTAATAGTGTTATACAGTGTACAACTAATAGTGTTATACAGTGCTCAACTAATAGTGTTATACAGAGTCCAACTAATAGTGTTATACAGTGCTCAACTAATAGTGTTATACAGTGTCCAACTAATAGTATTATACAGAGCTCAACTAATAATGTTATACAGAGCTCAACTAATAGTGTTATACAGAGTCCAACTAATAGTGTGATACAGTACCCAACTAATAGTGTTATACAGAGCTCAACTAATAGTGTTATACAGTGCCCAACTAATAGTGTTATACAGAGCTCAACTTATAGTGTTATACAGTGCCCAACTAATAGTGTTATACAGTGCTCAACTAATAGTGTTATACAGAGTCCAACTAATAGTGTTATACAGTGTCCAACTAATAGTATTATACAGTGTCCAACTAATAGTGTTATACAATGTCCAACTAATAGTGTTATACAGTGTCCAACTAATAGTGTTATACAGTGTACAACTAATAGTGTTATACAGTGCTCAACTAATAGTGTTATACAGAGTCCAACTAATAGTGTTATACAGTGCTCAACTAATAGTGTAATACAGTGTCCAACTAATAGTGTTATACAGAGCTCAACTAATAGTGTTATACAGGGCTCAACTAATAGTGTTATACAGGGCTCAACTAATAGTGTTATACAGGGCTCAACTAATAGTGTTATACAGTGTCCAACTAATAGTGTTATACAGAGCTCAACTAATAGTGTTATACAGTGCTCAACTAATAGTGTTATACAGTGCACAACTAATAGTGTTATACAGAGCTCAACTAATAGTGTTATACAGGGCTCAACTAATAGTGTTATACAGGGCTCAACTAATAGTGTTATACAGGGCTCAACTAATAGTGTTATACAGTGTCCAACTAATAGTGTTATACAGAGCTCAACTAATAGTGTTATACAGTGCTCAACTAATAGTGTTATACAGTGCACAACTAATAGTGTTATACAGAGCTCAACTAATAGTGTTATACAGAGCTCAACTAATAGTGTTATACAGGGCTCAACTAATAGTGTTATACAGGGCTCAACTAATAGTGTTATACAGTGTCCAACTAATAGTGTTATACAGAGCTCAACTAATAGTGTTATACAGGGCTCAACTAATAGTGTTATACAGGGCTCAACTAATAGTGTTATACAGGGCTCAACTAATAGTGTTATACAGAGCTCAACTAATAGTGTTATACAGTGTACAACTAATAGTGTTATACAGTGTCCAACTAATAGTGTTATACAGAGCTCAACTAATAGTGTTATACAGGGCTCAACTAATAGTGTTATACAGTGTCCAACTAATAGTGTTATACAGAGCTCAACTAATAGTGTTATACAGTGCTCAACTAATAGTGTTATACAGTGCACAACTAATAGTGTTATAGAGAGCTCAACTAATAGTGTTATACAGTGTACAACTAATAGTGTTATGCAGAGCTCAGCTAATAGTGTTATACAGTTTCCAACTAATAGTGTTATGCAGAGCTCAGCTAATAGTGTTATACACTGTCCAACTAATAGTGTTATACAGTGTACAACTAATAGTGTTATACAGTGTCCAACTAATAGTGTTATACAGTGTCCAACTAATAGTGTTATACAGTGCCCAACTAATAGTGTTATACAGTGCTCAACTAATAGTGTTATACAGTGCTCAACTAATAGTGTTATACAGTGTCCAACTAATAGTGTTATACAGTGCTCAACTAATAGTGTTATACAGTGTCCAACTAATAGTGTTATACAGTGTCCAACTAATAGTGTTATACAGTGCCCAACTAAGAGTGCTATACAGTGCTCAACTAATAGTGTTATACAGTGCTCAACTAATAGTGTTATACATTGTCCAACTAATAGTGTTATACATTGTCCAACTAATAGTGTTATACATTGTCCAACTAATAGTGTTATACAGTGTCCAACTAATAGTGTTATACAGTGTACAACTAATAGTGTTATGCAGAGCTCAACTAATAGTGTTATACAGTGCCCAACTAATAGTGTTATACAGTGCCCAACTAATAGTGTTATACAGTGCTCAACTAATAGTGTTATACATTGTCCAACTAATAGTGTTATACAGTGTCCAACTAATAGTGTTATACAGTGCTCAACTAATAGTGTTATACAGTGTCCAAATAATAGTGTTATACAGTGCTCAACTAATAGTGTTATACAGTGCTCAACTAATAGTGTTATACAGTGTACAACTAATAGTGTTATACAGTGCTCAACTAATAGTGTTATACAGTGTCCAGCTAATAGTGTTATACATTGTCCAACTAATAGTGTTATACAGTGTCCAACTAATAGTGTTATACAGTGCTCAACTAATAGTGTTATACATTGTCCAACTAATAGTGTTATACAGTGTCCAACTAATAGTGTTATACAGTGCTCAACTAATAGTGTTATACAGTGTCCAAATAATAGTGTTATACAGTGCTCAACTAATAGTGTTATACAGTGCTCAACTAATAGTGTTATACAGTGTACAACTAATTGTGTTATACAGTGTACAACTAATAGTGTTATACAGTGTCCAACTAATAGTGTTATACATTGTCCAACTAATAGTGTTATACAGTGCTCAACTAATAGTGTTATACAGAGCTCAACTAATAGTGTTATGCAGTGCTCAACTAATAGTGTTATACAGAGCTCAACTAATAGTGTTATACAGTGCTCAACTAATATTGTTATACAGTGCTCAACTAATATTGTTATACAGAGCTCAACTAATAGTGTTATACAGAGCTCAACTAATAGTGTTATACAGTGTACAACTAATAGTGTTATACAGTGCTCAACTAATAGTGTTATACAGAGTCCAACTAATAGTGTTATACAGTGCTCAACTAATAGTGTTTTACAGTGTTCAACTAATATTGTTATACAGAGCTCAACTTATAGTGTTATACAGTGTCCAACTAATAGTGTTATACAGTGTACAACTTATAGTGTTATACAGTGTACAACTAATAGTGTTATACAGTGGTCAACTAATAGTGTTATACAGTGTCCAACTAATAGTGTTATGCAGAGCTCAACTAATAGTGTAATACAGAGCTCTACTAATAGTGCTATACAGTGTCCAACTAATATTGTTATACAGAGCTCAACTTATAGTGTTATACAGTGCCCAACTATTAGTGTTATACAGTGCTCAACTAATAGTGTTATACAGTGTACAACTAATAGTGTTATACAGTGCTCAACTAATAGTGTTATACAGAGTCCAACTAATAGTGTTATACAGTGCTCCACTAATAGTGTTATACAGTGTCCAACTAATAGTATTATACAGTGTCCAACTAATAGTGTTATGCAGATCTCAACTAATAGTGTTATACAGTGCCCAACTAATAGTGTTATACAGTGCCCAACTAATAGTGCTATACAGTGCTCAACTAATAGTGTTATACAGTGCTCAACTAATAGTGTTATACAGAGCTCAACTAATAGTGTTATACAGTGTCCAACTAATAGTGTTATACAGTGTCCAACTAATAGTGTTATGCAGAGCTCAACTAGTAGTGTTATACATTGTCCAACTAATAGTGTTATACACTGTCCAACTAATAGTGTTATACATTGTCCAACTAATAGTGTTATACAGTGTCCAACTAATAGTGTTATACAGTGTCCAACTAAGAGTGTTATACAGTGTCCAACTAAGAGTGTTATGCAGAGCTCAACTAATAGTGTTATACAGTGCCCAACTAATAGTGTTATACAGTGCCCAACTAATAGTGTTATACAGTGCTCAACTAATAATGTTATACAGTGCTCAACTAATAGTGTTATACATTGTCCAACTAATAGTGTTATACAGTGTCCAACTAATAGTGTTATACAGTGCTCAACTAATAGTGTTATACAGTGTCCAACTAATAGTGTTATACAGTGTTCAACTAATAGTGTTATACAGTGCTCAACTAATAGTGTTATACAGAGCTCAACTAATAGTGTTATACAGAGCTCAACTAATAGTGTTATACAGAGCTCAACTAATAGTGTTATACAGAGCTCAACTAATAGTGTTATACAGTGCTCAACTAATATTGTTATACAGTGCTCAATTAATATTGTTATACAGAGCTAAACTAATAGTGTTTTACAGAGCTCAACTAATAGTGTTATACAGAGCTCAACTAATAGTGTTATACAGTGTACAACTAATAATGTTATACAGTGCTCAACTAATAGTGTTATACAGAGTCCAACTAATAGTGTTATACAGAGCTCAACTAATAGTGTTATACAGAGCTCTACTAATAGTGCTATACAGTGTCCAACTAATATTGTTATACAGAGCTCAACTTATAGTGTTATACAGTGCCCAACTATTAGTGTTATACAGTGCTCAACTAATAGTGTTATACAGTGTACAACTAATAGTGTTATACAGTGCTCAACTAATAGTGTTATACAGAGTCCAACTAATAGTGTTATACAGTGCTCAACTAATAGTGTTATACAGTGTCCAACTAATAGTATTATACAGAGCTCAACTAATAATGTTATACAGAGCTCAACTAATAGTGTTATACAGAGTCCAACTAATAGTGTGATACAGTACCCAACTAATAGTGTTATACAGAGCTCAACTAATAGTGTTATACAGTGCCCAACTAATAGTGTTATACAGAGCTCAACTTATAGTGTTATACAGTGCCCAACTAATAGTGTTATACAGTGCTCAACTAATAGTGTTATACAGAGTCCAACTAATAGTGTTATACAGTGTCCAACTAATAGTATTATACAGTGTCCAACTAATAGTGTTATACAGTGTCCAACTAATAGTGTTATACAGTGTCCAACTAATAGTGTTATACAGTGTACAACTAATAGTGTTATACAGTGCTCAACTAATAGTGTTATACAGAGTCCAACTAATAGTGTTATACAGTGCTCAACTAATAGTGTAATACAGTGTCCAACTAATAGTGTTATACAGAGCTCAACTAATAGTGTTATACAGGGCTCAACTAATAGTGTTATACAGGGCTCAACTAATAGTGTTATACAGGGCTCAACTAATAGTGTTATACAGTGTCCAACTAATAGTGTTATACAGAGCTCAACTAATAGTGTTATACAGGGCTCAACTAATAGTGTTATACAGTGTCCAACTAATAGTGTTATACAGAGCTCAACTAATAGTGTTATACAGTGCTCAACTAATAGTGTTATACAGTGCACAACTAATAGTGTTATAGAGAGCTCAACTAATAGTGTTATACAGGGCTCAACTAATAGTGTTATACAGGGCTCAACTAATAGTGTTATACAGTGTCCAACTAATAGTGTTATACAGAGCTCAACTAATAGTGTTATACAGTGCTCAACTAATAGTGTTATACAGTGCACAACTAATAGTGTTATAGAGAGCTCAACTAATAGTGTTATACAAAGTCCAACTAATAGTGTTATACAGAGCTCAACTAATATTGTTATACAGAGCTCAACTTATAGTGTTATACAGTGTGCAACTAATAGTGTTATACAGTGGTCAACTAATAGTGTTATACAGTGTCCAACTAATAGTGTTATACAGAGCTCAACTAATAGTGTTATACAGAGCTCTACTAATAGTGCTATACAGTGTCCAACTAATATTGTTATACAGAGCTCAACTTATAGTGTTATACAGTGCCCAACTGTTAGTGTTATACAGTGCTCAACTAATAGTGTTATACAGTGTACAACTAATAGTGTTATGCAGTGCTCAACTAATAGTGTTATACAGAGTCCAACTAATAGTGTTATACAGTGCTCAACTAATAGTGTTATACAGTGTCCAACTAATAGTATTATACAGAGCTCAACTAATAATGTTATACAGAGCTCAACTAATAGTGTTATACAGAGTCCAACTAATAGTGTTATACAGTACCCAACTAATAGTGTTATACAGAGCTCAACTAATAGTGTTATACAGAGCTCAACTAATAGTGTTATACAGAGTCCAACTAATAGTGTTATACAGTGTCCAACTAATAGTATTATACAGTGTCCAACTAATAGTGTTATACAGTGTCCAACTAATAGTGTTATACAGAGTCCAACTAATAGTATTATACAGTGTACAACTAATAGTGTTATACAGTGCTCAACTAATAGTGTTATACAGAGTCCAACTAATAGTGTTATACAGTGCTCAACTAATAGTGTAATACAGTGTCCAACTAATAGTGTTATACAGAGCTCAACTAATAGTGTTATACAGTGCCCAACTAATAGTGTTATACAGTGCTCAACTAATAGTGTTATACAGGGCTCAACTAATAGTGTTATACAGTGTCCAACTAATAGTGTTATACAGAGCTCAACTAATAGTGTTATACAGTGCTCAACTAATAGTGTTATACAGTGCACAACTAATAGTGTTATACAGAGCTCAACTAATAGTGTTATACAGTGTCCAACTAATAGTGTTATACAGAGCTCAACTAATAGTGTTATACAGTGCACAACTAATAGTGTTATACAGAGCTCAACTAATAGTGTTATACAGTGCACAACTAATAGTGTTATACAGAGCTCAACTAATAGTGTTATACAGTGCCCAACTAATAGTGTTATACAGGGCTCAACTAATAGTGTTATACAGTGCCCAACTAATAGTGTTATACAGTGTACAACTAATAGTGTTATACAGAGCTCAACTAATAGTGTTATACAGAGTCCAACTAATAGTGTTATACAGTGTCCAACTAATAGTGTTATACAGAGCTCAACTAATAGTGTTATACAGAGCTCAACTAATAGTGTTACACAGAGTCCAGCTAATAGTGTTATACAGTGCACAACTAATAGTGTTATACAGAGCTCAACTAATAGTGTTATACAGTGTACAACTAATAGTGTTATACAGTGTACAACTAATAGTGTTATACAGAGCTCAACTAATAGTATTATACAGTGCACAACTAATAGTGTTATACAGTGTACAACTAATAGTGTTATACAGTGCTCAACTAATAGTGTTATACAGTGTCCAACTAATAGTGTTATACAGTGTCCAACTAATAGTGTTATATAGTGTCCAACTAATAGTGTTATACAGTGTCCAAGTAATAGTGTTATACAGAGCTCAACTAATAGTATTATACAGTGCACAACTAATAGTGTTATACAGTGCTCAACTAATAGTGTTATACAGTGTCCAACTAATAGTGTTATACAGAGCTCAACTAATAGTATTATACAGTGCACAACTAATAGTGTTATACAGTGTCCAACTAATAGTGTTATACAGTGCTCAACTAATAGTGTTATACAGTGCACAACTAATAGTGTTATACAGTGTCCAACTAATAGTGTTATACAGTGCTCAACTAATAGTGTTATACAGTGTACAACTAATAGTGTTATACAGTGTACAACTAATAGTGTTATACAGTGCTCAACTAATAGTGTTATACAGTGTACAACTAATAGTGTTATACAGTCCTCAACTAATAGTGTTATACAGTGTCCAACTAATAGTGTTATACAGAGCTCAACTAATAGTGTTATACAGTGCTCAACTAATAGTGTTATACAGTGTACAACTAATAGTGTTATACAGTGCTCAACTAATAGTGTTATACAGTGCTCAACTAATAGTGTTATACAGTGCTCAACTAATAGTGTTATACAGTGTACAACTAATAGTGTTATACAGTGCTCAACTAATAGTGTTATACAGTGTACAACTAATAGTGTTATACAGTGCTCAACTAATAGTGTTATACAGTGTACAACTAATAGTGTTATACAGTGCTCAACTAATAGTGTTATACAGTGCTCAACTAATAGTGTTATACAGTGCTCAACTAATAGTGTTATACAGTGTACAACTAATAGTGTTATACAGTGCTCAACTAATAGTGTTATACAGTGCTCAACTAATAGTATTATACAGTGCACAACTAATAGTGTTATACAGTGTACAACTAATAGTGTTATACAGTGCTCAACTAATAGCTCAACTAATAGTGTTATGCAGTACCCAACTAATAGTGTTATACAGTGCTCAACTAATAGTGTTATACAGTGTGCAACTAATAGTGTTATACAGTGTACAACTAATAGTGTTATACAGTGCTCAACTAATAGTGTTATACAGAGCTCAACTAATAGTATTATACAGGGCTCAACTCATAGTGTTGTACAGTGTACAACTAATAGTGTTATACAGTGCTCAACTAATAGTGTTATACAGTGCCCAACTAATAGTGTTATACAGTGCTCAACTAATAGTGTTATACAGTGCTCAACTAATAGTGCTATACAGTGCCCAAATAATAGTGTTATACAGTGCTCAGCTAATAGTGTTATACAGTGTACAACTAATAGTGTTATACAGTGTACAACTAATAGTGTTATACAGTGCTCAACTAATAGTGTTATACAGAGCCCAACTAATAGTGTTATACGGAGCTCAACTAATAGTGTTATACGGAGCTCAACTAATAGTGTTATACGGAGCTCAACTAATAGTGTTATACAGTGTCCAACTAATAGTGTTATACACAGCTCAACTAATAGTGTTATACAGTGTCCAACTAATATTGTTATACAGTGCTCAACTAATAGTGTTATACAGTGCCCAACTAATAGTGTTATACAGTGTACAACTAATATTGTTATACAGTGCTCAACTAATAGTGTTATACAGTGTACAACTAATAGTGTTATACAGTGCTCAACTAATAGTGTTATACAGTGCTCAACTAATAGTGTTATACAGTGCTCAACTAATAGTGTTATACAGTGCCCAACTAATAGTGTTATACAGTGCTCAACTAATAGTGTTATACAGTGTACAACTAATAGTGTTATACAGTGTACAGCTAATAGTGTTATACAGTGCTTTACTAATAGTGTTATACAGTGCTCAACTAATAGTGTTATACAGAGCTCAACTAATAGTGTTATACAGAGCTCTACTAATAGTGCTATACAGTGTCCAACTAATAGTGTTATACAGTGTCCAACTAATAGTGTTATACAGTGCTCAACTAATAGTGTTATACAGTGCTCAACTAAAAGTGTTATACAGTGTCCAACTAATAGTGTTATACAGAGATCAACTTATAGTGTTATACAGTGCTCAACTAATAGTGTTATACAGTGTCCAACTAATAGTGTTATACAGTGCCCAACTTATAGTGTTATACAGTGCTCAACTAATAGTGTTATACAGTGTCCAACTAATAGTGTTATACAGAGCTCAACTAATAGTGTTATACAGTGTACAACTAATAGTGTTATATAGTGCTCAACTAATAGTGTTATACAGTGCTCAACTAAAAGTGTTATACAGTGTCCAACTAATAGTGTTATACAGAGATCAACTTATAGTGTTATACAGTGCTCAACTAATAGTGTTATACAGTGTCCAACTAATAGTGTTATACAGTGTCCAACTAATAGTGTTATGCAGAGCTCAACTAATAGTGTTATACAGTGCCCAACTAATATTGTTATACAGTGCCCAACTAATAGTGTTATGCAGTGGTCAACTAATAGTGTTATACAGTGCTCAACTAATAGTGTTATACAGTGCTCAACTAATAGTGTTATACAGTGCCCAACTAATAGTGTTATACAGAGCTCAACTAATAGTGTTATACAGTGCCCAACTAATAGTGTTATACAGTACCCAACTAATAGTGTTATACAGTGCTCAACTAATAGTGTTATACAGTGCCCAACTAATAGTGTTATACAGTGTCCAACTAATAGTGTTATGCAGAGCTCAACTAATAGTGTTATGCAGAGCTCAACTAATAGTGTTATACAGTGCTCAACTAATAGTGTTATACAGTGCTCAACTAATAGTGTTATACAGGGCTCAACGAATAGTGTTATACAGTGTCCAACTAATAGTGTTATACAGTGTCCAACTAATAGTGTTATACAGTGTCCAACTAATAGTGTTATACAGTGCCCATCTAATAGTGTTATACAGTGCTCAACTAATAGTGTTATACAGTGCTCAACTAATAGTGTTATACAGAGCTCAACTAATAGTGTTATACAGAGCTCAACTAATAGTGTTAAACAGTGCTCAACTAATAGTGTTATACAGAGCTCAACTAATAGTGTTATACAGTGCTCAACTAATAGTGTTATACAGTGCTCAACTAATAGTGTTATACAGAGCTCAACTAATAGTGTTATACAGTGCCCAACTAATAGTGTTATACAGTGCTCAACTAATAGTGTTATACAGTGCTCAACTAATAGTGTTATACAGTGCTCAACTAATAGTGTTATGCAGTGCTCAACTAATAGTGTTATACAGTGCTCAACTAATAGTGTTATACAGTGCTCAACTAATAGTGTTATACAGTGCCCAACTAATAGTGTTATGCAGTGTACAACTAATAGTGTTATACAGTGCTCAGCTAATAGTGTTATACAGTGCTCAACTAATAGTGTTATACAGTGCTCAACTAATAGTGTTATACATTGTCCAACTAATAGTGTTATACAGTGTCCAACTAATAGTGTTATACAGTGTCCAACTAATAGTGTTATACAGAGCTCAACTAATAGTGTTATACAGTGTCCAACTAATATTGTTATACAGTGTCCAACTAATAGTGTTATACAGTGTCCAACTAATAGTGTTATACAGTGTCCAACTAATAGTGTTTTACAGAGCTCAACTAATAGTGTTATACAGTGCTCAACTAATAGTGTTATACAGTGTACAACTAATAGTGTTATACAGTGTCCAACTAATAGTGTTATACAGTGCACAACTAATAGTGTTATACAGTGCACAACTAATAGTGTTATACAGTCCTCAACTAATAGTGTTATACAGAGCTCAACTAATAGTATTATACAGTGTTCAACTAATAGTGTTATACAGTGTACAACTAATAGTGTTATACAGTGTCCAACTAATAGTGTTATACAGTGTCCAACTAATAGTGTTATACAGAGCTCAACTAATAGTGTTATACAGTGCTCAACTAATAGTGTTATACAGAGCTCAACTAATAGTATTATACAGTGTTCAACTAATAGTGTTATACAGTGTCCAACTAATAGTGTTATACAGTGCTCAACTAATAGTGTTATACAGTGTACAACTAATAGTGCTATACAGTGTCCAACTAATAGTGTTATACAGTGTCCAACTAATAGTATTATACAGAGCTCAACTAATAGTGTTATACAGTGTACAACTAATAGTGTTATACAGTGCTCAACTAATAGTGTTATACAGTGCTCAACTAAAAGTGTTATACAGTGTCCAACTAATAGTGTTATACAGAGCTAAACTTATAGTGTTATACAGTGCTCAACTAATAGTGTTATACAGTGTCCAACTAATAGTGTTATACAGAGCTCAACTAATGTTGGTATACAGTGCTCAACTAATAGTGTTATACAGAGCTCAACTAATAGTGTTATACAGAGCTCAACTAATAGTGTTATACAGAGCTCAACTAATAGTGTTATACAGTGCTCAACTAATAGTGTTATACAGAGCCCAACTAATAGTGTTATACAGTGTACAACTAATAGTGTTACACAGAGCTCAACTTATAGTGTTATACAGTGTCCAACTAATAGTGTTATACAGTGCTCAACTAATAGTGTTATAGAGTGCTCAACTAATAGTGTTATACAGTGCTCAACTAATAGTGTTACACAGAGCTCAACTAATAGTGTTATACAGTGCTCAACTAATAGTATTATACAGAGCTCAACTAATAGTGTTATACATTGTCCAACTAATAGTGTTACACAGAGCTCAACTAATAGTGTTATACAGAGCTCAACTAATAGTGTTATACAGTGCTCAACTAATAGTGTTATACAGAGCCCAACTAATAGTGTTATACAGTGTACAACTAATAGTGTTACACAGAGCTCAACTCATAGTGTTATACAGTGCTCAACTAATAGTGTTATAGAGTGCTCAACTAATAGTGTTATACAGTGCTCAACTAATAGTGTTATACAGAGCTCAACTAATAGTGTTATACAGAGCTCAACTAATAGTGTTATACAGAGCTCAACTAATAGTGTTATACAGAGCCCAACTAATAGTGTTATACAGTGCCCAACTAATAGTGTTATACAGAGCTCAACTAATAGTGTTATACAGTGCCCAACTAATAGTGTTATACAGTGCTCAACTAATAGTGTTATACAGTGCTCAACTAATAGTGTTATGCAGAGCTCAACTAATAGTGTTATACAGTGTCCAACTAATAGTGTTATGCAGTGCTCAACTAATAGTGTTATACAGTGTACAATTAATAGTGTTATACAGTGTCCAACTAATAGTGTTATACAGAGCTCAACTAATAGTGTTATACAGTGCTCAACTAATAGTGTTATACAGTGTACAACTAATAGTGTTATACAGTGCTCAACTAATAGTATTATACAGTGCACAACTAATAGTGTTATACAGTGTACAACTAATAGTGTTATACAGTGCTCAACTAATAGTGTTATACAGTGTACAACTAATAGTGTTATACAGTGTACAACTAATAGTGTTATACAGTGCTCAACTAATAGTGTTATACAGTGCTCAACTAATAGTATTATACAGTGCACAACTAATAGTGTTATACAGTGTACAACTAATAGTGTTATACAGTGCTCAACTAATAGTGTTATAGAGTGTACAACTAATAGTGTTATACAGTGTACAACTAATAGTGTTATACAGTGCTCAACTAATAGTGTTATACAGTGTACAACTAATAGTGTTATACAGTGTACAACTAATAGTGTTATACAGTGCTCAACTAATAGTGTTATACAGAGCCCAACTAATAGTGTTATACGGAGCTCAACTAATAGTGTTATACGGAGCTCAACTAATAGTGTTATACGGAGCTCAACTAATAGTGTTATACAGTGTCCAACTAATAGTGTTATACAGTGCTCAACTAATAGTGTTATACAGTGCTCAACTAATAGTGTTATACAGTGCCCAACTAATAGTGTTATACAGTGCTCAACTAATAGTGTTATGCAGTGTACAACTAATAGTGTTATACAGTGTACAACTAATAGTGTTATACAGTGCTTAATTAATAGTGTTATACAGTGCTCAACTAATAGTGTTATACAGAGCTCAACTAATAGTGTTATACAGTGTCCAACTAATAGTGTTATACAGTGCTCAACTAATAGTGTTATACAGTGCCCAACTAATAGTGTTATACAGTGTCCAACTAATAGTGTTATACAGTGCTCAACTAATAGTGTTATACAGTGCTCAACTAATAGTGTTATACAGTGCTCAACTAATAGTGTTATACAGTGCCCAACTAATAGTGTTATACAGTGCTCAACTAATAGTGTTATGCAGTGTACAACTAATAGTGTTATACAGTGTACCACTAATAGTGTTATACAGCGCTTAATTAATAGTGTTATACAGTGCTCAACTAATAGTGTTATACAGAGCTCAACTAATAGTGTTATACAGAGCTCAACTAATAGTGTTATACAGGGCTCAACTAATATTGTTATACAGTGCTCAACTAATAGTGTTATACAGTGTCCAACTAATATTGTTATACAGTGCTCAACTAATAGTGTTATACAGTGCCCAACTAATAGTGTTATACAGTGTACAACTAATAGTGTTATACAGTGCTCAACTAATAGTGTTATACAGTGTACAACTAATAGTGTTATACAGTGCTCAACTAATAGTGTTATACAGTGTCCAACTAATATTGTTATACAGTGCTCAACTAATAGTGTTATACAGTGCCCAACTAATAGTGTTATACAGTGTACAACTAATAGTGTTATACAGTGCTCAACTAATAGTGTTATACAGTGTACAACTAATAGTGTTATACAGAGCTCAACTAATAGTGTTATACAGTGCTCAACTAATAGTGTTATACAGTGCTCAACTAATAGTGTTATACAGTGCTCAACTAATAGTGTTATACAGTGCTCAACTAATAGTGTTATACACAGCTCAACTAATAGTGTTATACAGTGTCCATCTAATATTGTTATACAGTGCTCAACTAATAGTGTTATACAGTGCCCAACTAATAGTGTTATACAGTGTACAACTAATAGTGTTATACAGTGCTCAACTAATAGTGTTATACAGTGTACAACTAATAGTGTTATACAGTGCTCAACTAATAGTGTTATACAGTGCTCAACTAATAGTGTTATACAGTGCTCAACTAATAGTGTTATACAGTGCTCAACTAATAGTGTTATACAGTGCCCAACTAATAGTGTTATACAGTGCTCAACTAATAGTGTTATGCAGTGTACAACTAATAGTGTTATACAGTGTACAACTAATAGTGTTATACAGTGCTTAATTAATAGTGTTATACAGTGCTCAACTAATAGTGTTATACAGAGCTCAACTAATAGTGTTATACAGAGCTCTACTAATAGTGCTATACAGTGTCCAACTAATAGTGTTATACAGTGTCCAACTAATAGTGTTATACAGTGCTCAACTAATAGTGTTATACAGTGCTCAACTAAAAGTGTTATACAATGTCCAACTAATAGTGTTATACAGAGATCAACTTATAGTGTTATACAGTGCTCAACTAATAGTGTTATACAGAGCTCTACTAATAGTGCTATACAGTGTCCAACTAATATTGTTATACAGAGCTCAACTAATAGTGTTATACAGTGCCCAACTTATAGTGTTATACAGTGCTCAACTAATAGTGTTATACAGTGTCCAACTAATAGTGTTATACAGTGTGCAACTAATAGTGTTATGCAGAGCTCAACTAATAGTGTTATACAGTGCCCAACTAATAGTGTTATGCAGTGCTCAACTAATAGTGTTATACAGTGCTCAACTAATAGTGTTATGCAGAGCTCAACTAATAGTGTTATACAGTGCTCAACTAATAGTGTTATACAGTGCTCAACTAATAGTGTTATGCAGAGCTCAACTAATAGTGTTATACAGTGCCCAACTAATAGTGTTATACAGTGCTCAACTAATAGTGTTATACAGTGCCCAACTAATAGTGTTATACAGTGCCCAACTAATAGTGTTATACAGTGCTCAACTAATAGTGTTATACAGTGCCCAACTAATAGTGTTATACAGTGCCCAACTAATAGTGTTATACAGTGCCCAACTAATAGTGTTATACAGTGCCCAACTAATAGTGTTATGCAGAGCTCAACTAATAGTGTTATACAGAGCTCAACTAATAGTGTTATACAGTGCTCAACTAATAGTGTTATACAGAGCTCAACTAATAGTGTTATACAGTGTCCAACTAATAGTGTTATACAGTGCCCAACTAATAGTGTTATACAGTGCTCAACTAATAGTGTTATACAGTGTACAACTAATAGTGTTATACAGTGTGCAGCTAATAGTGTTATGCAGAGCTCAGCTAATAGTGTTATACACTGTCCAACTAATAGTGTTATACAGTGTACAACTAATAGTGTTATACAGTGTCCAACTAATAGTGTTATACACTGTCCAACTAATAGTGTTATACAGTGCCCAACTAATAGTGTTATACAGTGCTCAACTAATAGTGTTATACAGTGCTCAACTAATAGTGTTATACAGTGCTCAACTAATAGTGTTATACAGTGTCCAACTAATAGTGTTATACAGTGCTCAACTAATAGTGTTATACAGTGTCCAACTAATAGTGTTATACAGTGTCCAACTAATAGTGTTATACAGTGCCCAACTAATAGTGCTATACAGTGCTCAACTAATAGTGTTATACAGTGCTCAACTAATAGTGTTATACAGAGCTCAACTAATAGTGTTATACAGTGTCCAACTAATAGTGTTATACAGTGTCCAACTAATAGTGTTATGCAGAGCTCAACTAATAGTGTTATACATTGTCCAACTAATAGTGTTATACAGTGTCCAACTAATAGTGTTATACATTGTCCAACTAATAGTGTTATACAGTGTCCAACTAATAGTGTTATACAGTGTACAACTAATAGTGTTATGCAGAGCTCAACTAATAGTGTTATACAGTGCCCATCTAATAGTGTTATACAGTGCCCAACTAATAGTGTTATACAGTGCTCAACTAATAGTGTTATACATTGTCCAACTAATAGTGTTATACAGTGTCCAACTAATAGTGTTATACAGTGCTCAACTAATAGTGTTATACAGTGTCCAAATAATAGTGTTATACAGTGCTCAACTAATAGTGTTATACAGTGCTCAACTAATAGTGTTATACAGTGTACAACTAATAGTGTTATACAGTGCTCAACTAATAGTGTTATACAGTGTCCAACTAATAGTGTTATACATTGTCCAACTAATAGTGTTATACAGTGTCCAACTAATAGTGTTATACAGTGCTCAACTAATAGTGTTATACATTGTCCAACTAATAGTGTTATACAGTGTCCAACTAATAGTGTTATACAGTGCTCAACTAATAGTGTTATACAGTGTCCAAATAATAGTGTTATACAGTGCTCAACTAATAGTGTTATACAGTGCTCAACTAATAGTGTTATACAGTGTACAGCTAATTGTGTTATACAGTGTGCAACTAATAGTGTTATACAGTGTCCAACTAATAGTGTGATACATTGTCCAACTAATAGTGTTGTACAGTGCTCAACTAATAGTGTTATACAGAGCTCAACTAATAGTG
This sequence comes from Phyllobates terribilis, assembly GCF_046119375.1. Lineage (NCBI taxonomy): Eukaryota > Metazoa > Chordata > Amphibia > Anura > Dendrobatidae > Phyllobates > Phyllobates terribilis. The sequence continues at coordinate 29,011,284 of NW_027362763.1, forward strand.
TTATACAGTGCTCAACTAATAGTGTTATACAGAGCTCAACTAATAGTGTTATACAGTGCTCAACTAATATTGTTATACAGTGCTCAACTAATATTGTTATACAGAGCTCAACTAATAGTGTTATACAGAGCTCAACTAATAGTGTTATACAGAGCTCAACTAATAGTGTTATACAGTGTCCAACTAATAGTGTTATGCAGAGCTCAGCTAATAGTGTTATACACTGTCCAACTAATAGTGTTATACAGTGTACAACTAATAGTGTTATACAGTGTCCAACTAATAGTGTTATACAGTGTCCAACTAATAGTGTTATACAGTGCCCAACTAATAGTGTTATACAGTGCTCAACTAATAGTGTTATACAGTGCTCAACTAATAGTGTTATACAGTGCTCAACTAATAGTGTTATACAGTGCTCAACTAATAGTGTTATACAGTGTCCAACTAATAGTGTTATACAGTGCTCAACTAATAGTGTTATACAGTGTCCAACTAATAGTGTTATACAGTGTCCAACTAATAGTGTTATACAGTGCCCAACTAATAGTGCTATACAGTGCTCAACTAATAGTGTTATACAGTGCTCAACTAATAGTGTTATACAGAGCTCAACTAATAGTGTTATACAGTGTCCAACTAATAGTGTTATACAGTGTCCAACTAATAGTGTTATGCAGAGCTCAACTAATAGTGTTATACATTGTCCAACTAATAGTGTTATACCGTGTCCAACTAATAGTGTTATACATTGTCCAACTAATAGTGTTATACAGTGTCCAACTAATAGTGTTATACAGTGTACAACTAATAGTGTTATGCAGAGCTCAACTAATAGTGTTATACAGTGCCCAACTAATAGTGTTATACAGTGCCCAACTAATAGTGTTATACAGTGCTCAACTAATAGTGTTATACATTGTCCAACTAATAGTGTTATACAGTGTCCAACTAATAGTGTTATACAGTGCTCAACTAATAGTGTTATACAGTGTCCAAATAATAGTGTTATACAGTGCTCAACTAATAGTGTTATACAGTGCTCAACTAATAGTGTTATACAGTGTACAACTAATAGTGTTATACAGTGCTCAACTAATAGTGTTATACAGTGTCCAACTAATAGTGTTATAAATTGTCCAACTAATAGTGTTATACAGTGTCCAACTAATAGTGTTATACAGTGCTCAACTAATAGTGTTATACATTGTCCAACTAATAGTGTTATACAGTGTCCAACTAATAGTGTTATACAGTGCTCAACTAATAGTGTTATACAGTGTCCAAATAATAGTGTTATACAGTGCTCAACTAATAGTGTTATACAGTGCTCAACTAATAGTGTTATACAGTGTACAGCTAATTGTGTTATACAGTGTGCAACTAATAGTGTTATACAGTGTCCAACTAATAGTGTTATACATTGTCCAACTAATAGTGTTATACAGTGCTCAACTAATAGTGTTATACAGAGCTCAACTAATAGTGTTATACAGTGCTCAACTAATAGTGTTATACAGAGCTCAACTAATAGTGTTATACAGTGCTCAACTAATATTGTTATACAGTGCTCAACTAATATTGTTATACAGAGCTCAACTAATAGTTTTATACAGAGCTCAACTAATAGTGTTATACAGAGCTCAACTAATAGTGTTATACAGTGTACAACTAATAGTGTTATACAGTGCTCAACTAATAGTGTTATACAGAGTCCAACTAATAGTGTTATACAGTGCTCAACTAATAGTGTTATACAGTGTTCAACTAATATTGTTATACAGAGCTCAACTTATAGTGTTATACAGTGTCCAACTAATAGTGTTATACAGTGTACAACTTATAGTGTTATACAGTGTACAACTAATAGTGTTATACAGTGGTCAACTAATAGTGTTATACAGTGTCCAACTAATAGTGTTATGCAGAGCTCAACTAATAGTGTTATACAGAGCTCTACTAATAGTGCTATACAGTGTCCAACTAATATTGTTATACAGAGCTCAACTTATAGTGTTATACAGTGCCCAACTATTAGTGTTATACAGTGCTCAACTAATAGTGTTGTACAGTGTACAACTAATAGTGTTATACAGTGCTCAACTAATAGTGTTATACATTGTCCAACTAATAGTGTTATACAGTGTCCAACTAATAGTGTTATACAGTGTCCAACTAATAGTGTTATACATTGTCCAACTAAGAGTGTTATGCAGAGCTCAACTAATAGTGTTATACAGTGCCCAACTAATAGTGTTATACAGTGCCCAACTAATAGTGTTATACAGTGCTCAACTAATAATGTTATACAGTGCTCAACTAATAGTGTTATACATTGTCCAACTAATAGTGTTATACAGTGCTCAACTAATAGTGTTATACAGTGCTCAACTAATAGTGTTATACAGAGCTCAACTAATAGTGTTATACAGAGCTCAACTAATAGTGTTATACAGTGCTCAACTAATAGTGTTATACAGAGCTCAACTAAAAGTGTTATACAGTGCTCAACTAATATTGTTATACAGTGCTCAACTAATATTGTTATACAGAGCTAAACTAATAGTGTTATACAGTGCTCAACTAATAGTGTTATACAGAGTCCAACTAATAGTGTTATACAGTGCTCAACTAATAGTGTTATACAGTGTCCAACTAATAGTGTTATGCAGATCTCAACTAATAGTGTTATACAGTGCCCAACTAATAGTGTTATACAGTGCCCAACTAATAGTGCTATACAGTGCTCAACTAATAGTGTTATACAGTGCTCAACTAATAGTGTTATACAGAGCTCAACTAATAGTGTTATACAGTGTCCAACTAATAGTGTTATACAGTGTCCAACTAATAGTGTTATGCAGAGCTCAACTAATAGTGTTATACATTGTCCAACTAATAGTGTTATACACTGTCCAACTAATAGTGTTATACATTGTCCAACTAATAGTGTTATACAGTGTCCAACTAATAGTGTTATACAGTGTACAACTAAGAGTGTTATACAGAGCTCAACTAATAGTGTTATACAGTGCCCAACTAATAGTGTTATACAGTGCCCAACTAATAGTGTTATACAGAGCTCAACTAATAGTGTTATACAGTGCCCAACTAATAGTGTTATACAGTGCCCAACTAATAGTGTTATACAGTGCTCAACTAATAATGTTATACAGTGCTCAACTAATAGTGTTATACATTGTCCAACTAATAGTGTTATACAGTGCCCAACTAATAGTGTTATACAGAGCTCAACTAATAGTGTTATACAGTGCCCAACTAATAGTGTTATACAGTGCCCAACTAATAGTGTTATACAGTGCCCAACTAATAGTGTTATACAGAGCTCAACTAATAGTGTTATACAGTGCCCAACTAATAGTGTTATACAGTGCCCAACTAATAGTGTTATACAGTGCTCAACTAATAATGTTATACAGTGCTCAACTAATAGTGTTATACATTGTCCAACTAATAGTGTTATACAGTGTCCAACTAATAGTGTTATACAGTGCTCAACTAATAGTGTTATACAGTGTCCAACTAATAGTGTTATACATTGTCCAACTAATAGTGTTATACAGTGCTCAACTAATAGTGTTATACAGTGCTCAACTAATAGTGTTATACAGAGCTCAACTAATAGTGTTATACAGAGCTCAACTAATAGTGTTATACAGTGCTCAACTAATAGTGTTATACAGAGCTCAACTAATAGTGTTATACAGTGCTCAACTAATATTGTTATACAGTGCTCAACTAATATTGTTATACAGAGCTAAACTAATAGTGTTTTACAGAGCTCAACTAATAGTGTTATACAGAGCTCAACTAATAGTGTTATACAGTGTACAACTAATAATGTTATACAGTGCTCAACTAATAGTGTTATACAGAGTCCAACTAATAGTGTTATACAGTGCTCAACTAATATTGTTATACAGAGTCCAACTAATAGTGTTATACAGATTCCAACTAATAGTGTTATACAGTGCTCAACTAATATTGTTATACAGAGCTCAACCTATAGTGTTATACAGTGTACAACTAATAGTGTTATACAGTGGTCAACTAATAGTGTTATACAGTGTCCAACTAATAGTGTTATACAGAGCTCAACTAATAGTGTTATACAGAGCTCTACTAATAGTGCTATACAGTGTCCAACTAATATTGTTATACAGAGCTCAACTTATAGTGTTATACAGTGCCCAACTATTAGTGTTATACAGTGCTCAACTAATAGTGTTATACAGTGTACAACTAATAGTGTTATACAGTGCTCAACTAATAGTGTTATACAGAGTCCAACTAATAGTGTTATACAGTGCTCAACTAATAGTGTTATACAGTGTCCAACTAATAGTATTATACAGAGCTCAACTAATAATGTTATACAGAGCTCAACTAATAGTGTTATACAGAGTCCAACTAATAGTGTTATACAGTACCCAACTAATAGTGTTATACAGAGCTCAACTAATAGTGTTATACAGTGCCCAACTAATAGTGTTATACAGAGCTCAACTTATTGTGTTATACAGTGCCCAACTAATAGTGTTATACAGTGCTCAACTAATAGTGTTATACAGATTCCAACTAATAGTGTTATACAGTGTCCAACTAATAGTATTATACAGTGTCCAACTAATAGTGTTATACAGTGTCCAACTAATAGTGTTATACAGAGTCCAACTAATAGTATTATACAGTGTACAACTAATAGTGTTATACAGTGCTCAACTAATAGTGTTATACAGTGTCCAACTAATAGTGTTATACAGTGCTCAACTAATAGTGTAATACAGTGTCCAACTAATAGTGTTATACAGAGCTCAACTAATAGTGTTATACAGTGCCCAACTAATAGTGTTATACAGGGCTCAACTAATAGTGTTATACAGGGCTCAACTAATAGTGTTATACAGTGTCCAACTAATAGTGTTATACAGAGCTCAACTTATAGTGTTATACAGTGCTCAACTAATAGTGTTATACAGTGCACAACTAATAGTGTTATACAGAGCTCAACTAATAGTGTTATACAGAGTCCAACTAATAGTGTTATACAGTGCTCAACTAATATTGTTATACAGAGTCCAACTAATAGTGTTATACAGTGCTCAACTAATATTGTTATACAGAGCTCAACTTATTGTGTTATACAGTGTACAACTAATAGTGTTATACAGTGGTCAACTAATAGTGTTATACAGTGTCCAACTAATAGTGTTATACAGAGCTCAACTAATAGTGTTATACAGAGCTCTACTAATAGTGCTATACAGTGTCCAACTAATATTGTTATACAGAGCTCAACTTATAGTGTTATACAGTGCCCAACTATTAGTGTTATACAGTGCTCAACTAATAGTGTTATACAGTGTACAACTAATAGTGTTATACAGTGCTCAACTAATAGTGTTATACAGAGTCCAACTAATAGTGTTATACAGTGCTCAACTAATAGTGTTATACAGTGTCCAACTAATAGTATTATACAGAGTTCAACTAATAATGTTATACAGAGCTCAACTAATAGTGTTATACAGAGTCCAACTAATAGTGTTATACAGTACCCAACTAATAGTGTTATACAGAGCTCAACTAATAGTGTTATACAGAGCTCAACTAATAGTGTTATACAGAGTCCAACTAATAGTGTTATACAGTGTCCAACTAATAGTATTATACAGTGTCCAACTAATAGTGTTATACAGAGTCCAACTAATAGTATTATACAGTGTACAACTAATAGTGTTATACAGTGCTCAACTAATAGTGTTATACAGAGTCCAACTAATAGTGTTATACAGTTCTCAACTAATAGTGTAATACAGTGTCCAACTAATAGTGTTATACAGAGCTCAACTAATAGTGTTATACAGTGCCCAACTAATAGTGTTATACAGGGCTCAACTAATAGTGTTATACAGTGTCCAACTAATAGTGTTATACAGAGCTCAACTAATAGTGTTATACAGTGCTCAACTAATAGTGTTATACAGTGCACAACTAATAGTGTTATACAGAGCTCAACTAATAGTGTTATACAGTGTCCAACTAATAGTGTTATACAGAGCTCAACTAATAGTGTTATACAGTGCACAACTAATAGTGTTATACAGTGCACAACTAATAGTGTTATACAGTGCTCAACTAATAGTGTTATACAGTGCACAACTAATAGTGTTATACAGAGCTCAACTAATAGTGTTATACAGTGCCCAACTAATAGTGTTATACAGGGCTCAACTAATAGTGTTATACAGTGCCCAACTAATAGTGTTATACAGTGTACAACTAATAGTGTTATACAGAGCTCAACTAATAGTGTTATACAGAGTCCAACTAATAGTGTTATACAGTGTCCAACTAATAGTGTTATACAGAGCTCAACTAATAGTGTTATACAGAGCTCAACTAATAGTGTTACACAGAGTCCAGCTAATAGTGTTATACAGTGCACAACTAATAGTGTTATACAGAGCTCAACTAATAGTGTTATACAGTGTACAACTAATAGTGTTATACAGTGTACAACTAATAGTGTTATACAGAGCTCAACTAATAGTGTTATACAGAGCTCAACTAATAGTGTTACACAGAGTCCAGCTAATAGTGTTATACAGTGCACAACTAATAGTGTTATACAGAGCTCAACTAATAGTATTATACAGTGCACAACTAATAGTGTTATACAGTGTACAACTAATAGTGTTATACAGTGCTCAACTAATAGTGTTATACAGTGTCCAACTAATAGTGTTATACAGTGCACAACTAATAGTGTTATACAGAGATCAACTAATAGTGTTATACAGTGTCCAAGTAATAGTGTTATACAGTGTCCAACTAATAGTGTTATACAGTGTCCAACTAATAGTGTTATACAGTGTACAACTAATAGTGTTATACAGTGCTCAACTAATAGTGTTATACAGTGTCCAAGTAATAGTGTTATACAGTGTCCAACTAATAGTGTTATATAGTGTCCAACTAATAGTGTTATACAGTGTCCAACTAATAGTGTTATACAGAGCTCAACTAATAGTATTATACAGTGCACAACTAATAGTGTTATACAGTGCTCAACAAATAGTGTTATACAGTGTCCAACTAATAGTGTTATACAGAGCTCAACTAATAGTATTATACAGTGCACAACTAATAGTGTTATACAGTGTCCAACTAATAGTGTTATACAGTGCTCAACTAATAGTGTTATACAGTGTACAACTAATAGTGTTATACAGTGTACAACTAATAGTGTTATACAGAGCTCAACTAATAGTATTATACAGTGCACAACTAATAGTGTTATACAGTGTACAACTAATAGTGTTATACAGTGCTCAACTAATAGTGTTATACAGTGTACAACTAATAGTGTTATACAGTCCTCAACTAATAGTGTTATACAGTGTCCAACTAATAGTGTTATACAGAGCTCAACTAATAGTGTTATACAGTGCTCAACTAATAGTGTTATACAGTGTACAACTAATAGTGTTATACAGTGCTCAACTAATAGTGTTATACAGTGTACAACTAATAGTGTTATACAGTGTACAACTAATAGTGTTATACAGTGCTCAACTAATAGTGTTATACAGTGCTCAACTAATAGTATTATACAGTGCACAACTAATAGTGTTATACAGTGTACAACTAATAGTGTTATACAGTGCTCAACTAATAGTGTTATAGAGTGTACAACTAATAGTGTTATACAGTGTACAACTAATAGTGTTATACAGTGCTCAACTAATAGTGTTATACAGTGTCCAGCTAATAGTGTTATACAGTGCTCAACTAATAGTGTTATACAGTGTACAACTAATAGTGTTATACAGAGCCCAACTAATAGTGTTATACGGAGCTCAACTAATAGTGTTATACGGAGCTCAACTAATAGTGTTATACAGTGTCCAACTAATAGTGTTATACAGAGCTCAACTAATAGTGTTATACAGTGTCCAACTAATAGTGTTATACAGTGTCCAACTAATAGTGTTATACACAGCTCAACTAATATTGTTATACAGTGTCCAACTAATATTGTTATACAGTGTCCAACTAATAGTGTTATACAGTGTCCAACTAATTGTGTTATATAGTGTCCAACTAATAGTGTTATACAGTGCTCAACTAATAGTGTTATACAGTGCTCAACTAATAGTGTTATACAGAGCTCAACTAATAGTATTATACAGTGCTCAACTCATAGTGTTATACAGTGTACAACTAATAGTGTTATACAGTGCTCAACTAATAGTGTTATACAGTGCCCAACTAATAGTGTTATACAGTGCTCAACTAATAGTGTTATACAGTGCTCAACTAATAGTGCTATACAGTGCCCAACTAATAGTGTTATACAGTGCTCAGCTAATAGTGTTATACAGTGTACAACTAATAGTGTTATACAGTGTACAACTAATAGTGTTATACAGTGCTCAACTAATAGTGTTATACAGAGCCCAACTAATAGTGTTATACGGAGCTCAACTAATAGTGTTATACGGAGCTCAACTAATAGTGTTATACGGAGCTCAACTAATAGTGTTATACAGTGTCCAACTAATAGTGTTATACACAGCTCAACTAATAGTGTTATACAGTGTCCAACTAATATTGTTATACAGTGCTCAACTAATAGTGTTATACAGTGCCCAACTAATAGTGTTATACAGTGTACAACTAATATTGTTATACAGTGCTCAACTAATAGTGTTATACAGTGCTCAACTAATAGTGTTATACAGTGCTCAACTAATAGTGTTATACAGTGCCCAACTAATAGTGTTATACAGTGCTCAACTAATAGTGTTATACAGTGTGCAACTAATAGTGTTATACAGTGTACAACTAATAGTGTTATACAGTGCTTTACTAATAGTGTTATACAGTGCTCAACTAATAGTGTTATACAGAGCTCAACTAATAGTGTTATACAGAGCTCTACTAATAGTGCTATACAGTGTCCAACTAATAGTGTTATACAGTGTCCAACTAATAGTGTTATACAGTGCTCAACTAATAGTGTTATACAGTGCTCAACTAAAAGTGTTATACAGTGTCCAACTAATAGTGTTATACAGAGATCAACTTATAGTGTTATACAGTGCTCAACTAATAGTGTTATACAGTGTCCAACTAATAGTGTTATACAGTGCCCAACTTATAGTGTTATACAGTGCTCAACTAATAGTGTTATACAGTGTCCAACTAATAGTGTTATACAGAGCTCAACTAATAGTGTTATACAGTGTACAACTAATAGTGTTATATAGTGCTCAACTAATAGTGTTATACAGTGTACAACTAATAGTGTTATACAGTGCTCAACTAAAAGTGTTATACAGTGTCCAACTAATAGTGTTATACAGAGATCAACTTATAGTGTTATACAGTGCTCAACTAATAGTGTTATACAGTGTCCAACTAATAGTGTTATACAGTGTCCAACTAATAGTGTTATACAGTGTCCAACTAATAGTGTTATGCAGAGCTCAACTAATAGTGTTATACAGTGCCCAACTAATATTGTTGTACAGTGCCCAACTAATAGTGTTATGCAGTGGTCAACTAATAGTGTTATACAGTGCTCAACTAATAGTGTTATACAGTACTCAACTAATAGTGTTATACAGTGCCCAACTAATAGTGTTATACAGAGCTCAACTAATAGTGTTATACAGTGCCCAACTAATAGTGTTATACAGTGCTCAACTAATAGTGTTATACAGTGCTCAACTAATAGTGTTATGCAGAGCTCAACTAATAGTGTTATACAGTGCTCAACTAATAGTGTTATGCAGTGTCCAACTAATAGTGTTATGCAGTGCTCAACTAATAGTGTTATACAGTGCTCAACTTATAGTGTTATACAGAGCTCAACTAATAGTGTTATACAGTTCTCAACTAATAGTGTTATACAGTGTACAACTAATAGTGTTATACAGTGCTCAACTAATAGTGATATACAGTGTCCAACTAATAGTGTTATACAGTGCTCAACTAATACTGTTATACAGTGTCCAACTAATAGTGTTATGCAGTGCTCAACTAATAGTGTTATACAGTGCTCAACTAATAGTGTTATGCAGAGCTCAACTAATAGTGTTATACAGTGCTCAACTAATAGTGTTATACAGGGCTCAACTAATAGTGTTATACAGTTCTCAACTAATAGTGTTAAACAGTGTCCAACTAATAGTGTTATACAGTGCTCAACTAATAGTGTTATACAGTGCTCAACTAAAAGTGTTATACAGTGCTCAACTAATAGTGTTATACAGTGTCCAACTAATAGTGTTATGCAGTGCTCAACTAATAGTGTTATACAGTACTCAACTAATAGTGTTATACAGTTCTCAACTAATAGTGTTAAACAGTGTCCAACTAATAGTGTTATACAGTGCTCAACTAATAGTGTTATACAGTGCTCAACTAAAAGTGTTATACAGTGCTCAACTAATAGTGTTATACAGTTCTCAACTAATAGTGTTAAACAGTGTCCAACTAATAGTGTTATACAGTGCTCAACTAATAGTGTTATACAGTGCTCAAGTAATAGTGTTATACAGTTCTCAACTTATAGTGTTATACAGTGTCCAACTAATAGTGTTATACAGTGTCCAACTAATAGTGTTATACAGTGCCCAACTAATAGTGTTATACAGAGCTCAACTAATAGTGTTATACAGTGTCCAACTAATAGTGTTAAACAGTGTCCAACTAATAGTGTTATACAGTGCTCAACTAATAGTGTTATACAGTTCTCAACTAATAGTGTTATGCAGTGCTCAACTTATAGTGTTATACAGTTCTCAACTAATAGTGTTATGCAGAGCTCAACTAATAGTGTTATACAGTGCTCAACTAATAGTGTTAAACAGTGTCCAACTAATAGTGTTATACAGTGCTCAACTAATAGTGTTATACAGTGCTCAACTAATAGTGTTATACAGTGCTCAACTAATAGTGTTATACAGAGCTCAACTAATAGTGTTATGCAGAGCTCAACTAATAGTGTTATACAGTGTCCAACTAATAGTGTTATACAGTGCTCAACTAATAGTGTTATACAGTTCTCAACTAATAGTGTTATACAGTGTCCAACTAATAGTGTTATACAGTGTCCAACTAATAGTGTTGTACAGTGCTCAACTAATAGTGTTATACAGTGTCCAACTAATAGTGTTATACAGTGTACAACTAATAGTGATATACAGTGCTCAACTAATAGTGTTATACAGTGCCCAACTAATAGTGTTATGCAGTGCTCAACTAATAGTGTTATACAGTGCTCAACTAATAGTGTTATGCAGAGCTCAACTAATAGTGTTATACAGTGCCCAACTAATAGTGTTATACAGTGCTCAACTAATAGTGTTATACAGTGCTCAACTAATAGTGTTATACATTGTCTAACTAATAGTGTTATACAGTGTCCAACTAATAGTGTTATACAGTGCTCAACTAATAGTGTTATACAGTGCTCAACTAATAGTGTTATACATTGTCTAACTAATAGTGTTATACAGTGTCCATCTAATAGTGTTATACAGTGCCCAACTAATAGTGTTATACAGTGTACAACTAATAGTGTTATACAGTGCTCAACTAATAGTGTTATACAGAGCTCATCTAATAGTGTTATACAGTGTACAACTAATAGTGTTATACAGTGCTCAACTAATAGTGTTATACCGAGCTCAACTAATATTGTTATACAGTGTCCAACTAATAGTGTTATACAGAGCTCAACTAATAGTGTTATACAGTGCCCAACTAATAGTGTTATACAGTGCTCAACTAATCTTGTTATACAGTGTCCAACTAATAGTGTTATACAGTGTACAACTAATAGTGTTATACAGTGTCCAAGTAATAGTGTTATACAGTGTGCAACTAATAGTGTTATAGAGTGCTTAACTAATAGTGTTATACAGAGCCCAACTAATAGTGTTATACAGTGTCCAACTAATAGTGTTATACAGTGTACAACTAATAGTGTTATACAGTGTTCAAGTAATAGTGTTATACAGTGTGCAACTAATAGTGTTATACAGTGTACAACTAATAGTGTTATACAGTGTCCAAGTAATAGTGTTATACAGTGCCCAACTAATAGTGTTATACAGTGTCCAACTAATAGTGTTATACAGTGTCCAACTAATAGTGTTATACAGTGTCCAACTAATAGTGTTATACAGTGCTCAACTAATAGTGTTATACAGTGTCCAACTAATAGTGTTATACAGTGCTCAACTAATAGTGTTATACAGTGCTCAACTAATAGTGTTATACAGTGCTCAACTAATAGTGTTATACAGTGTACAACTAATAGTGTTATACAGTGCCCAACTAATAGTGTTATACAGTGCTCAACTAATAGTGTTATACAGTGCTCAACTAATAGTGTTATACAGTGCTCAACTAATAGTGTTATACAGTGCTCAACTAATAGTGTTATACAGTGTGCAACTAATAGTGTTATACAGTGCTCAACTAATAGTGTTATACAGTGCTCAACTAATAGTGTTATACAGTGTACAACTAATAGTGTTATACAGAGCTCAACTAATAGTGTTATACAGAGCTCAACTAATAGTGTTATACAGAACTGAACTAATAGTGTTATACAGAGCCCAACTAATAGTGTTATACAGTGCCCAACTAATAGTGTTATACAGTGCCCAACTAATAGTGTTATACAGTGCCCAACTAATAGTGTTATACAGTGCTCAACTAATAGTGTTATACAGTGCTCAACTAATAGTGTTATACAGTGTACAACTAATAGTGTTATACAGAGCTCAACTAATAGTGTTATACAGAGCTCAACTAATAGTGTTATACAGAACTGAACTAAAAGTGTTATACAGAGCCCAACTACTAGTGTTATACTGTGTCCAACTAATAGTGTTATACAGTGTCCAACTAATAGTGTTATACAATGCTCAACTAATAGTGTTATACAGTGTACAACTAATAGTGTTATACAGTGCTCAACTAATAGTGTTATACGTTGCTCAGCTAATAGTGTTATACAGTGCTCAACTGATAGTGTTATACATTGTACAACTAATAGTGTTATACAGAGCTCATCTAATAGTGTTATACAGTGTCCAACTAATAGTGTTATACAGTGTACAACTAATAGTGTTATACATTGTCCAACTAATAGTGTTATGCAGAGCTCAGCTAATAGTGTTATACAGTGCCCAACTAATAGTGTTATACAGTGCTCAACTAATAGTGTTATACAGTGCTCAACTAATAGTGTTATACAGTGCTCAACTAATAGTGTTATACAGTGTCCAACTAATAGTGTTATACAGTGTCCAATTAATAGTGTTATACAGTGTCCAACTATTAGTGTTATGCAGAGCTCAACTAATAGTGTTATACAGTGCCCAACTAATAGTGTTATACAGTGCCCAACTAATAGTGTTATACAGTGTCCAACTAATAGTGTTATACAGTGTCCAACAAATAGTGTTATGCAGAGCTCAACTAATAGTGTTATACAGTGCTCAACTAATAGTGTTATACAGAGCTCAACTAATAGTGTTATACAGTGTCCAACTAATAGTGTTATACAGTGTCCAATTAATAGTGTTATACAGTGTCCAACTAATAGTGTTATGCAGAGCTCAACTAATAGTGTTATACAGTGCCCAACTAATAGTGTTATACAGTGTACAACTAATAGTGTTATACAGTGTACAACTAATAGTGTTATACAGTGCCCAACTAATAGTGTTATACAGTGCTCAACTAATAGTGTTATACAGTGCTCAACTAATAGTGTTATACAGTGCTCAACTAATAGTGTTATACAGTGCTCAACTAATAGTGTTATACAGTGTACAACTAATAGTGTTATACAGTGCTCAACTAATAGTGTTATGCAGAGCTCAACTAATAGTGTTATACAGTGCTCAACTAATAGTGTTATACAGTGCTCAACTAATAGTGTTATACAGTGCTCAACTAATAGTGTTATACAGTGCTCAACTAATAGTGTTATACAGTGCTCAACTAATAGTGTTATACAGTGCCCAACTAATAGTGTTATACAGTGTCCAACTAATAGTGTTATACAGTGTCCAACTAATAGTGTTATACAGTGCTCAACTAATAGTGTTATACAGTGCTCAACTAATAGTGTTATACAGTGCTCAACTAATAGTGTTATACAGTGCCCAACTAATAGTGTTATACAGTGTCCAACTAATAGTGTTATACAGTGTCCAACTAATAGTGTTATGCAGAGCTCAACTAATAGTGTTATACAGTGCTCAACTAATAGTGTTATACAGTGCTCAACTAATAGTGTTATACAGTGTCCAACTAATAGTGTTATACAGTGTCCAACTAATAGTGTTATACAGTGTCCAACTAATAGTGTTATACATTGTCCAACTAAGAGTGTTATACAGTGTCCAACTAATAGTGTTATACAGTGTCCAACTAATAGTGTTATACAGTGTCCAACTAATAGTGTTATGCAGAGCTCAACTAATAGTGTTATATAGTGCCCAGCTAATAGTGTTATACAGTGCCCAACTAATAGTGTTATACAGTGCTCAACTAATAATGTTATACAGAGCTCAACTAATAGTGTTATACATTGTCCAACTAATAGTGTTATACAGTGCCCAGCTAATAGTGTTATACAGTGCCCAACTAATAGTGTTATACAGTGCCCAACTAATAGTGTTATACAGTGCCCAACTAATAGTGTTATACAGAGCTCAACTAATAGTGTTATACATTGTCCAACTAATAGTGTTATACAGTGTCCAACTAATAGTGTTATACAGTGCTCAACTAATAGTGTTATACAGTGTCCAACTAATAGTGTTATACAGTGTCCAACTAATAGTGTTATACTGTGTCCAACTAATAGTGTTATACAGTGTCCAACTAATAGTGTTATACAATGCTCAACTAATAGTGTTATACAGTGTACAACTAATAGTGTTATACAGTGCTCAACTAATAGTGTTATACGTTGCTCAGCTAATAGTGTTATACAGTGCTCAACTAATAGTGTTATACATTGTACAACTAATAGTGTTATACAGAGCTCATCTAATAGTGTTATACAGTGTCCAACTAATAGTGTTATACAGTGTACAACTAATAGTGTTATACAGTGTCCAACTAATAGTGTTATGCAGAGCTCAGCTAATAGTGTTATACAGTGTCCAACTAATAGTGTTATACAGTGTACAACTAATAGTGTTATACAGTGTCCAACAAATAGTGTTATGCAGAGCTCAGCTAATAGTGTTATACAGTGCCCAACTAATAGTGTTATACAGTGCTCAACTAATAGTGTTATACAGTGCTCAACTAATAGTGTTATACAGTGCTCAACTAATAGTGTTATACAGTGTCCAACTAATAGTGTTATACAGTGTCCAATTAATAGTGTTATACAGTGTCCAACTAATAGTGTTATGCAGAGCTCAACTAATAGTGTTATACAGTGCCCAACTAATAGTGTTATACAGTGTCCAACTAATAGTGTTATACAGTGTCCAACTAATAGTGTTATGCAGAGCTCAACTAATAGTGTTATACAGTGCTCAAATAATAGTGTTATACAGAGCTCAACTAATAGTGTTATACAGTGTCCAACTAATAGTGTTATACAGTGTCCAACTAATATTGTTATACAGTGTCCAACTAATAGTGTTATACATTGTCCAACTAAGAGTGTTATACAGTGTCCAACTAATAGTGTTATACAGTGTCCAACTAATAGTGTTATACAGTGCTCAACTAATATTGTTATACAGAGTCCAATTAATAGTGTTATACAGTGCTCAACTAATATTGTTATACAGAGCTCAGCTTATTGTGTTATACAGTGTACAACTAATAGTGTTATACAGTGGTCAACTAATAGTGTTATACAGTGTCCAACTAATAGTGTTATACAGAGCTCAACTAATAGTGTTATACAGAGCTCTACTAATAGTGCTATACAGTGTCCAACTAATATTGTTATACAGAGCTCAACTTATAGTGTTATACAGTGCCCAACTATTAGTGTTATACAGTGCTCAACTAATAGTGTTATACAGTGTACAACTAATAGTGTTATACAGTGCTCAACTAATAGTATTATACAGAGTCCAACTAATAGTGTTATACAGTGCTCAACTAATAGTGTTATACAGTGTCCAACTAATAGTATTATACAGAGTTCAACTAATAATGTTATACAGAGCTCAACTAATAGTGTTATACAGAGTCCAACTAATAGTGTTATACAGTACCCAACTAATAGTGTTATACAGAGCTCAACTAATAGTGTTATACAGAGCTCAACTAATAGTGTTATACAGAGTCCAACTAATAGTGTTATACAGTGTCCAACTAATAGTATTATACAGTGTCCAACTAATAGTGTTATACAGTGTCCAACTAATAGTGTTATACAGAGTCCAACTAATAGTATTATACAGTGTACAACTAATAGTGTTATACAGTGCTCAACTAATAGTGTTATACAGAGTCCAACTAATAGTGTTATACAGTTCTCAACTAATAGTGTAATACAGTGTCCAACTAATAGTGTTATACAGAGCTCAACTAATAGTGTTATACAGTGCCCAACTAATAGTGTTATACAGGGCTCAACTAATAGTGTTATACAGTGTCCAACTAATAGTGTTATACAGAGCTCAACTAATAGTGTTATACAGTGCTCAACTAATAGTGTTATACAGTGCACAACTAATAGTGTTATACAGAGCTCAACTAATAGTGTTATACAGTGTCCAACTAATAGTGTTATACAGAGCTCAACTAATAGTGTTATACAGTGCACAACTAATAGTGTTATACAGAGCTCAACTAATAGTGTTATACAGTGCACAACTAATAGTGTTATACAGAGCTCAACTAATAGTGTTATACAGTGCCCAACTAATAGTGTTATACAGGGCTCAACTAATAGTGTTATACAGTGCCCAACTAATAGTGTTATACAGTGTACAACTAATAGTGTTATACAGAGCTCAACTAATAGTGTTATACAGAGTCCAACTAATAGTGTTATACAGTGTCCAACTAATAGTGTTATACAGAGCTCAACTAATAGTGTTATACAGAGCTCAACTAATAGTGTTACACAGAGTCCAGCTAATAGTGTTATACAGTGCACAACTAATAGTGTTATACAGTGCTCAACTAATAGTGTTATACAGTGTACAACTAATAGTGTTATACAGTGTACAACTAATAGTGTTATACAGAGCTCAACTAATAGTATTATACAGTGCACAACTAATAGTGTTATACAGTGTACAACTAATAGTGTTATACAGAGCTCAACTAATAGTGTTATACAGTGTACAACTAATAGTGTTATACAGAGCTCAACTAATAGTGTTATACAGTGTCCAACTAATAGTGTTATACAGTGTCCAACTAATAGTGTTATACAGTGTACAACTAATAGTGTTATACAGAGCTCAACTAATAGTGTTATACAGTGTCCAACTAATAGTGTTATACAGTGTCCAACTAATAGTGTTATATAGTGTCCAACTAATAGTGTTATACAGTGTCCAACTAATAGTGTTATACAGTGTCCAACTAATAGTGTTATACAGTGTACAACTAATAGTGTTATACAGTGCTCAACTAATAGTGTTATACAGTGTCCAAGTAATAGTGTTATACAGTGTCCAACTAATAGTGTTATATAGTGTCCAACTAATAGTGTTATACAGTGTCCAACTAATAGTGTTATACAGAGCTCAACTAATAGTATTATACAGTGCACAACTAATAGTGTTATACAGTGCTCAACAAATAGTGTTATACAGTGCTCAACTAATAGTGTTATACAGTGCTCAACAAATAGTGTTATACAGTGCTCAACTAATAGTGTTATACAGTGCACAACTAATAGTGTTATACAGAGCTCAACTAATAGTGTTATACAGTGCTCAACTAATAGTGTTATACAGTGCACAACTAATAGTGTTATACAGAGCTCAACTAATAGTGTTATACAGTGTCCAACTAATAGTGTTATACAGAGCTCAACTAATAGTGTTATACAGTGCACAACTAATAGTGTTATACAGAGCTCAACTAATAGTGTTATACAGTGCACAACTAATAGTGTTATACAGAGCTCAGCTAATAGTGTTATACAGTGCCCAACTAATAGTGTTATACAGGGCTCAACTAATAGTGTTATACAGTGCCCAACTAATAGTGTTATACAGTGTACAACTAATAGTGTTATACAGAGCTCAACTAATAGTGTTATACAGAGTCCAACTAATAGTGTTATACAGTGTCCAACTAATAGTGTTATACAGAGCTCAACTAATAGTGTTATACAGAGCTCAACTAATAGTGTTACACAGAGTCCAGCTAATAGTGTTATACAGTGCACAACTAATAGTGTTATACAGAGCTCAACTAATAGTGTTATACAGTGTACAACTAATAGTGTTATACAGTGTACAACTAATAGTGTTATACAGAGCTCAACTAATAGTATTATACAGTGCACAACTAATAGTGTTATACAGTGTACAACTAATAGTGTTATACAGAGCTCAACTAATAGTGTTATACAGTGTACAACTAATAGTGTTATACAGAGCTCAACTAATAGTGTTATACAGTGTCCAACTAATAGTGTTATACAGTGTACAACTAATAGTGTTATACAGTGCTCAACAAATAGTGTTATACAGTGTCCAACTAATAGTGTTATACAGAGCTCAACTAATAGTATTATACAGTGCACAGCAAATAGTGTTATACAGTGTCCAACTAATAGTGTTATACAGTGCTCAACTAATACTGTTATACAGTGTACAACTAATAGTGTTATACAGTGTACAACTAATAGTGTTATACAGTGCTCAACTAATAGTATTATACAGTGCACAACTAATAGTGTTATACAGTGTACAACTAATAGTGTTATACAGTGCTCAACTAATAGTGTTATACAGTGTACAACTAATAGTGTTATACAGTCCTCAACTAATAGTGTTATACAGTGTCCAACTAATAGTGTTATACAGAGCTCAACTAATAGTGTTATACAGTGCTCAACTAATAGTGTTATACAGTGTACAACTAATAGTGTTATACAGTGCTCAACTAATAGTGTTATACAGTGTACAACTAATAGTGTTATACAGTGTACAACTAATAGTGTTATACAGTGCTCAACTAATAGTGTTATACAGTGCTCAACTAATAGTATTATACAGTGCACAACTAATAGTGTTATACAGTGTACAACTAATAGTGTTATACAGTGCTCAACTAATAGTGTTATAGAGTGTACAACTAATAGTGTTATACAGTGTACAACTAATAGTGTTATACAGTGCTCAACTAATAGTGTTATACAGTGTCCAGCTAATAGTGTTATACAGTGCTCAACTAATAGTGTTATACAGTGTACAACTAATAGTGTTATACAGAGCCCAACTAATAGTGTTATACGGAGCTCAACTAATAGTGTTATACGGAGCTCAACTAATAGTGTTATACAGTGTCCAACTAATAGTGTTATACAGTGTCCAACTAATAGTGTTATACACAGCTCAACTAATATTGTTATACAGTGTCCAACTAATATTGTTATACAGTGTCCAACTAATAGTGTTATACAGTGTCCAACTAATTGTGTTATATAGTGTCCAACTAATAGTGTTATACAGTGCTCAACTAATAGTGTTATGCAGTACCCAACTAATAGTGTTATACAGTGCTCAACTAATAGTGTTATACAGTGTACAACTAATAGTGTTATACAGTGTACAACTAATAGTGTTATACAGTGCTCAACTAATAGTGTTATACAGAGCTCAACTAATAGTATTATACAGTGCTCAACTCATAGTGTTATACAGTGTACAACTAATAGTGTTATACAGTGCTCAACTAATAGTGTTATACAGTGCCCAACTAATAGTGTTATACAGTGCTCAACTAATAGTGTTATACAGTGCTCAACTAATAGTGCTATACAGTGCCCAACTAATAGTGTTATACAGTGCTCAGCTAATAGTGTTATACAGTGTACAACTAATAGTGTTATACAGTGTACAACTAATAGTGTTATACAGTGCTCAACTAATAGTGTTATACAGAGCCCAACTAATAGTGTTATACGGAGCTCAACTAATAGTGTTATACGGAGCTCAACTAATAGTGTTATACGGAGCTCAACTAATAGTGTTATACAGTGTCCAACTAATAGTGTTATACACAGCTCAACTAATAGTGTTATACAGTGTCCAACTAATATTGTTATACAGTGCTCAACTAATAGTGTTATACAGTGCCCAACTAATAGTGTTATACAGTGTACAACTAATATTGTTATACAGTGCTCAACTAATAGTGTTATACAGTGCTCAACTAATAGTGTTATACAGTGCTCAACTAATAGTGTTATACAGTGCTCAACTAATAGTGTTATACAGTGCCCAACTAATAGTGTTATACAGTGCTCAACTAATAGTGTTATACAGTGTGCAACTAATAGTGTTATACAGTGTACAACTAATAGTGTTATACAGTGCTTTACTAATAGTGTTATACAGTGCTCAACTAATAGTGTTATACAGAGCTCAACTAATAGTGTTATACAGAGCTCTACTAATAGTGCTATACAGTGTCCAACTAATAGTGTTATACAGTGTCCAACTAATAGTGTTATACAGTGCTCAACTAATAGTGTTATACAGTGCTCAACTAAAAGTGTTATACAGTGTCCAACTAATAGTGTTATACAGAGATCAACTTATAGTGTTATACAGTGCTCAACTAATAGTGTTATACAGTGTCCAACTAATAGTGTTATACAGTGCCCAACTTATAGTGTTATACAGTGCTCAACTAATAGTGTTATACAGTGTCCAACTAATAGTGTTATACAGAGCTCAACTAATAGTGTTATACAGTGTACAACTAATAGTGTTATATAGTGCTCAACTAATAGTGTTATACAGTGTACAACTAATAGTGTTATACAGTGCTCAACTAAAAGTGTTATACAGTGTCCAACTAATAGTGTTATACAGAGATCAACTTATAGTGTTATACAGTGCTCAACTAATAGTGTTATACAGTGTCCAACTAATAGTGTTATACAGTGTCCAACTAATAGTGTTATACAGTGTCCAACTAATAGTGTTATGCAGAGCTCAACTAATAGTGTTATACAGTGCCCAACTAATATTGTTGTACAGTGCCCAACTAATAGTGTTATGCAGTGGTCAACTAATAGTGTTATACAGTGCTCAACTAATAGTGTTATACAGTACTCAACTAATAGTGTTATACAGTGCCCAACTAATAGTGTTATACAGAGCTCAACTAATAGTGTTATACAGTGCCCAACTAATAGTGTTATACAGTGCTCAACTAATAGTGTTATACAGTGCTCAACTAATAGTGTTATGCAGAGCTCAACTAATAGTGTTATACAGTGCTCAACTAATATTGTTATGCAGTGTCCAACTAATAGTGTTATGCAGTGCTCAACTAATAGTGTTATACAGTGCTCAACTTATAGTGTTATACAGAGCTCAACTAATAGTGTTATACAGTTCTCAACTAATAGTGTTATACAGTGTACAACTAATAGTGTTATACAGTGCTCAACTAATAGTGATATACAGTGTCCAACTAATAGTGTTATACAGTGCTCAACTAATACTGTTATACAGTGTCCAACTAATAGTGTTATGCAGTGCTCAACTAATAGTGTTATACAGTGCTCAACTAATAGTGTTATGCAGAGCTCAACTAATAGTGTTATACAGTGCTCAACTAATAGTGTTATACAGGGCTCAACTAATAGTGTTATACAGTTCTCAACTAATAGTGTTAAACAGTGTCCAACTAATAGTGTTATACAGTGCTCAACTAATAGTGTTATACAGTGCTCAACTAAAAGTGTTATACAGTGCTCAACTAATAGTGTTATACAGTGTCCAACTAATAGTGTTATGCAGTGCTCAACTAATAGTGTTATACAGTACTCAACTAATAGTGTTATACAGTTCTCAACTAATAGTGTTAAACAGTGTCCAACTAATAGTGTTATACAGTGCTCAACTAATAGTGTTATACAGTGCTCAACTAAAAGTGTTATACAGTGCTCAACTAATAGTGTTATACAGTTCTCAACTAATAGTGTTAAACAGTGTCCAACTAATAGTGTTATACAGTGCTCAACTAATAGTGTTATACAGTGCTCAAGTAATAGTGTTATACAGTTCTCAACTTATAGTGTTATACAGTGTCCAACTAATAGTGTTATACAGTGTCCAACTAATAGTGTTATACAGTGCCCAACTAATAGTGTTATACAGAGCTCAACTAATAGTGTTATACAGTGTCCAACTAATAGTGTTAAACAGTGTCCAACTAATAGTGTTATACAGTGCTCAACTAATAGTGTTATACAGTTCTCAACTAATAGTGTTATGCAGTGCTCAACTTATAGTGTTATACAGTTCTCAACTAATAGTGTTATGCAGAGCTCAACTAATAGTGTTATACAGTGCTCAACTAATAGTGTTAAACAGTGTCCAACTAATAGTGTTATACAGTGCTCAACTAATAGTGTTATACAGTGCTCAACTAATAGTGTTATACAGTGCTCAACTAATAGTGTTATACAGAGCTCAACTAATAGTGTTATGCAGAGCTCAACTAATAGTGTTATACAGTGTCCAACTAATAGTGTTATACAGTGCTCAACTAATAGTGTTATACAGTTCTCAACTAATAGTGTTATACAGTGCCCAACTAATAGTGTTGTACAGTGCTCAACTAATAGTGTTATACAGTGTCCAACTAATAGTGTTATACAGTGTACAACTAATAGTGATATACAGTGCTCAACTAATAGTGTTATACAGTGCCCAACTAATAGTGTTATGCAGTGCTCAACTAATAGTGTTATACAGTGCTCAACTAATAGTGTTATGCAGAGCTCAACTAATAGTGTTATACAGTGCCCAACTAATAGTGTTATACAGTGCTCAACTAATAGTGTTATACAGTGCTCAACTAATAGTGTTATACATTGTCTAACTAATAGTGTTATACAGTGTCCAACTAATAGTGTTATACAGTGCTCAACTAATAGTGTTATACAGTGCTCAACTAATAGTGTTATACATTGTCTAACTAATAGTGTTATACAGTGCTCAACTAAAAGTGTTATACAGTTCTCAACTAATAGTGTTAAACAGTGTCCAACTAATAGTGTTATACAGTGCTCAACTAATAGTGTTATACAGTGCTCAAGTAATAGTGTTATACAGTTCTCAACTAATAGTGTTAAACAGTGTCCAACTAATAGTGTTATACAGTGCTCAACTAATAGTGTTATACAGTTCTCAACTAATAGTGTTAAACAGTGTCCAACTAATAGTGTTAAACAGTGTCCAACTAATAGTGTTATACATTGTCTAACTAATAGTGTTATACAGTGCTCAACTAATAGTGTTATACAGTTCTCAACTAATAGTGTTAAACAGTGTCCAACTAATAGTGTTATACAGTGCTCAACTAATAGTGTTATACAGTGCTCAAGTAATAGTGTTATACAGTTCTCAACTTATAGTGTTATACAGTGTCCAACTAATAGTGTTATACAGTGTCCAACTAATAGTGTTATACAGTGCCCAACTAATAGTGTTATACAGAGCTCAACTAATAGTGTTATACAGTGTCCAACTAATAGTGTTAAACAGTGTCCAACTAATAGTGTTATACAGTGCTCAACTAATAGTGTTATACAGTTCTCAACTAATAGTGTTATGCAGTGCTCAACTTATAGTGTTATACAGTTCTCAACTAATAGTGTTATGCAGAGCTCAACTAATAGTGTTATACAGTGCTCAACTAATAGTGTTAAACAGTGTCCAACTAATAGTGTTATACAGTGCTCAACTAATAGTGTTATACAGTGCTCAACTAATAGTGTTATACAGTGCTCAACTAATAGTGTTATACAGAGCTCAACTAATAGTGTTATGCAGAGCTCAACTAATAGTGTTATACAGTGTCCAACTAATAGTGTTATACAGTGCTCAACTAATAGTGTTATACAGTTCTCAACTAATAGTGTTATACAGTGCCCAACTAATAGTGTTGTACAGTGCTCAACTAATAGTGTTATACAGTGTCCAACTAATAGTGTTATACAGTGTACAACTAATAGTGATATACAGTGCTCAACTAATAGTGTTATACAGTGCCCAACTAATAGTGTTATGCAGTGCTCAACTAATAGTGTTATACAGTGCTCAACTAATAGTGTTATGCAGAGCTCAACTAATAGTGTTATACAGTGCCCAACTAATAGTGTTATACAGTGCTCAACTAATAGTGTTATACAGTGCTCAACTAATAGTGTTATACATTGTCTAACTAATAGTGTTATACAGTGTCCAACTAATAGTGTTATACAGTGCTCAACTAATAGTGTTATACAGTGCTCAACTAATAGTGTTATACATTGTCTAACTAATAGTGTTATACAGTGTCCATCTAATAGTGTTATACAGTGCCCAACTAATAGTGTTATACAGTGTACAACTAATAGTGTTATACAGTGCTCAACTAATAGTGTTATACAGAGCTCAACTAATAGTGTTATACAGAGCTCAACTAATAGTGTTATACCGAGCTCAACTAATATTGTTATACAGTGTCCAACTAATAGTGTTATACAGAGCTCAACTAATAGTGTTATACAGTGCCCAACTAATAGTGTTATACAGTGCTCAACTAATCTTGTTATACAGTGTCCAACTAATAGTGTTATACAGTGTACAACTAATAGTGTTATACAGTGTCCAAGTAATAGTGTTATACAGTGTGCAACTAATAGTGTTATAGAGTGCTTAACTAATAGTGTTATACAGAGCCCAACTAATAGTGTTATACAGTGTCCAACTAATAGTGTTATACAGTGTACAACTAATAGTGTTATACAGTGTTCAAGTAATAGTGTTATACAGTGTGCAACTAATAGTGTTATACAGTGTACAACTAATAGTGTTATACAGTGTCCAAGTAATAGTGTTATACAGTGTGCAACTAATAGTGTTATACAGTGCTCAACTAATAGTGTTATACAGAGCCCAACTAATAGTGTTATACAGTGTCCAACTAATAGTGTTATACAGTGTACAACTAATAGTGTTATACAGTGTTCAAGTAATAGTGTTATACAGTGTTCAACTAATAGTGTTATACAGTGTACAACTAATAGTGTTATACAGTGTCCAAGTAATAGTGTTATACAGTGCCCAACTAATAGTGTTATACAGTGTCCAACTAATAGTGTTATACAGTGTCCAACTAATAGTGTTATACAGTGTCCAACTAATAGTGTTATACAGTGCTCAACTAATAGTGTTATACAGTGTCCAACTAATAGTGTTATACAGTGCTCAACTAATAGTGTTATACAGTGCTCAACTAATAGTGTTATACAGTGCTCAACTAATAGTGTTATACAGTGTACAACTAATAGTGTTATACAGTGCCCAACTAATAGTGTTATACAGTGCTCAACTAATAGTGTTATACAGTGCTCAACTAATAGTGTTATACAGTGCTCAACTAATAGTGTTATACAGTGTCCAACTAATAGTGTTATACAGTGCTCAACTAATAGTGTTATACAGTGTCCAACTAATAGTGTTATACAGTGTCCAACTAATAGTGTTATACAGTGCCCAACTAATAGTGCTATACAGTGCTCAACTAATAGTGTTATACAGTGCTCAACTAATAGTGTTATACAGAGCTCAACTAATAGTGTTATACAGTGTCCAACTAATAGTGTTATACAGTGTCCAACTAATAGTGTTATGCAGAGCTCAACTAATAGTGTTATACATTGTCCAACTAATAGTGTTATACCGTGTCCAACTAATAGTGTTATACATTGTCCAACTAATAGTGTTATACAGTGTCCAACTAATAGTGTTATACAGTGTACAACTAATAGTGTTATGCAGAGCTCAACTAATAGTGTTATACAGTGCCCAACTAATAGTGTTATACAGTGCCCAACTAATAGTGTTATACAGTGCTCAACTAATAGTGTTATACATTGTCCAACTAATAGTGTTATACAGTGTCCAACTAATAGTGTTATACAGTGCTCAACTAATAGTGTTATACAGTGTCCAAATAATAGTGTTATACAGTGCTCAACTAATAGTGTTATACAGTGCTCAACTAATAGTGTTATACAGTGTACAACTAATAGTGTTATACAGTGCTCAACTAATAGTGTTATACAGTGTCCAACTAATAGTGTTATAAATTGTCCAACTAATAGTGTTATACAGTGTCCAACTAATAGTGTTATACAGTGCTCAACTAATAGTGTTATACAGTGCTCAACTAATAGTGTTATACAGTGTCCAAATAATAGTGTTATACAGTGCTCAACTAATAGTGTTATACAGTGCTCAACTAATAGTGTTATACAGTGTACAGCTAATTGTGTTATACAGTGTGCAACTAATAGTGTTATACAGTGTCCAACTAATAGTGTTATACATTGTCCAACTAATAGTGTTATACAGTGCTCAACTAATAGTGTTATACAGAGCTCAACTAATAGTGTTATACAGTGCTCAACTAATAGTGTTATACAGAGCTCAACTAATAGTGTTATACAGTGCTCAACTAATATTGTTATACAGTGCTCAACTAATATTGTTATACAGAGCTCAACTAATAGTTTTATACAGAGCTCAACTAATAGTGTTATACAGAGCTCAACTAATAGTGTTATACAGTGTACAACTAATAGTGTTATACAGTGCTCAACTAATAGTGTTATACAGAGTCCAACTAATAGTGTTATACAGTGCTCAACTAATAGTGTTATACAGTGTTCAACTAATATTGTTATACAGAGCTCAACTTATAGTGTTATACAGTGTCCAACTAATAGTGTTATACAGTGTACAACTTATAGTGTTATACAGTGTACAACTAATAGTGTTATACAGTGGTCAACTAATAGTGTTATACAGTGTCCAACTAATAGTGTTATGCAGAGCTCAACTAATAGTGTTATACAGAGCTCTACTAATAGTGCTATACAGTGTCCAACTAATATTGTTATACAGAGCTCAACTTATAGTGTTATACAGTGCCCAACTATTAGTGTTATACAGTGCTCAACTAATAGTGTTGTACAGTGTACAACTAATAGTGTTATACAGTGCTCAACTAATAGTGTTATACATTGTCCAACTAATAGTGTTATACAGTGTCCAACTAATAGTGTTATACAGTGTCCAACTAATAGTGTTATACATTGTCCAACTAAGAGTGTTATGCAGAGCTCAACTAATAGTGTTATACAGTGCCCAACTAATAGTGTTATACAGTGCCCAACTAATAGTGTTATACAGTGCTCAACTAATAATGTTATACAGTGCTCAACTAATAGTGTTATACATTGTCCAACTAATAGTGTTATACAGTGCTCAACTAATAGTGTTATACAGTGCTCAACTAATAGTGTTATACAGAGCTCAACTAATAGTGTTATACAGAGCTCAACTAATAGTGTTATACAGTGCTCAACTAATAGTGTTATACAGAGCTCAACTAAAAGTGTTATACAGTGCTCAACTAATATTGTTATACAGTGCTCAACTAATATTGTTATACAGAGCTAAACTAATAGTGTTATACAGTGCTCAACTAATAGTGTTATACAGAGTCCAACTAATAGTGTTATACAGTGCTCAACTAATAGTGTTATACAGTGTCCAACTAATAGTGTTATGCAGATCTCAACTAATAGTGTTATACAGTGCCCAACTAATAGTGTTATACAGTGCCCAACTAATAGTGCTATACAGTGCTCAACTAATAGTGTTATACAGTGCTCAACTAATAGTGTTATACAGAGCTCAACTAATAGTGTTATACAGTGTCCAACTAATAGTGTTATACAGTGTCCAACTAATAGTGTTATGCAGAGCTCAACTAATAGTGTTATACATTATCCAACTAATAGTGTTATACACTGTCCAACTAATAGTGTTATACATTGTCCAACTAATAGTGTTATACAGTGTCCAACTAATAGTGTTATACAGTGTACAACTAAGAGTGTTATACAGAGCTCAACTAATAGTGTTATACAGTGCCCAACTAATAGTGTTATACAGTGCCCAACTAATAGTGTTATACAGAGCTCAACTAATAGTGTTATACAGTGCCCAACTAATAGTGTTATACAGTGCCCAACTAATAGTGTTATACAGTGCTCAACTAATAATGTTATACAGTGCTCAACTAATAGTGTTATACATTGTCCAACTAATAGTGTTATACAGTGCCCAACTAATAGTGTTATACAGAGCTCAACTAATAGTGTTATACAGTGCCCAACTAATAGTGTTATACAGTGCCCAACTAATAGTGTTATACAGTGCCCAACTAATAGTGTTATACAGAGCTCAACTAATAGTGTTATACAGTGCCCAACTAATAGTGTTATACAGTGCCCAACTAATAGTGTTATACAGTGCTCAACTAATAGTGTTATACAGAGCTCAACTAATAGTGTTATACAGTGTCCAACTAATAGTGTTATACAGAGCTCAACTAATAATGTTATACAGTGCTCAACTAATAGTGTTATACATTGTCCAACTAATAGTGTTATACAGTGTCCAACTAATAGTGTTATACAGTGCTCAACTAATAGTGTTATACAGTGTCCAACTAATAGTGTTATACATTGTCCAACTAATAGTGTTATACAGTGCTCAACTAATAGTGTTATACAGTGCTCAACTAATAGTGTTATACAGAGCTCAACTAATAGTGTTATACAGAGCTCAACTTATAGTGTTATACAGTGCTCAACTAATAGTGTTATACAGAGCTCAACTAATAGTGTTATACAGTGCTCAACTAATATTGTTATACAGTGCTCAACTAATATTGTTATACAGAGCTAAACTAATAGTGTTATACAGTGCTCAACTAATAGTGTTATACAGAGCTCAACTTATAGTGTTATACAGTGCTCAACTAATAGTGTTATACAGAGCTCAACTAATAGTGTTATACAGTGCTCAACTAATAGTGTTATACAGAGCTCAACTAATAGTGTTATACAGTGTACAACTAATAATGTTATACAGTGCTCAACTAATAGTGTTATACAGAGTCCAACTAATAGTGTTATACAGTGCTCAACTAATATTGTTATACAGAGTCCAACTAATAGTGTTATACAGATTCCAACTAATAGTGTTATACAGTGCTCAACTAATATTGTTATACAGTGTACAACTAATAGTGTTATACAGTGGTCAACTAATAGTGTTATACAGAGTCCAACTAATAGTGTTATACAGTGCTCAACTAATATTGTTATACAGAGTCCAACTAATAGTGTTATACAGATTCCAACTAATAGTGTTATACAGTGCTCAACTTATAGTGTTATACAGTGTACAACTAATAGTGTTATACAGTGGTCAACTAATAGTGTTATACAGTGTCCAACTAATAGTGTTATACAGAGCTCAACTAATAGTGTTATACAGAGCTCTACTAATAGTGCTATACAGTGTCCAACTAATATTGTTATACAGAGCTCAACTTATAGTGTTATACAGTGCCCAACTATTAGTGTTATACAGTGCTCAACTAATAGTGTTATACAGTGTACAACTAATAGTGTTATACAGTGCTCAACTAATAGTGTTATACAGAGTCCAACTAATAGTGTTATACAGTGCTCAACTAATAGTGTTATACAGTGTCCAACTAATAGTATTATACAGAGCTCAACTAATAATGTTATACAGAGCTCAACTAATAGTGTTATACAGAGTCCAACTAATAGTGTTATACAGTACCCAACTAATAGTGTTATACAGAGCTCAACTAATAGTGTTATACAGTGCCCAACTAATAGTGTTATACAGAGCTCAACTTATTGTGTTATACAGTGCCCAACTAATAGTGTTATACAGTGCTCAACTAATAGTGTTATACAGAGTCCAACTAATAGTGTTATACAGTGTCCAACTAATAGTATTATACAGTGTCCAACTAATAGTGTTATACAGTGTCCAACTAATAGTGTTATACAGAGTCCAACTAATAGTATTATACAGTGTACAACTAATAGTGTTATACAGTGCTCAACTAATAGTGTTATACAGTGTCCAACTAATAGTGTTATACAGTGCTCAACTAATAGTGTAATACAGTGTCCAACTAATAGTGTTATACAGAGCTCAACTAATAGTGTTATACAGTGCCCAACTAATAGTGTTATACAGGGCTCAACTAATAGTGTTATACAGGGCTCAACTAATAGTGTTATACAGTGTCCAACTAATAGTGTTATACAGAGCTCAACTAATAGTGTTATACAGTGCTCAACTAATAGTGTTATACAGTGCACAACTAATAGTGTTATACAGAGCTCAACTAATAGTGTTATACAGAGTCCAACTAATAGTGTTATACAGTGCTCAACTAATATTGTTATACAGAGTCCAACTAATAGTGTTATACAGTGCTCAACTAATATTGTTATACAGAGCTCAACTTATTGTGTTATACAGTGTACAACTAATAGTGTTATACAGTGGTCAACTAATAGTGTTATACAGTGTCCAACTAATAGTGTTATACAGAGCTCAACTAATAGTGTTATACAGAGCTCTACTAATAGTGCTATACAGTGTCCAACTAATATTGTTATACAGAGCTCAACTTATAGTGTTATACAGTGCCCAACTATTAGTGTTATACAGTGCTCAACTAATAGTGTTATACAGTGTACAACTAATAGTGTTATACAGTGCTCAACTAATAGTGTTATACAGAGTCCAACTAATAGTGTTATACAGTGCTCAACTAATAGTGTTATACAGTGTCCAACTAATAGTATTATACAGAGTTCAACTAATAATGTTATACAGAGCTCAACTAATAGTGTTATACAGAGTCCAACTAATAGTGTTATACAGAGCTCAACTAATAGTGTTATACAGAGCTCAACTAATAGTGTTATACAGAGTCCAACTAATAGTGTTATACAGTGTCCAACTAATAGTATTATACAGTGTCCAACTAATAGTGTTATACAGTGTCCAACTAATAGTGTTATACAGAGTCCAACTAATAGTATTATACAGTGTACAACTAATAGTGTTATACAGTGCTCAACTAATAGTGTTATACAGAGTCCAACTAATAGTGTTATACAGTTCTCAACTAATAGTGTAATACAGTGTCCAACTAATAGTGTTATACAGAGCTCAACTAATAGTGTTATACAGTGCCCAACTAATAGTGTTATACAGGGCTCAACTAATAGTGTTATACAGTGTCCAACTAATAGTGTTATACAGAGCTCAACTAATAGTGTTATACAGTGCTCAACTAATAGTGTTATACAGTGCACAACTAATAGTGTTATACAGAGCTCAACTAATAGTGTTATACAGTGTCCAACTAATAGTGTTATACAGAGCTCAACTAATAGTGTTATACAGTGCACAACTAATAGTGTTATACACAGCTCAACTAATAGTGTTATACAGTGCACAACTAATAGTGTTATACAGAGCTCAACTAATAGTGTTATACAGTGCCCAACTAATAGTGTTATACAGGGCTCAACTAATAGTGTTATACAGTGCCCAACTAATAGTGTTATACAGTGTACAACTAATAGTGTTATACAGAGCTCAACTAATAGTGTTATACAGAGTCCAACTAATAGTGTTATACAGTGTCCAACTAATAGTGTTATACAGAGCTCAACTAATAGTGTTATACAGAGCTCAACTAATAGTGTTACACAGAGTCCAGCTAATAGTGTTATACAGTGCACAACTAATAGTGTTATACAGAGCTCAACTAATAGTGTTATACAGTGTACAACTAATAGTGTTATACAGTGTACAACTAATAGTGTTATACAGAGCTCAACTAATAGTATTATACAGTGCACAACTAATAGTGTTATACAGTGTACAACTAATAGTGTTATACAGTGCTCAACTAATAGTGTTATACAGTGTCCAACTAATAGTGTTATACAGTGCACAACTAATAGTGTTATACAGAGCTCAACTAATAGTGTTATACAGTGTCCAAGTAATAGTGTTATACAGTGTCCAACTAATAGTGTTATACAGTGTCCAACTAATAGTGTTATACAGTGTACAACTAATAGTGTTATACAGTGCTCAACTAATAGTGTTATACAGTGTCCAAGTAATAGTGTTATACAGTGTCCAACTAATAGTGTTATATAGTGTCCAACTAATAGTGTTATACAGTGTCCAACTAATAGTGTTATACAGAGCTCAACTAATAGTATTATACAGTGCACAACTAATAGTGTTATACAGTGCTCAACAAATAGTGTTATACAGTGTCCAACTAATAGTGTTATACAGAGCTCAACTAATAGTATTATACAGTGCACAACTAATAGTGTTATACAGTGTCCAACTAATAGTGTTATACAGTGCTCAACTAATAGTGTTATACAGTGTACAACTAATAGTGTTATACAGTGTACAACTAATAGTGTTATACAGAGCTCAACTAATAGTATTATACAGTGCACAACTAATAGTGTTATACAGTGTACAACTAATAGTGTTATACAGTGCTCAACTAATAGTGTTATACAATGTACAACTAATAGTGTTATACAGTCCTCAACTAATAGTGTTATACAGTGTCCAACTAATAGTGTTATACAGAGCTCAACTAATAGTGTTATACAGTGCTCAACTAATAGTGTTATACAGTGTACAACTAATAGTGTTATACAGTGCTCAACTAATAGTGTTATACAGTGTACAACTAATAGTGTTATACAGTGTACAACTAATAGTGTTATACAGTGCTCAACTAATAGTGTTATACAGTGCTCAACTAATAGTATTATACAGTGCACAACTAATAGTGTTATACAGTGTACAACTAATAGTGTTATACAATGCTCAACTAATAGTGTTATAGAGTGTACAACTAATAGTGTTATACAGTGTACAACTAATAGTGTTATACAGTGTCCAACTAATAGTGTTATACAGTGTCCAACTAATAGTGTTATACACAGCTCAACTAATATTGTTATACAGTGTCCAACTAATATTGTTATACAGTGTCCAACTAATAGTGTTATACAGTGTCCAACTAATTGTGTTATATAGTGTCCAACTAATAGTGTTATACAGTGCTCAACTAATAGTGTTATGCAGTACCCAACTAATAGTGTTATACAGTGCTCAACTAATAGTGTTATACAGTGTACAACTAATAGTGTTATACAGTGTACAACTAATAGTGTTATACAGTGCTCAACTAATAGTGTTATACAGAGCTCAACTAATAGTATTATACAGTGCTCAACTCATAGTGTTATACAGTGTACAACTAATAGTGTTATACAGTGCTCAACTAATAGTGTTATACAGTGCCCAACTAATAGTGTTATACAGTGCTCAACTAATAGTGTTATACAGTGCTCAACTAATAGTGCTATACAGTGCCCAACTAATAGTGTTATACAGTGCTCAGCTAATAGTGTTATACAGTGTACAACTAATAGTGTTATACAGTGTACAACTAATAGTGTTATACAGTGCTCAACTAATAGTG
Organism: Phyllobates terribilis; assembly: GCF_046119375.1. Classification (NCBI taxonomy): domain Eukaryota; kingdom Metazoa; phylum Chordata; class Amphibia; order Anura; family Dendrobatidae; genus Phyllobates; species Phyllobates terribilis. The sequence continues at coordinate 29,045,028 of NW_027362763.1, forward strand.
TTATACAGAGCCCAACTAATAGTGTTATACGGAGCTCAACTAATAGTGTTATACGGAGCTCAACTAATAGTGTTATACGGAGCTCAACTAATAGTGTTATACAGTGTCCAACTAATAGTGTTATACACAGCTCAACTAATAGTGTTATACAGTGTCCAACTAATATTGTTATACAGTGCTCAACTAATAGTGTTATACAGTGCCCAACTAATAGTGTTATACAGTGTACAACTAATATTGTTATACAGTGCTCAACTAATAGTGTTATACAGTGCTCAACTAATAGTGTTATACAGTGCTCAACTAATAGTGTTATACAGTGCTCAACTAATAGTGTTATACAGTGCCCAACTAATAGTGTTATACAGTGCTCAACTAATAGTGTTATACAGTGTGCAACTAATAGTGTTATACAGTGTACAACTAATAGTGTTATACAGTGCTTTACTAATAGTGTTATACAGTGCTCAACTAATAGTGTTATACAGAGCTCAACTAATAGTGTTATACAGAGCTCTACTAATAGTGCTATACAGTGTCCAACTAATAGTGTTATACAGTGTCCAACTAATAGTGTTATACAGTGCTCAACTAATAGTGTTATACAGTGCTCAACTAAAAGTGTTATACAGTGTCCAACTAATAGTGTTATACAGAGATCAACTTATAGTGTTATACAGTGCTCAACTAATAGTGTTATACAGTGTCCAACTAATAGTGTTATACAGTGCCCAACTTATAGTGTTATACAGTGCTCAACTAATAGTGTTATACAGTGTCCAACTAATAGTGTTATACAGAGCTCAACTAATAGTGTTATACAGTGTACAACTAATAGTGTTATATAGTGCTCAACTAATAGTGTTATACAGTGTACAACTAATAGTGTTATACAGTGCTCAACTAAAAGTGTTATACAGTGTCCAACTAATAGTGTTATACAGAGATCAACTTATAGTGTTATACAGTGCTCAACTAATAGTGTTATACAGTGTCCAACTAATAGTGTTATACAGTGTCCAACTAATAGTGTTATACAGTGTCCAACTAATAGTGTTATGCAGAGCTCAACTAATAGTGTTATACAGTGCCCAACTAATATTGTTGTACAGTGCCCAACTAATAGTGTTATGCAGTGGTCAACTAATAGTGTTATACAGTGCTCAACTAATAGTGTTATACAGTACTCAACTAATAGTGTTATACAGTGCCCAACTAATAGTGTTATACAGAGCTCAACTAATAGTGTTATACAGTGCCCAACTAATAGTGTTATACAGTGCTCAACTAATAGTGTTATACAGTGCTCAACTAATAGTGTTATGCAGAGCTCAACTAATAGTGTTATACAGTGCTCAACTAATAGTGTTATGCAGTGTCCAACTAATAGTGTTATGCAGTGCTCAACTAATAGTGTTATACAGTGCTCAACTTATAGTGTTATACAGAGCTCAACTAATAGTGTTATACAGTTCTCAACTAATAGTGTTATACAGTGTACAACTAATAGTGTTATACAGTGCTCAACTAATAGTGATATACAGTGTCCAACTAATAGTGTTATACAGTGCTCAACTAATACTGTTATACAGTGTCCAACTAATAGTGTTATGCAGTGCTCAACTAATAGTGTTATACAGTGCTCAACTAATAGTGTTATGCAGAGCTCAACTAATAGTGTTATACAGTGCTCAACTAATAGTGTTATACAGGGCTCAACTAATAGTGTTATACAGTTCTCAACTAATAGTGTTAAACAGTGTCCAACTAATAGTGTTATACAGTGCTCAACTAATAGTGTTATACAGTGCTCAACTAAAAGTGTTATACAGTGCTCAACTAATAGTGTTATACAGTGTCCAACTAATAGTGTTATGCAGTGCTCAACTAATAGTGTTATACAGTACTCAACTAATAGTGTTATACAGTTCTCAACTAATAGTGTTAAACAGTGTCCAACTAATAGTGTTATACAGTGCTCAACTAATAGTGTTATACAGTGCTCAACTAAAAGTGTTATACAGTGCTCAACTAATAGTGTTATACAGTTCTCAACTAATAGTGTTAAACAGTGTCCAACTAATAGTGTTATACAGTGCTCAACTAATAGTGTTATACAGTGCTCAAGTAATAGTGTTATACAGTTCTCAACTTATAGTGTTATACAGTGTCCAACTAATAGTGTTATACAGTGTCCAACTAATAGTGTTATACAGTGCCCAACTAATAGTGTTATACAGAGCTCAATTAATAGTGTTATACAGTGTCCAACTAATAGTGTTAAACAGTGTCCAACTAATAGTGTTATACAGTGCTCAACTAATAGTGTTATACAGTTCTCAACTAATAGTGTTATGCAGTGCTCAACTTATAGTGTTATACAGTTCTCAACTAATAATGTTATGCAGAGCTCAACTAATAGTGTTATACAGTGCTCAACTAATAGTGTTAAACAGTGTCCAACTAATAGTGTTATACAGTGCTCAACTAATAGTGTTATACAGTGCTCAACTAATAGTGTTATACAGTGCTCAACTAATAGTGTTATACAGAGCTCAACTAATAGTGTTATGCAGAGCTCAACTAATAGTGTTATACAGTGTCCAACTAATAGTGTTATACAGTGCTCAACTAATAGTGTTATACAGTTCTCAACTAATAGTGTTATACAGTGTCCAACTAATAGTGTTATACAGTGTCCAACTAATAGTGTTGTACAGTGCTCAACTAATAGTGTTATACAGTGTCCAACTAATAGTGTTATACAGTGTACAACTAATAGTGATATACAGTGCTCAACTAATAGTGTTATACAGTGCCCAACTAATAGTGTTATGCAGTGCTCAACTAATAGTGTTATACAGTGCTCAACTAATAGTGTTATGCAGAGCTCAACTAATAGTGTTATACAGTGCCCAACTAATAGTGTTATACAGTGCTCAACTAATAGTGTTATACAGTGCTCAACTAATAGTGTTATACATTGTCTAACTAATAGTGTTATACAGTGTCCAACTAATAGTGTTATACAGTGCTCAACTAATAGTGTTATACAGTGCTCAACTAATAGTGTTATACATTGTCTAACTAATAGTGTTATACAGTGTCCATCTAATAGTGTTATACAGTGCCCAACTAATAGTGTTATACAGTGTACAACTAATAGTGTTATACAGTGCTCAACTAATAGTGTTATACAGAGCTCAACTAATAGTGTTATACAGAGCTCAACTAATAGTGTTATACCGAGCTCAACTAATATTGTTATACAGTGTCCAACTAATAGTGTTATACAGAGCTCAACTAATAGTGTTATACAGTGCTCAACTAATCTTGTTATACAGTGTCCAACTAATAGTGTTATACAGTGTACAACTAATAGTGTTATACAGTGTCCAAGTAATAGTGTTATACAGTGTGCAACTAATAGTGTTATAGAGTGCTTAACTAATAGTGTTATACAGAGCCCAACTAATAGTGTTATACAGTGTCCAACTAATAGTGTTATACAGTGTACAACTAATAGTGTTATACAGTGTTCAAGTAATAGTGTTATACAGTGTGCAACTAATAGTGTTATACAGTGTACAACTAATAGTGTTATACAGTGTCCAAGTAATAGTGTTATACAGTGTGCAACTAATAGTGTTATACAGTGCTCAACTAATAGTGTTATACAGAGCCCAACTAATAGTGTTATACAGTGTCCAACTAATAGTGTTATACAGTGTACAACTAATAGTGTTATACAGTGTTCAAGTAATAGTGTTATACAGTGTTCAACTAATAGTGTTATACAGTGTACAACTAATAGTGTTATACAGTGTCCAAGTAATAGTGTTATACAGTGCCCAACTAATAGTGTTATACAGTGTCCAACTAATAGTGTTATACAGTGTCCAACTAATAGTGTTATACAGTGTCCAACTAATAGTGTTATACAGTGCTCAACTAATAGTGTTATACAGTGTCCAACTAATAGTGTTATACAGTGCTCAACTAATAGTGTTATACAGTGCTCAACTAATAGTGTTATACATTGCTCAACTAATAGTGTTATACAGTGTACAACTAATAGTGTTATACAGTGCCCAACTAATAGTGTTATACAGTGCTCAACTAATAGTGTTATACAGTGCTCAACTAATAGTGTTATACAGTGCTCAACTAATAGTGTTATACAGTGCTCAACTAATAGTGTTATACAGTGTACAACTAATAGTGTTATACAGTGCTCAACTAATAGTGTTATACAGTGCTCAACTAATAGTGTTATACAGTGTACAACTAATAGTGTTATACAGAGCTCAACTAATAGTGTTATACAGTGCTCAACTAATAGTGTTATACAGAACTGAACTAATAGTGTTATACAGAGCCCAACTAATAGTGTTATACAGTGCCCAACTAATAGTGTTATACAGTGCCCAACTAATAGTGTTATACAGTGCCCAACTAATAGTGTTATACAGTGCCCAACTAATAGTGTTATACAGAGCTCAACTAATAGTGTTATACAGTGCTCAACTAATAGTGTTATACAGAACTGAACTAATAGTGTTATACAGAGCCCAACTAATAGTGTTATACAGTGCCCAACTAATAGTGTTATACAGTGCCCAACTAATAGTGTTATACAGTGCTCAACTAATAGTGTTATACAGTGCTCAACTAATAGTGTTATACAGTGTACAACTAATAGTGTTATACAGAGCTCAACTAATAGTGTTATACAGAGCTCAACTAATAGTGTTATACAGAACTGAACTAAAAGTGTTATACAGAGCCCAACTAATAGTGTTATACTGTGTCCAACTAATAGTGTTATACAGTGTCCAACTAATAGTGTTATACAATGCTCAACTAATAGTGTTATACAGTGTACAACTAATAGTGTTATACAGTGCTCAACTAATAGTGTTATACGTTGCTCAGCTAATAGTGTTATACAGTGCTCAACTGATAGTGTTATACATTGTACAACTAATAGTGTTATACAGAGCTCATCTAATAGTGTTATACAGTGTCCAACTAATAGTGTTATACAGTGTACAACTAATAGTGTTATACAGTGTCCAACTAATAGTGTTATGCAGAGCTCAGCTAATAGTGTTATACAGTGTCCAACTAATAGTGTTATACAGTGTACAACTAATAGTGTTATACATTGTCCAACTAATAGTGTTATGCAGAGCTCAGCTAATAGTGTTATACAGTGCCCAACTAATAGTGTTATACAGTGCTCAACTAATAGTGTTATACAGTGCTCAACTAATAGTGTTATACAGTGCTCAACTAATAGTGTTATACAGTGTCCAACTAATAGTGTTATACAGTGTCCAATTAATAGTGTTATACAGTGTCCAACTATTAGTGTTATGCAGAGCTCAACTAATAGTGTTATACAGTGCCCAACTAATAGTGTTATACAGTGCCCAACTAATAGTGTTATACAGTGTCCAACTAATAGTGTTATACAGTGTCCAACTAATAGTGTTATGCAGAGCTCAACTAATAGTGTTATACAGTGCTCAACTAATAGTGTTATACAGAGCTCAACTAATAGTGTTATACAGTGTCCAACTAATAGTGTTATACAGTGTCCAATTAATAGTGTTATACAGTGTCCAACTAATAGTGTTATGCAGAGCTCAACTAATAGTGTTATACAGTGCCCAACTAATAGTGTTATACAGTGCCCAACTAATAGTGTTATACAGTGTCCAACTAATAGTGTTATACAGTGTCCAACTAATAGTGTTATGCAGAGCTCAACTAATAGTGTTATACAGTGCTCAACTAATAGTGTTATACAGTGCTCAACTAATAGTGTTATACAGTGCTCAACTAATAGTGTTATACAGTGTCCAACTAATAGTGTTATACAGTGTCCAACTAATAGTGTTATACAGTGTCCAACTAATAGTGTTATACATTGTCCAACTAAGAGTGTTATACAGTGTCCAACTAATAGTGTTATACAGTGTCCAACTAATAGTGTTATACAGTGTCCAACTAATAGTGTTATGCAGAGCTCAACTAATAGTGTTATATAGTGCCCAGCTAATAGTGTTATACAGTGCCCAACTAATAGTGTTATACAGTGCTCAACTAATAATGTTATACAGAGCTCAACTAATAGTGTTATACATTGTCCAACTAATAGTGTTATACAGTGCCCAGCTAATAGTGTTATACAGTGCCCAACTAATAGTGTTATACAGTGCCCAACTAATAGTGTTATACAGTGCCCAACTAATAGTGTTATACAGTGCCCAACTAATAGTGTTATACAGAGCTCAACTAATAGTGTTATACATTGTCCAACTAATAGTGTTATACAGTGTCCAACTAATAGTGTTATACAGTGCTCAACTAATAGTGTTATACAGTGTCCAACTAATAGTGTTATACAGTGTCCAACTAATAGTGTTATACTGTGTCCAACTAATAGTGTTATACAGTGTCCAACTAATAGTGTTATACAATGCTCAACTAATAGTGTTATACAGTGTACAACTAATAGTGTTATACAGTGCTCAACTAATAGTGTTATACGTTGCTCAGCTAATAGTGTTATACAGTGCTCAACTAATAGTGTTATACATTGTACAACTAATAGTGTTATACAGAGCTCATCTAATAGTGTTATACAGTGTCCAACTAATAGTGTTATACAGTGTACAACTAATAGTGTTATACAGTGTCCAACTAATAGTGTTATGCAGAGCTCAGCTAATAGTGTTATACAGTGTCCAACTAATAGTGTTATACAGTGTACAACTAATAGTGTTATACAGTGTCCAACAAATAGTGTTATGCAGAGCTCAGCTAATAGTGTTATACAGTGCCCAACTAATAGTGTTATACAGTGCTCAACTAATAGTGTTATACAGTGCTCAACTAATAGTGTTATACAGTGCTCAACTAATAGTGTTATACAGTGTCCAACTAATAGTGTTATACAGTGTCCAATTAATAGTGTTATACAGTGTCCAACTAATAGTGTTATGCAGAGCTCAACTAATAGTGTTATACAGTGCCCAACTAATAGTGTTATACAGTGTCCAACTAATAGTGTTATACAGTGTCCAACTAATAGTGTTATGCAGAGCTCAACTAATAGTGTTATACAGTGCTCAAATAATAGTGTTATACAGAGCTCAACTAATAGTGTTATACAGTGTCCAACTAATAGTGTTATACAGTGTCCAACTAATATTGTTATACAGTGTCCAACTAATAGTGTTATACATTGTCCAACTAAGAGTGTTATACAGTGTCCAACTAATAGTGTTATACAGTGTCCAACTAATAGTGTTATACAGTGCTCAACTAATATTGTTATACAGAGTCCAACTAATAGTGTTATACAGTGCTCAACTAATATTTTTATACAGAGCTCAGCTTATTGTGTTATACAGTGTACAACTAATAGTGTTATACAGTGGTCAACTAATAGTGTTATACAGTGTCCAACTAATAGTGTTATACAGAGCTCAACTAATAGTGTTATACAGAGCTCTACTAATAGTGCTATACAGTGTCCAACTAATATTGTTATACAGAGCTCAACTTATAGTGTTATACAGTGCCCAACTATTAGTGTTATACAGTGCTCAACTAATAGTGTTATACAGTGTACAACTAATAGTGTTATACAGTGCTCAACTAATAGTGTTATACAGAGTCCAACTAATAGTGTTATACAGTGCTCAACTAATAGTGTTATACAGTGTCCAACTAATAGTATTATACAGAGTTCAACTAATAATGTTATACAGAGCTCAACTAATAGTGTTATACAGAGTCCAACTAATAGTGTTATACAGTACCCAACTAATAGTGTTATACAGAGCTCAACTAATAGTGTTATACAGAGCTCAACTAATAGTGTTATACAGAGTCCAACTAATAGTGTTATACAGTGTCCAACTAATAGTATTATACAGTGTCCAACTAATAGTGTTATACAGTGTCCAACTAATAGTGTTATACAGAGTCCAACTAATAGTATTATACAGTGTACAACTAATAGTGTTATACAGTGCTCAACTAATAGTGTTATACAGAGTCCAACTAATAGTGTTATACAGTTCTCAACTAATAGTGTAATACAGTGTCCAACTAATAGTGTTATACAGAGCTCAACTAATAGTGTTATACAGTGTCCAACTAATAGTGTTATACAGTGCCCAACTAATAGTGTTATACAGGGCTCAACTAATAGTGTTATACAGTGTCCAACTAATAGTGTTATACAGAGCTCAACTAATAGTGTTATACAGTGCTCAACTAATAGTGTTATACAGTGCACAACTAATAGTGTTATACAGAGCTCAACTAATAGTGTTATACAGTGTCCAACTAATAGTGTTATACAGAGCTCAACTAATAGTGTTATACAGTGCACAACTAATAGTGTTATACAGAGCTCAACTAATAGTGTTATACAGTGCACAACTAATAGTGTTATACAGAGCTCAACTAATAGTGTTATACAGTGCCCAACTAATAGTGTTATACAGGGCTCAACTAATAGTGTTATACAGTGCCCAACTAATAGTGTTATACAGTGTACAACTAATAGTGTTATACAGAGCTCAACTAATAGTGTTATACAGAGTCCAACTAATAGTGTTATACAGTGTCCAACTAATAGTGTTATACAGAGCTCAACTAATAGTGTTATACAGAGCTCAACTAATAGTGTTACACAGAGTCCAGCTAATAGTGTTATACAGTGCACAACTAATAGTGTTATACAGAGCTCAACTAATAGTGTTATACAGTGTACAACTAATAGTGTTATACAGTGTACAACTAATAGTGTTATACAGAGCTCAACTAATAGTATTATACAGTGCACAACTAATAGTGTTATACAGTGTACAACTAATAGTGTTATACAGTGCTCAACTAATAGTGTTATACAGTGTCCAACTAATAGTGTTATGCAGAGCTCAACTAATAGTGTTATACAGTGCTCAAATAATAGTGTTATACAGAGCTCAACTAATAGTGTTATACAGTGTCCAACTAATAGTGTTATACAGTGTCCAACTAATATTGTTATACAGTGTCCAACTAATAGTGTTATACATTGTCCAACTAAGAGTGTTATACAGTGTCCAACTAATAGTGTTATACAGTGTCCAACTAATAGTGTTATACAGTGCTCAACTAATATTGTTATACAGAGTCCAACTAATAGTGTTATACAGTGCTCAACTAATATTGTTATACAGAGCTCAGCTTATTGTGTTATACAGTGTACAACTAATAGTGTTATACAGTGGTCAACTAATAGTGTTATACAGTGTCCAACTAATAGTGTTATACAGAGCTCAACTAATAGTGTTATACAGAGCTCTACTAATAGTGCTATACAGTGTCCAACTAATATTGTTATACAGAGCTCAACTTATAGTGTTATACAGTGCCCAACTATTAGTGTTATACAGTGCTCAACTAATAGTGTTATACAGTGTACAACTAATAGTGTTATACAGTGCTCAACTAATAGTGTTATACAGAGTCCAACTAATAGTGTTATACAGTGCTCAACTAATAGTGTTATACAGTGTCCAACTAATAGTATTATACAGAGTTCAACTAATAATGTTATACAGAGCTCAACTAATAGTGTTATACAGAGTCCAACTAATAGTGTTATACAGTACCCAACTAATAGTGTTATACAGAGCTCAACTAATAGTGTTATACAGAGCTCAACTAATAGTGTTATACAGAGTCCAACTAATAGTGTTATACAGTGTCCAACTAATAGTATTATACAGTGTCCAACTAATAGTGTTATACAGTGTCCAACTAATAGTGTTATACAGAGTCCAACTAATAGTATTATACAGTGTACAACTAATAGTGTTATACAGTGCTCAACTAATAGTGTTATACAGAGTCCAACTAATAGTGTTATACAGTTCTCAACTAATAGTGTAATACAGTGTCCAACTAATAGTGTTATACAGAGCTCAACTAATAGTGTTATACAGTGCCCAACTAATAGTGTTATACAGGGCTCAACTAATAGTGTTATACAGTGTCCAACTAATAGTGTTATACAGAGCTCAACTAATAGTGTTATACAGTGCTCAACTAATAGTGTTATACAGTGCACAACTAATAGTGTTATACAGAGCTCAACTAATAGTGTTATACAGTGTCCAACTAATAGTGTTATACAGAGCTCAACTAATAGTGTTATACAGTGCACAACTAATAGTGTTATACAGAGCTCAACTAATAGTGTTATACAGTGCACAACTAATAGTGTTATACAGAGCTCAACTAATAGTGTTATACAGTGCCCAACTAATAGTGTTATACAGGGCTCAACTAATAGTGTTATACAGTGCCCAACTAATAGTGTTATACAGTGTACAACTAATAGTGTTATACAGAGCTCAACTAATAGTGTTATACAGAGTCCAACTAATAGTGTTATACAGTGTCCAACTAATAGTGTTATACAGAGCTCAACTAATAGTGTTATACAGAGCTCAACTAATAGTGTTACACAGAGTCCAGCTAATAGTGTTATACAGTGCACAACTAATAGTGTTATACAGAGCTCAACTAATAGTGTTATACAGTGTACAACTAATAGTGTTATACAGTGTACAACTAATAGTGTTATACAGAGCTCAACTAATAGTATTATACAGTGCACAACTAATAGTGTTATACAGTGTACAACTAATAGTGTTATACAGTGCTCAACTAATAGTGTTATACAGTGTCCAACTAATAGTGTTATACAGTGTCCAACTAATAGTGTTATATAGTGTCCAACTAATAGTGTTATACAGTGTCCAACTAATAGTGTTATACAGTGTCCAACTAATAGTGTTATACAGTGTACAACTAATAGTGTTATACAGTGCTCAACTAATAGTGTTATACAGTGTCCAAGTAATAGTGTTATACAGTGTCCAACTAATAGTGTTATATAGTGTCCAACTAATAGTGTTATACAGTGTCCAACTAATAGTGTTATACAGAGCTCAACTAATAGTATTATACAGTGCACAACTAATAGTGTTATACAGTGCTCAACAAATAGTGTTATACAGTGTCCAACTAATAGTGTTATACAGAGCTCAACTAATAGTATTATACAGTGCACAACAAATAGTGTTATACAGTGTCCAACTAATAGTGTTATACAGTGCTCAACTAATAGTGTTATACAGTGTACAACTAATAGTGTTATACAGTGTACAACTAATAGTGTTATACAGTGCTCAACTAATAGTATTATACAGTGCACAACTAATAGTGTTATACAGTGTACAACTAATAGTGTTATACAGTGCTCAACTAATAGTGTTATACAGTGTACAACTAATAGTGTTATACAGTCCTCAACTAATAGTGTTATACAGTGTCCAACTAATAGTGTTATACAGAGCTCAACTAATAGTGTTATACAGTGCTCAACTAATAGTGTTATACAGTGCCCAACTAATAGTGTTATACAGAGCTCAACTAATAGTGTTATACATTGTCCAACTAATAGTGTTATACAGTGTCCAACTAATAGTGTTATACAGTGCTCAACTAATAGTGTTATACAGTGTCCAACTAATAGTGTTATACAGTGTCCAACTAATAGTGTTATACTGTGTCCAACTAATAGTGTTATACAGTGTCCAACTAATAGTGTTATACAATGCTCAACTAATAGTGTTATACAGTGTACAACTAATAGTGTTATACAGTGCTCAACTAATAGTGTTATACGTTGCTCAGCTAATAGTGTTATACAGTGCTCAACTAATAGTGTTATACATTGTACAACTAATAGTGTTATACAGAGCTCATCTAATAGTGTTATACAGTGTCCAACTAATAGTGTTATACAGTGTACAACTAATAGTGTTATACAGTGTCCAACTAATAGTGTTATGCAGAGCTCAGCTAATAGTGTTATACAGTGTCCAACTAATAGTGTTATACAGTGTACAACTAATAGTGTTATACAATGCTCAACTAATAGTGTTATACAGTGTACAACTAATAGTGTTATACAGTGCTCAACTAATAGTGTTATACGTTGCTCAGCTAATAGTGTTATACAGTGCTCAACTAATAGTGTTATACATTGTACAACTAATAGTGTTATACAGAGCTCATCTAATAGTGTTATACAGTGTCCAACTAATAGTGTTATACAGTGTACAACTAATAGTGTTATACAGTGTCCAACTAATAGTGTTATGCAGAGCTCAGCTAATAGTGTTATACAGTGTCCAACAAATAGTGTTATGCAGAGCTCAGCTAATAGTGTTATACAGTGCCCAACTAATAGTGTTATACAGTGCTCAACTAATAGTGTTATACAGTGCTCAACTAATAGTGTTATACAGTGCTCAACTAATAGTGTTATACAGTGTCCAACTAATAGTGTTATACAGTGTCCAATTAATAGTGTTATACAGTGTCCAACTAATAGTGTTATGCAGAGCTCAACTAATAGTGTTATACAGTGCCCAACTAATAGTGTTATACAGTGTCCAACTAATAGTGTTATACAGTGTCCAACTAATAGTGTTATGCAGAGCTCAACTAATAGTGTTATACAGTGCTCAAATAATAGTGTTATACAGAGCTCAACTAATAGTGTTATACAGTGTCCAACTAATAGTGTTATACAGTGTCCAACTAATATTGTTATACAGTGTCCAACTAATAGTGTTATACATTGTCCAACTAAGAGTGTTATACAGTGTCCAACTAATAGTGTTATACAGTGTCCAACTAATAGTGTTATACAGTGCTCAACTAATATTGTTATACAGAGTCCAACTAATAGTGTTATACAGTGCTCAACTAATATTGTTATACAGAGCTCAGCTTATTGTGTTATACAGTGTACAACTAATAGTGTTATACAGTGGTCAACTAATAGTGTTATACAGTGTCCAACTAATAGTGTTATACAGAGCTCAACTAATAGTGTTATACAGAGCTCTACTAATAGTGCTATACAGTGTCCAACTAATATTGTTATACAGAGCTCAACTTATAGTGTTATACAGTGCCCAACTATTAGTGTTATACAGTGCTCAACTAATAGTGTTATACAGTGTCCAACTAATAGTGTTATACAGAGTCCAACTAATAGTATTATACAGTGTACAACTAATAGTGTTATACAGTGCTCAACTAATAGTGTTATACAGAGTCCAACTAATAGTGTTATACAGTGCTCAACTAATAGTGTTATACAGTGTCCAACTAATAGTATTATACAGAGTTCAACTAATAATGTTATACAGAGCTCAACTAATAGTGTTATACAGAGTCCAACTAATAGTGTTATACAGTACCCAACTAATAGTGTTATACAGAGCTCAACTAATAGTGTTATACAGAGCTCAATGTTATACAGAGTCCAACTAATAGTGTTATACAGTGTCCAACTAATAGTATTATACAGTGTCCAACTAATAGTGTTATACAGTGTCCAACTAATAGTGTTATACAGAGTCCAACTAATAGTATTATACAGTGTACAACTAATAGTGTTATACAGTGCTCAACTAATAGTGTTATACAGAGTCCAACTAATAGTGTTATACAGTTCTCAACTAATAGTGTAATACAGTGTCCAACTAATAGTGTTATACAGAGCTCAACTAATAGTGTTATACAGTGCCCAACTAATAGTGTTATACAGGGCTCAACTAATAGTGTTATACAGTGTCCAACTAATAGTGTTATACAGAGCTCAACTAATAGTGTTATACAGTGCTCAACTAATAGTGTTATACAGTGCACAACTAATAGTGTTATACAGAGCTCAACTAATAGTGTTATACAGTGTCCAACTAATAGTGTTATACAGAGCTCAACTAATAGTGTTATACAGTGCACAACTAATAGTGTTATACAGAGCTCAACTAATAGTGTTATACAGTGCACAACTAATAGTGTTATACAGAGCTCAACTAATAGTGTTATACAGTGCCCAACTAATAGTGTTATACAGGGCTCAACTAATAGTGTTATACAGTGCCCAACTAATAGTGTTATACAGTGTACAACTAATAGTGTTATACAGAGCTCAACTAATAGTGTTATACAGAGTCCAACTAATAGTGTTATACAGTGTCCAACTAATAGTGTTATACAGAGCTCAACTAATAGTGTTATACAGAGCTCAACTAATAGTGTTACACAGAGTCCAGCTAATAGTGTTATACAGTGCACAACTAATAGTGTTATACAGAGCTCAACTAATAGTGTTATACAGTGTACAACTAATAGTGTTATACAGTGTACAACTAATAGTGTTATACAGAGCTCAACTAATAGTATTATACAGTGCACAACTAATAGTGTTATACAGTGTACAACTAATAGTGTTATACAGTGCTCAACTAATAGTGTTATACAGTGTCCAACTAATAGTGTTATACAGTGTCCAACTAATAGTGTTATATAGTGTCCAACTAATAGTGTTATACAGTGTCCAACTAATAGTGTTATACAGTGTCCAACTAATAGTGTTATACAGTGTACAACTAATAGTGTTATACAGTGCTCAACTAATAGTGTTATACAGTGTCCAAGTAATAGTGTTATACAGTGTCCAACTAATAGTGTTATATAGTGTCCAACTAATAGTGTTATACAGTGTCCAACTAATAGTGTTATACAGAGCTCAACTAATAGTATTATACAGTGCACAACTAATAGTGTTATACAGTGCTCAACAAATAGTGTTATACAGTGTCCAACTAATAGTGTTATACAGTGTCCAACTAATAGTGTTATACAGTGCTCAACTAATAGTGTTATACAGTGTACAACTAATAGTGTTATACAGTGTACAACTAATAGTGTTATACAGTGCTCAACTAATAGTATTATACAGTGCACAACTAATAGTGTTATACAGTGTACAACTAATAGTGTTATACAGTGCTCAACTAATAGTGTTATACAGTGTACAACTAATAGTGTTATACAGTCCTCAACTAATAGTGTTATACAGTGTCCAACTAATAGTGTTATACAGAGCTCAACTAATAGTGTTATACAGTGCTCAACTAATAGTGTTATACAGTGTACAACTAATAGTGTTATACAGTGCTCAACTAATAGTGTTATACAGTGTACAACTAATAGTGTTATACAGTGTACAACTAATAGTGTTATACAGTGCTCAACTAATAGTGTTATACAGTGCTCAACTAATAGTATTATACAGTGCACAACTAATAGTGTTATACAGTGTACAACTAATAGTGTTATACAGTGCTCAACTAATAGTGTTATAGAGTGTACAACTAATAGTGTTATACAGTGTACAACTAATAGTGTTATACAGTGCTCAACTAATAGTGTTATACAGTGTCCAGCTAATAGTGTTATACAGTGCTCAACTAATAGTGTTATACAGTGTACAACTAATAGTGTTATACAGAGCCCAACTAATAGTGTTATACGGAGCTCAACTAATAGTGTTATACGGAGCTCAACTAATAGTGTTATACAGTGTCCAACTAATAGTGTTATACAGTGTCCAACTAATAGTGTTATACACAGCTCAACTAATATTGTTATACAGTGTCCAACTAATATTGTTATACAGTGTCCAACTAATAGTGTTATACAGTGTCCAACTAATTGTGTTATATAGTGTCCAACTAATAGTGTTATACAGTGCTCAACTAATAGTGTTATGCAGTACCCAACTAATAGTGTTATACAGTGCTCA
Organism: Phyllobates terribilis; assembly: GCF_046119375.1. Classification (NCBI taxonomy): domain Eukaryota; kingdom Metazoa; phylum Chordata; class Amphibia; order Anura; family Dendrobatidae; genus Phyllobates; species Phyllobates terribilis. Next base: position 29,060,779 of record NW_027362763.1, read on the forward strand.
ACTAATAGTGTTATACAGTGTACAACTAATAGTGTTATACAGTGTACAACTAATAGTGTTATACAGTGCTCAACTAATAGTGTTATACAGAGCTCAACTAATAGTATTATACAGTGCTCAACTCATAGTGTTATACAGTGTACAACTAATAGTGTTATACAGTGCTCAACTAATAGTGTTATACAGTGCCCAACTAATAGTGTTATACAGTGCTCAACTAATAGTGTTATACAGTGCTCAACTAATAGTGCTATACAGTGCCCAACTAATAGTGTTATACAGTGCTCAGCTAATAGTGTTATACAGTGTACAACTAATAGTGTTATACAGTGTACAACTAATAGTGTTATACAGTGCTCAACTAATAGTGTTATACAGAGCCCAACTAATAGTGTTATACGGAGCTCAACTAATAGTGTTATACGGAGCTCAACTAATAGTGTTATACGGAGCTCAACTAATAGTGTTATACAGTGTCCAACTAATAGTGTTATACACAGCTCAACTAATAGTGTTATACAGTGTCCAACTAATATTGTTATACAGTGCTCAACTAATAGTGTTATACAGTGCCCAACTAATAGTGTTATACAGTGTACAACTAATATTGTTATACAGTGCTCAACTAATAGTGTTATACAGTGCTCAACTAATAGTGTTATACAGTGCTCAACTAATAGTGTTATACAGTGCTCAACTAATAGTGTTATACAGTGCCCAACTAATAGTGTTATACAGTGCTCAACTAATAGTGTTATACAGTGTGCAACTAATAGTGTTATACAGTGTACAACTAATAGTGTTATACAGTGCTTTACTAATAGTGTTATACAGTGCTCAACTAATAGTGTTATACAGAGCTCAACTAATAGTGTTATACAGAGCTCTACTAATAGTGCTATACAGTGTCCAACTAATAGTGTTATACAGTGTCCAACTAATAGTGTTATACAGTGCTCAACTAATAGTGTTATACAGTGCTCAACTAAAAGTGTTATACAGTGTCCAACTAATAGTGTTATACAGAGATCAACTTATAGTGTTATACAGTGCTCAACTAATAGTGTTATACAGTGTCCAACTAATAGTGTTATACAGTGCCCAACTTATAGTGTTATACAGTGCTCAACTAATAGTGTTATACAGTGTCCAACTAATAGTGTTATACAGAGCTCAACTAATAGTGTTATACAGTGTACAACTAATAGTGTTATATAGTGCTCAACTAATAGTGTTATACAGTGTACAACTAATAGTGTTATACAGTGCTCAACTAAAAGTGTTATACAGTGTCCAACTAATAGTGTTATACAGAGATCAACTTATAGTGTTATACAGTGCTCAACTAATAGTGTTATACAGTGTCCAACTAATAGTGTTATACAGTGTCCAACTAATAGTGTTATACAGTGTCCAACTAATAGTGTTATGCAGAGCTCAACTAATAGTGTTATACAGTGCCCAACTAATATTGTTGTACAGTGCCCAACTAATAGTGTTATGCAGTGGTCAACTAATAGTGTTATACAGTGCTCAACTAATAGTGTTATACAGTACTCAACTAATAGTGTTATACAGTGCCCAACTAATAGTGTTATACAGAGCTCAACTAATAGTGTTATACAGTGCCCAACTAATAGTGTTATACAGTGCTCAACTAATAGTGTTATACAGTGCTCAACTAATAGTGTTATGCAGAGCTCAACTAATAGTGTTATACAGTGCTCAACTAATAGTGTTATGCAGTGTCCAACTAATAGTGTTATGCAGTGCTCAACTAATAGTGTTATACAGTGCTCAACTTATAGTGTTATACAGAGCTCAACTAATAGTGTTATACAGTTCTCAACTAATAGTGTTATACAGTGTACAACTAATAGTGTTATACAGTGCTCAACTAATAGTGATATACAGTGTCCAACTAATAGTGTTATACAGTGCTCAACTAATACTGTTATACAGTGTCCAACTAATAGTGTTATGCAGTGCTCAACTAATAGTGTTATACAGTGCTCAACTAATAGTGTTATGCAGAGCTCAACTAATAGTGTTATACAGTGCTCAACTAATAGTGTTATACAGGGCTCAACTAATAGTGTTATACAGTTCTCAACTAATAGTGTTAAACAGTGTCCAACTAATAGTGTTATACAGTGCTCAACTAATAGTGTTATACAGTGCTCAACTAATAGTGTTATACAGTGTCCAACTAATAGTGTTATACAGTGCTCAACTAATAGTGTTATACAGTGCTCAACTAAAAGTGTTATACAGTGCTCAACTAATAGTGTTATACAGTTCTCAACTAATAGTGTTAAACAGTGTCCAACTAATAGTGTTATACAGTGCTCAACTAATAGTGTTATACAGAGCTCAAGTAATAGTGTTATACAGTTCTCAACTTATAGTGTTATACAGTGTCCAACTAATAGTGTTATACAGTGTCCAACTAATAGTGTTATACAGTGCCCAACTAATAGTGTTATACAGAGCTCAACTAATAGTGTTATACAGTGTCCAACTAATAGTGTTAAACAGTGTCCAACTAATAGTGTTATACAGTGCTCAACTAATAGTGTTATACAGTTCTCAACTAATAGTGTTATGCAGTGCTCAACTTATAGTGTTATACAGTTCTCAACTAATAGTGTTATGCAGAGCTCAACTAATAGTGTTATACAGTGCTCAACTAATAGTGTTAAACAGTGTCCAACTAATAGTGTTATACAGTGCTCAACTAATAGTGTTATACAGTGCTCAACTAATAGTGTTATACAGTGCTCAACTAATAGTGTTATACAGAGCTCAACTAATAGTGTTATGCAGAGCTCAACTAATAGTGTTATACAGTGCCCAACTAATAGTGTTATACAGTGCTCAACTAATAGTGTTATACAGTGCTCAACTAATAGTGTTATACATTGTCTAACTAATAGTGTTATACAGTGTCCAACTAATAGTGTTATACAGTGCTCAACTAATAGTGTTATACAGTGCTCAACTAATAGTGTTATACATTGTCTAACTAATAGTGTTATACAGTGTCCATCTAATAGTGTTATACAGTGCCCAACTAATAGTGTTATACAGTGTACAACTAATAGTGTTATACAGTGCTCAACTAATAGTGTTATACAGAGCTCAACTAATAGTGTTATACAGAGCTCAACTAATAGTGTTATACCGAGCTCAACTAATATTGTTATACAGTGTCCAACTAATAGTGTTATACAGAGCTCAACTAATAGTGTTATACAGTGCCCAACTAATAGTGTTATACAGTGCTCAACTAATCTTGTTATACAGTGTCCAACTAATAGTGTTATACAGTGTACAACTAATAGTGTTATACAGTGTCCAAGTAATAGTGTTATACAGTGTGCAACTAATAGTGTTATAGAGTGCTTAACTAATAGTGTTATACAGAGCCCAACTAATAGTGTTATACAGTGTCCAACTAATAGTGTTATACAGTGTACAACTAATAGTGTTATACAGTGTTCAAGTAATAGTGTTATACAGTGTGCAACTAATAGTGTTATACAGTGTACAACTAATAGTGTTATACAGTGTCCAAGTAATAGTGTTATACAGTGTGCAACTAATAGTGTTATACAGTGCTCAACTAATAGTGTTATACAGAGCCCAACTAATAGTGTTATACAGTGTCCAACTAATAGTGTTATACAGTGTACAACTAATAGTGTTATACAGTGTTCAAGTAATAGTGTTATACAGTGTTCAACTAATAGTGTTATACAGTGTACAACTAATAGTGTTATACAGTGTCCAAGTAATAGTGTTATACAGTGCCCAACTAATAGTGTTATACAGTGTCCAACTAATAGTGTTATACAGTGTCCAACTAATAGTGTTATACAGTGTCCAACTAATAGTGTTATACAGTGCTCAACTAATAGTGTTATACAGTGTCCAACTAATAGTGTTATACAGTGCTCAACTAATAGTGTTATACAGTGCTCAACTAATAGTGTTATACAGTGCTCAACTAATAGTGTTATACAGTGTACAACTAATAGTGTTATACAGTGCCCAACTAATAGTGTTATACAGTGCTCAACTAATAGTGTTATACAGTGCTCAACTAATAGTGTTATACAGTGCTCAACTAATAGTGTTATACAGTGTACAACTAATAGTGTTATACAGTGCTCAACTAATAGTGTTATACAGTGCTCAACTAATAGTGTTATACAGTGTACAACTAATAGTGTTATACAGAGCTCAACTAATAGTGTTATACAGAGCTCAACTAATAGTGTTATACAGAACTGAACTAATAGTGTTATACAGAGCCCAACTAATAGTGTTATACAGTGCCCAACTAATAGTGTTATACAGTGCCCAACTAATAGTGTTATACAGTGCTCAACTAATAGTGTTATACAGTGCTCAACTAATAGTGTTATACAGTGTACAACTAATAGTGTTATACAGAGCTCAACTAATAGTGTTATACAGAGCTCAACTAATAGTGTTATACAGAACTGAACTAAAAGTGTTATACAGAGCCCAACTAATAGTGTTATACTGTGTCCAACTAATAGTGTTATACAGTGTCCAACTAATAGTGTTATACAATGCTCAACTAATAGTGTTATACAGTGTACAACTAATAGTGTTATACAGTGTACAACTAATAGTGTTATACAGAGCTCAACTAATAGTGTTATACAGAGCTCAACTAATAGTGTTATACGTTGCTCAGCTAATAGTGTTATACAGTGCTCAACTGATAGTGTTATACATTGTACAACTAATAGTGTTATACAGAGCTCATCTAATAGTGTTATACAGTGTCCAACTAATAGTGTTATACAGTGTACAACTAATAGTGTTATACAGTGTCCAACTAATAGTGTTATGCAGAGCTCAGCTAATAGTGTTATACAGTGTCCAACTAATAGTGTTATACAGTGTACAACTAATAGTGTTATACATTGTCCAACTAATAGTGTTATGCAGAGCTCAGCTAATAGTGTTATACAGTGCCCAACTAATAGTGTTATACAGTGCTCAACTAATAGTGTTATACAGTGCTCAACTAATAGTGTTATACAGTGCTCAACTAATAGTGTTATACAGTGTCCAACTAATAGTGTTATACAGTGTCCAATTAATAGTGTTATACAGTGTCCAACTATTAGTGTTATGCAGAGCTCAACTAATAGTGTTATACAGTGCCCAACTAATAGTGTTATACAGTGCCCAACTAATAGTGTTATACAGTGTCCAACTAATAGTGTTATACAGTGTCCAACTAATAGTGTTATGCAGAGCTCAACTAATAGTGTTATACAGTGCTCAACTAATAGTGTTATACAGAGCTCAACTAATAGTGTTATACAGTGTCCAACTAATAGTGTTATACAGTGTCCAATTAATAGTGTTATACAGTGTCCAACTAATAGTGTTATGCAGAGCTCAACTAATAGTGTTATACAGTGCCCAACTAATAGTGTTATACAGTGCTCAACTAATAGTGTTATACAGAGCTCAACTAATAGTGTTATACAGTGTCCAACTAATAGTGTTATACAGTGTCCAATTAATAGTGTTATACAGTGTCCAACTAATAGTGTTATGCAGTGCCCAACTAATAGTGTTATACAGTGTCCAACTAATAGTGTTATACAGGGCTCAACTAATAGTGTTATACAGTGCTCAACTAATAGTGTTATACAGAGCTCAACTAATAGTGTTATACAGTGCTCAACTAATAGTGTTATGCAGTGTCCAACTAATAGTGTTATACAGTGCTCAACTAATAGTGTTATACAGTGTCCAACTAATAGTGTTATACAGTGTCCAACTAATAGTGTTATACAGTGTCCAACTAATAGTGTTATACATTGTCCAACTAAGAGTGTTATACAGTGTCCAACTAATAGTGTTATACAGTGTCCAACTAATAGTGTTATACAGTGTCCAACTAATAGTGTTATGCAGAGCTCAACTAATAGTGTTATACAGTGCTCAACTAATAGTGTTATACAGTGCTCAACTAATAGTGTTATACAGTGCTCAACTAATAGTGTTATACAGTGTCCAACTAATAGTGTTATACAGTGTCCAACTAATAGTGTTATACAGTGTCCAACTAATAGTGTTATACATTGTCCAACTAAGAGTGTTATACAGTGTCCAACTAATAGTGTTATACAGTGTCCAACTAATAGTGTTATACAGTGTCCAACTAATAGTGTTATGCAGAGCTCAACTAATAGTGTTATATAGTGCCCAGCTAATAGTGTTATACAGTGCCCAACTAATAGTGTTATACAGTGCTCAACTAATAATGTTATACAGAGCTCAACTAATAGTGTTATACATTGTCCAACTAATAGTGTTATACAGTGCCCAGCTAATAGTGTTATACAGTGCCCAACTAATAGTGTTATACAGTGCCCAACTAATAGTGTTATACAGTGCCCAACTAATAGTGTTATACAGTGCCCAACTAATAGTGTTATACAGAGCTCAACTAATAGTGTTATACATTGTCCAACTAATAGTGTTATACAGTGTCCAACTAATAGTGTTATACAGTGCTCAACTAATAGTGTTATACAGTGTCCAACTAATAGTGTTATACAGTGTCCAACTAATAGTGTTATACTGTGTCCAACTAATAGTGTTATACAGTGTCCAACTAATAGTGTTATACAATGCTCAACTAATAGTGTTATACAGTGTACAACTAATAGTGTTATACAGTGCTCAACTAATAGTGTTATACGTTGCTCAGCTAATAGTGTTATACAGTGCTCAACTAATAGTGTTATACATTGTACAACTAATAGTGTTATACAGTGTCCAACTAATAGTGTTATACAGTGTACAACTAATAGTGTTATACAGTGTCCAACTAATAGTGTTATGCAGAGCTCAGCTAATAGTGTTATACAGTGTCCAACTAATAGTGTTATACAGTGTACAACTAATAGTGTTATACAGTGTCCAACAAATAGTGTTATGCAGAGCTCAGCTAATAGTGTTATACAGTGCCCAACTAATAGTGTTATACAGTGTCCAACTAATAGTGTTATACAGTGTCCAATTAATAGTGTTATACAGTGTCCAACTAATAGTGTTATGCAGAGCTCAACTAATAGTGTTATACAGTGCCCAACTAATAGTGTTATACAGTGCTCAACTAATAGTGTTATACAGTGTCCAACTAATAGTGTTATGCAGAGCTCAACTAATAGTGTTATACAGTGCCCAACTAATAGTGTTATACAGAGCTCAACTAATAGTGTTATACAGTGCTCAACTAATAGTGTTATACAGTGCTCAACTAATAGTGTTATACAGTGTCCAACTAATAGTGTTATACAGTGTCCAATTAATAGTGTTATACAGTGTCCAACTAATAGTGTTATGCAGAGCTCAACTAATAGTGTTATACAGTGCCCAACTAATAGTGTTATACAGTGTCCAACTAATAGTGTTATACAGTGTCCAACTAATAGTGTTATGCAGAGCTCAACTAATAGTGTTATACAGTGCTCAAATAATAGTGTTATACAGAGCTCAACTAATAGTGTTATACAGTGTCCAACTAATAGTGTTATACAGTGTCCAACTAATATTGTTATACAGTGTCCAACTAATAGTGTTATACATTGTCCAACTAAGAGTGTTATACAGTGTCCAACTAATAGTGTTATACAGTGTCCAACTAATAGTGTTATACAGTGTCCAACTAATAGTGTTATGCAGAGCTCAACTAATAGTGTTATACAGTGCCCAGCTAATAGTGTTATACAGTGCCCAACTAATAGTGTTATACAGTGCTCAACTAATAATGTTATACAGAGCTCAACTAATAGTGTTATACATTGTCCAACTAATAGTGTTATACAGTGCCCAGCTAATAGTGTTATACAGTGCCCAACTAAAAGTGTTATACAGTGCCCTACTAATAGTGTTATACAGTGCCCAACTAATAGTGTTATACAGTGCCCAACTAATAGTGTTATACAGAGCTCAACTAATAGTGTTATACATTGTCCAACTAATAGTGTTATACAGTGTCCAACTAATAGTGTTATACAGTGCTCAACTAATAGTGTTATACAGTGTCCAACTAATAGTGTTATACAGAGCTCAACTAATAGTGTTATACAGAGCTCAACTAATAGTGTTATACAGAGTCCAACTAATAGTGTTATACATTATCCAACTAAGAGTGTTATACAGTGTCCAACTAATAGTGTTATACAGTCTCCAACTAATAGTGTTATACAGTGTCCAACTAATAGTGTTATGCAGAGCTCAACTAATAGTGTTATACAGTGCCCAACTAATAGTGTTATACAGTGCCCAACTAATAGTGTTATACAGTGCTCAACTAATAATGTTATACAGTGCTCAACTAATAATGTTATACATTGTCCAACTAATAGTGTTATACATTGTCCAACTAATAGTGTTATACAGTGCTCAACTAATAGTGTTATACAGTGTCCAACTAATAGTGTTATACATTGTCCAACTAATAGTGTTATACAGTGCTCAACTAATAGTGTTATACAGAGCTCAACTAGTAGTGTTATACAGTGCTCAACTAATAGTGTTATACAGAGTCCAACTAATAGTGTTATACAGTGCTCAACTAATATTGTTATACAGTGCTCAGCTAATAGTGTTATACAGAGCTCAACTAATAGTGTTATACAGTGTACAACTAATAGTGTTATACAGAGCTCATCTAATAGTGTTATACAGTGTCCAACTAATAGTGTTATACAGTGTACAACTAATAGTGTTATACAGTGTCCAACTAATAGTGTTATGCAGAGCTCAGCTAATAGTGTTATACAGTGTCCAACTAATAGTGTTATACAGTGTACAACTAATAGTGTTATACATTGTCCAACTAATAGTGTTATGCAGAGCTCAGCTAATAGTGTTATACAGTGCCCAACTAATAGTGTTATACAGTGCTCAACTAATAGTGTTATACAGTGCTCAACTAATAGTGTTATACAGTGCTCAACTAATAGTGTTATACAGTGTCCAACTAATAGTGTTATACAGTGTCCAATTAATAGTGTTATACAGTGTCCAACTATTAGTGTTATGCAGAGCTCAACTAATAGTGTTATACAGTGCCCAACTAATAGTGTTATACAGTGCCCAACTAATAGTGTTATACAGTGTCCAACTAATAGTGTTATACAGTGTCCAACTAATAGTGTTATGCAGAGCTCAACTAATAGTGTTATACAGTGCTCAACTAATAGTGTTATACAGAGCTCAACTAATAGTGTTATACAGTGTCCAACTAATAGTGTTATACAGTGTCCAATTAATAGTGTTATACAGTGTCCAACTAATAGTGTTATGCAGAGCTCAACTAATAGTGTTATACAGTGCCCAACTAATAGTGTTATACAGTGCCCAACTAATAGTGTTATACAGTGTCCAACTAATAGTGTTATACAGTGTCCAACTAATAGTGTTATGCAGAGCTCAACTAATAGTGTTATACAGTGCTCAACTAATAGTGTTATACAGTGCTCAACTAATAGTGTTATACAGTGCTCAACTAATAGTGTTATACAGTGTCCAACTAATAGTGTTATACAGTGTCCAACTAATAGTGTTATACAGTGTCCAACTAATAGTGTTATACATTGTCCAACTAAGAGTGTTATACAGTGTCCAACTAATAGTGTTATACAGTGTCCAACTAATAGTGTTATACAGTGTCCAACTAATAGTGTTATGCAGAGCTCAACTAATAGTGTTATATAGTGCCCAGCTAATAGTGTTATACAGTGCCCAACTAATAGTGTTATACAGTGCTCAACTAATAATGTTATACAGAGCTCAACTAATAGTGTTATACATTGTCCAACTAATAGTGTTATACAGTGCCCAGCTAATAGTGTTATACAGTGCCCAACTAATAGTGTTATACAGTGCCCAACTAATAGTGTTATACAGTGCCCAACTAATAGTGTTATACAGTGCCCAACTAATAGTGTTATACAGAGCTCAACTAATAGTGTTATACATTGTCCAACTAATAGTGTTATACAGTGTCCAACTAATAGTGTTATACAGTGCTCAACTAATAGTGTTATACAGTGTCCAACTAATAGTGTTATACAGTGTCCAACTAATAGTGTTATACTGTGTCCAACTAATAGTGTTATACAGTGTCCAACTAATAGTGTTATACAATGCTCAACTAATAGTGTTATACAGTGTACAACTAATAGTGTTATACAGTGCTCAACTAATAGTGTTATACGTTGCTCAGCTAATAGTGTTATACAGTGCTCAACTAATAGTGTTATACATTGTACAACTAATAGTGTTATACAGAGCTCATCTAATAGTGTTATACAGTGTCCAACTAATAGTGTTATACAGTGTACAACTAATAGTGTTATACAGTGTCCAACTAATAGTGTTATGCAGAGCTCAGCTAATAGTGTTATACAGTGTCCAACTAATAGTGTTATACAGTGTACAACTAATAGTGTTATACAGTGTCCAACAAATAGTGTTATGCAGAGCTCAGCTAATAGTGTTATACAGTGCCCAACTAATAGTGTTATACAGTGTCCAACTAATAGTGTTATACAGTGTCCAATTAATAGTGTTATACAGTGTCCAACTAATAGTGTTATGCAGAGCTCAACTAATAGTGTTATACAGTGCCCAACTAATAGTGTTATACAGTGCTCAACTAATAGTGTTATACAGTGTCCAACTAATAGTGTTATGCAGAGCTCAACTAATAGTGTTATACAGTGCCCAACTAATAGTGTTATACAGAGCTCAACTAATAGTGTTATACAGTGCTCAACTAATAGTGTTATACAGTGCTCAACTAATAGTGTTATACAGTGTCCAACTAATAGTGTTATACAGTGTCCAATTAATAGTGTTATACAGTGTCCAACTAATAGTGTTATGCAGAGCTCAACTAATAGTGTTATACAGTGCCCAACTAATAGTGTTATACAGTGTCCAACTAATAGTGTTATACAGTGTCCAACTAATAGTGTTATGCAGAGCTCAACTAATAGTGTTATACAGTGCTCAAATAATAGTGTTATACAGAGCTCAACTAATAGTGTTATACAGTGTCCAACTAATAGTGTTATACAGTGTCCAACTAATATTGTTATACAGTGTCCAACTAATAGTGTTATACATTGTCCAACTAAGAGTGTTATACAGTGTCCAACTAATAGTGTTATACAGTGTCCAACTAATAGTGTTATACAGTGTCCAACTAATAGTGTTATGCAGAGCTCAACCAATAGTGTTATACAGTGCCCAGCTAATAGTGTTATACAGTGCCCAACTAATAGTGTTATACAGTGCTCAACTAATAATGTTATACAGAGCTCAACTAATAGTGTTATACATTGTCCAACTAATAGTGTTATACAGTGCCCAGCTAATAGTGTTATACAGTGCCCAACTAAAAGTGTTATACAGTGCCCAACTAATAGTGTTATACAGTGCCCAACTAATAGTGTTATACAGTGCCCAACTAATAGTGTTATACAGAGCTCAACTAATAGTGTTATACATTGTCCAACTAATAGTGTTATACAGTGTCCAACTAATAGTGTTATACAGTGCTCAACTAATAGTGTTATACAGTGTCCAACTAATAGTGTTATACAGAGCTCAACTAATAGTGTTATACAGAGCTCAACTAATAGTGTTATACAGAGTCCAACTAATAGTGTTATACATTATCCAACTAAGAGTGTTATACAGTGTCCAACTAATAGTGTTATACAGTCTCCAACTAATAGTGTTATACAGTGTCCAACTAATAGTGTTATGCAGAGCTCAACTAATAGTGTTATACAGTGCCCAACTAATAGTGTTATACAGTGCCCAACTAATAGTGTTATACAGTGCTCAACTAATAATGTTATACAGTGCTCAACTAATAATGTTATACATTGTCCAACTAATAGTGTTATACATTGTCCAACTAATAGTGTTATACAGTGCTCAACTAATAGTGTTATACAGTGTCCAACTAATAGTGTTATACATTGTCCAACTAATAGTGTTATACAGTGCTCAACTAATAGTGTTATACAGAGCTCAACTAGTAGTGTTATACAGTGCTCAACTAATAGTGTTATACAGTGCTCAACTAATAGTGTTATACAGAGTCCAACTAATAGTGTTATACAGTGCTCAACTAATATTGTTATACAGTGCTCAGCTAATAGTGTTATACAGAGCTCAACTAATAGTGTTATACAGTGTACAACTAATAGTGTTATACAGTGCTCAACTAATAGTGTTATACAGAGTCCAACTAATAGTGTTATACAGTGCTCAACTAATAGTGTTATACAGTGCTCAACTAATATTGTTATACAGAACTCAACTTATAGTGTTATACAGTGTCCAACTAATATTGTTATACAGTGTACAACTTATAGTGTTATACAGTGTACAACTAATAGTGTTATACAGTGCTCAACTAATAGTGTTATACAGTGTCCAACTAATAGTGTTATACAGAGCTCAACTAATAGTGTTATACAGAGCTCTACTAATAGTGCTATACAGTGTCCAACTAATATTGTTATACAGAGCTCAACTTATAGTGTTATACAGTGCCCAACTATTAGTGTTATACAGTGCTCAACTAATAGTGTTATACAGTGTACAACTAATAGTGTTATACAGTGCTCAACTAATAGTGTTATACAGAGTCCAACTAATAGTGTTATACAGTGCTCAACTAATAGTGTTATACAGTGTCCAACTAATAGTATTATACAGAGCTCAACTAATAATGTTATACAGAGCTCAGCTAATAGTGTTATACAGAGTCCAACTAATAGTGTTATACAGAGCTCAACTAATAGTGTTATACAGAGCTCAACTAATAGTGTTATACAGAGCTCAACTAATAGTGTTATACAGAGTCCAACTAATAGTGTTATACAGTGTCCAACTAATACTGTTATACAGTGTCCAACTAATAGTGTTATACAGAGTCCAACTAATAGTATTATACAGTGTACAACTAATAGTGTTATACAGTGCTCAACTAATAGTGTTATACAGAGTCCAACTAATAGTGTTATACAGTGCTCAACTAATAGTGTTATACAGTGTCCAACTAATAGTGTTATACAGAGCTCAACTTATAGTGTTATACAGTGCCCAACTAATAGTGTTATACAGGGCTCAACTAATAGTGTTATACAGAGCTCAACTAATAGTGTTATACAGTGTCCAACTAATAGTGTTATACAGAGCTCAACTAATAGTGTTATACAGTGCACAGCTAATAGTGTTATACAGAGCTCAACTAATAGTGTTATACAGTGCACAACTAATAGTGTTATACAGAGCTCAACTAATAGTGTTATACAGTGCCCAACTAATAGTGTTATACAGGGCTCAACTAATAGTGTTATACAGTGCCCAACTAATAGTGTTATACAGTGTACAACTAATAGTGTTATACAGAGTCCAGCTAATAGTGTTATACAGAGCTCAACTAATAGTGTTATACAGTGTCCAACTAATAGTGTTATACAGAGTCCAGCTAATAGTGTTATACAGAGCTCAACTAATAGTGTTATACAGAGCTCAACTAATAGTGTTATACAGCGTCCAGCTAATAGTGTTATACAGAGCTCAACTAATAGTTTTATACAGTGCACAACTAATAGTGCTATGCAGAGCTCAACTAATAGTGTTATACATTGTCCAACTAATAGTGTTATACAGTGTCCAACTAATAGTGTTATACATTGTCCAACTAAGAGTGTTATACAGTGTCCAACTAATAGTGTTATACAGTGTCCAACTAATAGTGTTATACAGTGTCCAACTAATAGTGTTATGCAGAGCTCAACTAATAGTGTTATACAGTGCCCAACTAATAGTGTTATACAGTGCTCAACTAATAATGTTATACAGAGCTCAACTAATAGTGTTATACAGTGCCCAACTAATAGTGTTATACAGTGCCCAACTAATAGTGTTATACAGTGTCCAACTAATAGTGTTATACAGTGTCCAACTAATAGTGTTATACAGTACCCAACTAATAGTGTTATACAGAGCTCAACTAATAGTGTTATACATTGTCCAACTAATAGTGTTATACAGTGCTCAACTAATAGTGTTATACAGTGTCCAACTAATAGTGTTATACAGTGCCCAACTAATAGTGTTATACAGAGCTCAACTAATAGTGTTATACATTGTCCAACTAATAGTGTTATACAGAGCTCAACTAATAGTGTTATACATTGTCCAACTAATAATGTTATACAGTGCTCAACTAATAGTGTTATACAGAGCTCAACTAATAGTGTTATACAGAGTCCAACTAATAGTGTTATACATTGTCCAACTAAGAGTGTTATACAGTGTCCAACTAATAGTGTTATACATTGTCCAACTAAGAGTGTTATACAGTGTCCAACTAATAGTGTTATACAGTCTCCAACTAATAGTGTTATACAGTGTCCAACTAATAGTGTTATGCAGAGCTCAACTAATAGTGTTATACAGTGCCCAACTAATAGTGTTATACAGTGCCCAACTAATAGTGTTATACAGTGCTCAACTAATAATGTTATACAGTGCTCAACTAATAGTGTTATACATTGTCCAACTAATAGTGTTATACAGTGCTCAACTAATAGTGTTATACAGTGTCCAATTAATAGTGTTATACATTGTCCAACTAATAGTGTTATACAGTGCTCAACTAATAGTGTTATACAGTGTCCAACTAATAGTGTTATACATTGTCCAACTAATAGTGTTATACAGTGCTCAACTAATAGTGTTATACAGAGCTCAACTAGTAGTGTTATACAGTGCTCAACTAATAGTGTTATACAGAGTCCAACTAATAGTGTTATACAGTGCTCAACTAATATTGTTATACAGTGCTCAACTAATAGTGTTATACAGAGCTCAACTAATAGTGTTATACAGTGTACAACTAATAGTGTTATACAGTGCTCAACTAATAGTGTTATACAGAGTCCAACTAATAGTGTTATACAGTGCTCAACTAATAGTGTTATACAGTGCTCAACTAATATTGTTATACAGAACTCAACTTATAGTGTTATACAGTGCTCAACTAATAGTGTTATACAGTGCTCATCTAATAGTGTTATACAGTGCTCAACTAATATTGTTATACAGAACTCAACTTATAGTGTTATACAGTGCTCAACTAATAGTGTTATACAGTGTCCAACTAATATTGTTATACAGTGTACAACTTATAGTGTTATACAGTGTACAACTAATAGTGTTATACAGTGCTCAACTAATAGTGTTATACAGTGTCCAACTAATAGTGTTATACAGAGCTCAACTAATAGTGTTATACAGAGCTCTACTAATAGTGCTATACAGTGTCCAACTAATATTGTTATACAGAGCTCAACTTATAGTGTTATACAGTGCCCAACTATTAGTGTTATACAGAGTCCAACTAATATTGTTATACAGTGTACAACTTATAGTGTTATACAGTTTACAACTAATAGTGTTATACAGTGCTCAACTAATAGTGTTATACAGTGTACAACTAATAGTGTTATACAGTGCTCAACTAATAGTGTTATACAGAGTCCAACTAATAGTGTTATACAGTGCTCAACTAATAGTGTTATACAGTGTCCAACTAATAGTATTATACAGAACTCAACTAATAATGTTATACAGAGCTCAGCTAATAGTGTTATACAGAGTCCAACTAATAGTGTTATACAGTACCCAACTAATAGTGTTATACAGAGCTCAACTAATAGTGTTATACAGAGCTCAACTAATAGTGTTATACAGAGTCCAACTAATAGTGTTATACAGAGTCCAACTAATAGTGTTATACAGTACCCAACTAATAGTGTTATACAGAGCTCAACTAATAGTGTTATACAGAGCTCAACTAATAGTGTTATACAGAGCTCAACTAATAGTGTTATACAGAGTCCAACTAATAGTGTTATACAGAGCTCAACTAATAGTGTTATACAGTGTCCAACTAATAGTGTTATACAGAGTCCAACTAATAGTATTATACAGTGTACAACTAATAGTGTTATACAGTGCTCAACTAATAGTGTTATACAGAGTCCAACTAATAGTGTTATACAGTGCTCAACTAATAGTGTTATACAGTGTCCAACTAATAATGTTATACAGAGCTCAACTAATAGTGTTATACAGTGCCCAACTAATAGTGTTATACAGGGCTCAACTAATAGTGTTATACAGTGCTCAACTAATAGTGTTATACAGTGCCCAACTAATAGTGTTATACAGGGCTCAACTAATAGTGTTATACAGAGCTCAACTAATAGTGTTATACAGTGCACAACTAATAGTGTTATACAGGGCTCAACTAATAGTGTTATACAGTGCCCAACTAATAGTGTTATACAGTGTCCAACTAATAGTGTTATACAGAGTCCAGCTAATAGTGTTATACAGTGTCCAATTAATAGTGTTATACAGTGCTCAACTAATAGTGTTATACAGAGCTCAACTAATAGTGTTATACAGCGTCCAGCTAATAGTGTTATACAGAGCTCAACTAATAGTGTTATACAGTGTCCAACTAATAGTGTCATACAGTGCACAACTAATAGTGTTATACAGAGCTCAACTAATAGTGTTATACAGTGTCCAACTAATAGTGTTATACAGAGCTCAACTAATAGTGTTATACAGTGCTCAACTAATAGTGTTATACAGTGTACAACTAATAGTGTTATACAGTGCACAACTAATAGTGTTATACAGTGTTCAACTAATAGTGTTATACAGAGTCCAACTAATAGTGTTATACAGTATCCAACTAATAGTGTTATACAGAGCTCAACTAATAGTGTTATACAGAGTCCAACTAATAGTGTTATGCAGTGTCCAACTAATAGTATTAAACAGTGTCCAACTAATAGTGTTATACAGTGTACAACTAATAGTATTATACAGAGCTCAACTAATAGTGTTATACAGAGCTCAACTAATAGTGTTATACAGAGCTCAACTAATAGTGTTATACAGAGCTCAACTAATAGTGTTATACAGAGCTCAACTAATAGTGTTATACAGTGCCCAACTAATAGTGTTATACAGAGCTCAACTAATAGTGTTATACAGAGCTCAACTAATAGTGTTATACAGAGCTCAACTAATAGTGTTATACAGTGCCCAACTAATAGTGTTATACAGAGCTCAACTAATAGTGTTATACAGAGCTCAGCTAATAGTGTTATACAGAGCTCAACTAATAGTGTTATACAGAGCTCAGCTAATAGTGTTATACAGAGCTCAACTAATAGTGTTATACAGTGTACAACTAATAGTGTTATACAGTGCTCAACTAATAGTGTTACATAGAGCTCAACTAATAGTGTTATACAGAGCTCAACTAATAGTGTTATACAGAGCTCAACTAATAGTGTTATACAGAGCTCAGCTAATAGTGTTATACAGTGCCCAACTAATAGTGTTATACAGAGCTCAACTAATAGTGTTATACAGAGCTCAGCTAATAGTGTTATACAGTGCCCAACTAATAGTGTTATACAGAGCTCAACTAATAGTGTTATACAGAGCTCAGCTAATAGTGTTATACAGTGCTCAGCTAATAGTGTTATACAGAGCTCAGCTAATAGTGTTATACAGTGCTCAACTAATAGTGTTATACAGTGTCCAACTAACAGTGTTATACAGTGCTCAACTAATAGTGTTATACAGTGTACAACTAATAGTGTTATACAGTGCTCAACTAATAGTGTTATACATCGCTCAACTAATAGTGTTATACAGAGCTCAACTAATAGTGTTATACAGTGTCCAACTAATAGTGTTATACAGTGCCAATTGTATTATAGTTTGTTAAATAAAGCATGGAGAAATCGCTGAACTTACCTTTTCTCTGATGTTTTCCTCTGGCTCAAACGTTTGGACTAAAGTATCAGTGGTGATTTCATGGCTTTATACTGTACTAGGGATTATCTGTCACCGGATGTTCTCACATCCCTCCAGATTCTTGTGAATTTCGTTTGAGCCTCTATGACGCTTGAAATTACATCATTGTAATAGTAGTAAGAATAATATGTTTGCACAGGAATTAGATGCCAGGTTCCTTCTACACGATCCCGTAGTTAAATAAAAGTTTAGAGTTGTTCTTAAAATCAGGCAGAGTAATCTTTCAAACTCAGATTCCAGTTTCAGGTATTCTAATAAATTCACAAAATCAACAAAAAGTATTGTTTAAAGCATTACTTTTATTGATATACAACTGAAAAGTTCAAAACTGAATTGAAAACAGGGTGATATGGCCACGTACCCTAGAAATGTTTTGAAAAATTATATATACAGTACAGACCAAAAGTTTGGACACACCTTCTCATTTAAAGATTTTTCTGTATTTTCTTGACTATGAAAATTGTACATTCACACTGAAGGCATCAAAACTATGAATTAACACATGTGGAATTATATACTTAACAAAAAAGTGTGAAACAACTGAAAATATGTCTTATATTCTAGGTTCTTCAAAGTAGCCACCTTTTGCTTTGATGACTGCTTTGCACTCTCTTGGCATTCTCTTGATAAGCTTCAAGCGGTAGTCACCAGAAATGGTCTTCCAACAATCTTGAAGGAGTTCCCAGAGATGCTTAGCACTTGTTGGCCCTTTTGCCTTCACTCTGCGGTCCAGCTCACCCCAAACCATCTCGATTGGGTTCAGGTCTGGTGACTGTGGAGGCCAGGTCATCTGGTGTAGCCCCCCATCACTCTCCTCCTTGGTCAAATAGCCCTTACACAGCCTGGAGGTGTTTGGGGTCATTGTCCTGTTGAAAAATAAATGATGGTCCAACTAAACGCAAACAGGATGGAATAGCATGTCGCTGCAAGATGCTGTGGTAGCCATGCTGGTTCAGTATGCCTTCAATTTTGAATAAATTCCCAACAGTGTCACCAGAAAAGCCCCCCACACCATCACACCTCCTCCTCCATGCTTCACGGTGGGAACCAGGCATATAGAGTCCATCCGTTCACCTTCTCTGCGTCACACAAAGACACGGTGGTTGGAACCAAAGATCTCAAATTTGGAATCATCAGACCAAAGCACAGATTTCCACTGGTCTCATGTCCATTCCTTGTGTTCTTTAGCCCAAACAAGTCTCTTCTGCTTGTTGCCTGTCCTTAGCAGTGGTTTCCTAGCAGCTATTTTACCATGAAGGCCTGCTGCACCAAGTCTCCTCTTAACAGTTGTTGTAGAGATGTGTCTGCTGCTAGAACTCTGCGTGGCATTGACCTGGTCTCTAATCTGAGCTACTGTTAACCTGCGATTTCTAAGGCTGGTGACTCGGATAAACTTATCCTCAGAAGCAGAGGTGACTCTTGGTCTTCCTTTCCTGGGGCGGTCCTCACGTGAGCCAGTTTCTTTGTAGCGCTTGATGGTTTTTGCAACTGCACTTGGGGACACTTTCAAAGTTTGCCCAATTTTTCGGACTGACTGACCTACATTTCTTAAAGTAATGATGGCCACTCGTTTTTCTTTACTTAGCTGCTTTTTCTTGCCATAATACAAATTCTAACAGTCTATTCAGTAGGACTATCAGTTGTGTATCCACCTGTCTTATGCACACCACAACTGATGGTCCCAACCCCATTTATAAGGCAAGAAATCCCACTTATTAAACCTGACAGGGCACACCTGTGAAGTGAAAACCATTTCCGGTGACTACCTCTTGAAGCTCATCAAGAGAATGCCAAGAGTGTGCAAAGCAGTCATCAAAGCAAAAGGTGGCTACTGTGAAGAACCTAGAATATAAGACATATTTTCAGTTGTTTCACACTTTTTTGTTAAGTATATAATTCCACATGTGGTAATTCATAGTTTTGATGCCTTCAGTGTGAATGTACAATTTTCATAGTCAAGAAAATACAGAAAAATCTTTAAATGAGAAGGTGTGTCCAAACTTTTGGTCTGTACTGTATATATATCATAGGGACATGAAAAAGTTACCAAATGAGCATTGGGGAGTCCCTGCGCCCCATCATATGCCAACCAGTATCTGGGCTGGTGCGAGTGAGCAGTTGTCTTTGGGGACAACCCAATCGAAGATAGTGAAAGGCTAGCATAATGGATACGATATATCGATGATATTCTGAGATTTTGCAAAGGAGACTTCACACAGTTTGACATGTTTGTTAAGAGATTAAACCAGAAGAGCCTGAATTTACATTTTACCTATGAGGTGGGCAGGGATATCTTACCGTTCCTTGATATCCTCATATGTAAAAAGGAGAAAACTGAAATTGCCACCCAGACACATAGGAAAAATGCAACTACTAATTCACTATTAAGTTGAATTTATCTTTATAGTAAAATTGAAAAAGACTCCGTGTTGTTCGCTTTTTGTAACTGTCTTGTGGAGTTTCTTGTTTGTATTGGTGCACAGTTGGTCCAGACGGATTCATGTGCCCACAAACAATATGCGTTTGGGATTATTTGTTATAACTAATTCACTATTAAGATGGGAGCGCAATCATCCTCTTCCCTTAAAGAAGGGCATTCCAAAGGGAAAATTTATGAGGGTCCCCAGAAATTGTTCAGACAATATCATTTTTGATCAACAGGCGACTGATTTACGCAAGGTGTGGGAAAGACTTTGGGAAGAGGGAAAGGGAGCCCAGACTCTAGAGAAAGGGGGAAGTGGAGGCCTCCTGGCTGATAGAATATTACCCTGTCTCCCATAATGTCCCTATATTGGCTCTTCACCAATCGCCGCACGCGTTCATCGCCCTGTCTTTCCCTGGCATTTGGCTAAGGCTAGGGAAGGGAGGTGATGTGCACTAGTCGATCCCCACTGAACACTAAAGACAACAAGGGAGGACAAACAGGGGGAAATTGCGTAGCTTTAGACAGCTCCAGACAAATGCGCACACGTCCTCAAGCACGAGAGAGGAAGAAGTACTGCTCTTGCTAAAGCCATGACAAGGAGTAATGAATATCGCCGACACCTCCCTCTGGAACACAGCAGGTATTTATACACCCAGGCCAGGGTGTTAATTAGCCAGAGGAAGGTAGCCACTGGGTCCTAGAGACAGTCTCTAAGAAGGCATCTGCAATGCCAGACGTAGAGATCTCCTGCAACCCACTGCAGGGCAACTGTCTGTCACTTCTGACACACCCGTGACATTTATGGGATAGGTTCATTGAAAGAGGGTACCCTAAAAAGGTTCTATCTAGGGCTTATAGGGAGACCCTGGCCAGAGATCGTACAGCTCTCCTCAACCCGGGACTAGAGGACGATGATACTTGTATGTTGATAACCACCTTTTCTAAATAGGCTCATGAGGTTAGACAAATCCTTCAGAAACATTGACAAATCCTTCATATGGATGAAGATATTGGTAACTAAGTCAAATCATTTCCTCAAATTACCTACAGAAAGGGAAGATCCCTTCAAGACAGGCTTGTAAACAGCCACTATACCCCAAGTACAAAGACCAACTGGCTCCAGTCCCCTGTTCGGGGCTGTTTCAGGTGTAGTGGCTGTGTGGCATGTAGAGTCATCACTCAATGTAAGTCATTTGATAGCAAGGTAAGTGGGAAAATATACAAGATAAACACGTTTATCAATTACAGATCAAAAGTGATCATTTACAAGGCTACATGCCAATACGTAAGAGAGAACTAAGGAAAAGAATAGGAGAACATTTGCGTGATATAGTCAACAAGAGGAACACACCCTTAGCAAATCATATGAACATCATGCATCAGGGTAGTACACATTGTGTCAACTTCATTGGTATCGACAAAGTCAGGATCCCACAAAGGGGTAGAAACTGGGACAGGAGCATCTTGCAGAGAGAGACAAGATGGATACATGACCTACTTACTATGGGACCAGGTGGACTGAACGAGCAAGTATCAAAGTATCATGCAAATGTTTCCTGTGATGTGAGGGAGAGTGTAATGATAGGAGAACAGGGCCAGCTGCCGCGGAGTGGAGGTGCCATTGCGCAGATTTTAGGGTGCCAACCTCCACTGGTCGGTAGGCCGAGGTGTTTAGATCTATATTCGTAACATCTATAGTTCATACCTCTTTCCTATCCACATACTTTGCTTTGCTGGTGGCGTCTTTCACCACCGGTAAACCTACTATTTTTTTTTACTTTGTGCCGAATTGTGCCGAAGTCTCTCATTAGCCTGACTGCACAGGTGGTCTAATCCTGGTCCTTTTTGAGGGTCGTCTCTCTCCTTGCTGGGGTATCTCATTAGCCTCACCATATGGAATGGTTAGCTTTAGGCTTGTTACCAGCCCCAATAATATTATTTTTCATTTACATATTTTTTGATGTTTGCGGTTTTGAACACGTATGGTCGGAGGACCTTTTCTGTGTTGCCCCACTGAGGTGAGATTGACTGTGGTCAAAGAAAGCCATAATTTAGGGGTTGGACAGCACATAAAAAGTTATAACATAATACAGTGGGTATGGAAAGTATTCAGACCCCTCTAAATTTTTCACTCTTTGTTTCATTGCAGCCATTTGGTAAATTCTAAAAAGTTCATTTTTTTCTCATTAAAGTACACTCTGCATCCCATCTTGACTGAAAAAAAAACAAATGTAGAAATTTTTGCAAATTTATTAAAAAAGAAAAACTGAAATATCACAGTGTTCAGACCCTTTGCTCAGTATTGAGAAGAAGCACCCTTTTGAGCTAGTACGGCCATAAGTCTTTTTGGGAATGATGCCATCATGCCACACATGATGTAGTGTGAATATAAAAATGGCTATTTTGATCCATATTGAAATATACACAATGTATTCAAACCAGAATTGGTCTACTCTAATTTGGTTATATATTCACAGATAGATAAGGCTCAGTCTGTTTTACTTTACTTTGTATTTACTTGATGTTTAAACACAAGACAATGTTAATAGTAACAACATCTTGAGAACCGCTTATTCACATTGTCTGAAACATTTACCACAAATAGTCTTCGTTATTGTAAAACAGGGAACCTTTGTGTTTAGCTAACCTACTTGATTCCTAAGAGCTTTTGAATTGTGTGCGTTTATTTCCCACCATTGTCTGATGAGAGCCTGTATCTGATTCACCTTTTCTCTACGGCTAGCCTCTGTAGGGGAAAGGTGAATTAGACTTACTAGTGTACATTCACTATATAAGAAAGAAGAATCGGACAGATATGGGCAATATATATATAATAATCACATTGTGCTTATTGTATTCCATCACAAAAAATTGCCAAATTAGGACTAGCAGATGAAAGGATCATCATACAAAATATGCAAAAGATGCAAAAGGAGAGGGGAGGAGCCTAGACTCTGAATAGAAGATCCACCACGAATATAAGGGCAAATGGTATAAATTTTATTGAACAAATACAATTAGGGGTGAAAAAACATACATAGAAGACACTCAGTGTCTTAAAATAGCGTGCACAGTGGAATAAAACACTCCATAACAACCACAGTTAGCACAGTATATATAATCGCCTCATATATCATTAGTATGCAGGTGCTTAATTATGGATGTCACTTATGGGAGCTAAATAGAATCTGTAGACCAACCATGAGAAACATGTCTAAAAGAGGCATGTTGCCTCTAAATGAAGATTACCTTAAATATCTGCCCACATGCGCGCCAACCCCGACGCATGTTTCGGCGGTCAGCTTTTGTCAAGGGGTATAAGGAAAAGTGAGAGGAAGTGATATAAGAAGGATACATCGGCCAATAGAAAAGTTTAGCAGCTGTGCCGCACCTCCCCGCTCGTCAAATGTATGTATATGGCGCATTGGGTATATGGTAGCGCTGTTGAATACCCAGAGATGCAAAGCGTGGAGATCACGGATGGGACGAACAATTTTCGGATATCCAATACATGGTGGTTAAAAGAACCAAATTGTGGTGGAATCGGGCGTTCCTTGAGAGATATGTCAAGTTAATGCCTAGAGGTCTTAGAGTAAGAGTGGTTCCCACTTTCCCTGTTGATGATGATACATTCATTTCTAAATGGGTAGAAGCATGTAATGCCTGCTCCAATAGCTTCATGTCATTATTAATTGAGTCCAACACTACAACCATCAATAATCTGGATAGGATGATTGATGCAGCTCAAATAAATCTGAAGTCAAACTGCCCTGCTGATAAGTTGGTACAATTTGAGATCAAAATGGACACTACAATTGACCATACAGTTAAAAAGATTCATGATTTACAAAATACAAAGTTCAATCGCGATGTACGTGATTACCAGATGAAAACTGTCTACCGTTGGCGACAAGCCACAATTAATCAACATCGATCATCTCGCACTCCATCTGTTACTTCAATATCGTCTCTCAGTGAAAGTTCTGATACACCTTCTATATCCATGATGACTCGCCCAGGAGTTAGCAAACAACATGATTATAACTTTCATCCATATAAGAGATATGAATCTACATCAATAGACAAGAGAAAAAAAAGATAACAAGGTAATTAACCTTAGTAATCATGTCCTTTCTAGCGATGACTTATCTTTACTCACTAAAGGTTTTACATTTTCCCCTTCTTCTGGCTTTGACCAATTCACAGCAATTAAAGATCTGCACATATTTGCTAGGTCATTGATGTTCAAAAGACATTTCCATGACACTAACCTCGATAAATTGTTTCCAACAGAGGAGGAACAACTGGCCTTAAGAACTCTTTCGATGTTTTGGCCATAGAACATGATACCTCCTTACATGGTAAGATTCCTCCATCTCACTCCAAGAAGTTCCCTCCCCTCTCTAGTTGTACCAATGTCGATTTTTTTTTTGTGCAAATTGTTACTAATGAATTTAGTAACATACCCAGTCAAATTCACAAGGATAATCTTACCCGAGGGGAACGTCTGAGATTGAAAGAAACTAAGCAATCTGTCTGATGTGGTACTGAAACTGGCGGACAAGGGGGGTAACATTGTGATTTGGCCAAACAAGATGTATGAGCGTGAGGCATTTCGCCAATTGAACAACACCACATGTTACAGAAAGCTCACATATAACCCCTTGTCCGCCTTCAGTCGACAACTTCAGAGCATTCTCAATAAAGCATTGAGTAATAAAGTAATCACTCGTGACTTCTTTACAGCATTAATAGTCACTGAACCTACTATACCCATTCTGTATTTGTTACCCAAACTCCATAAAAATTCATCCATCCCCCCTGAATGACCTATAATATCGGATGGAGGGAACTACTTGGAGTCGGTAAATAGATGGATTGACTCTATACTTCAGAGACTCGAGACTCTACCCTAGTTTCTAAAAGTCACCATGGATTTATTACGTAAAGTTGATGGGTTACATCTGGACTCTGATACTATTCTGGTCACAGCCGACATTGAATCTTTATATACAAACATCAGACATCGTGATGGTCTGTTGGCAACCAAATATTTTTTGGACAGTTCTGACATCCCTGTGCCAATACAAGAATTGGTATTGGAATTTTTAGAGTTCACTTTGACCCACAACTTCTTCATCTTTAAAGGGTCCTTTTTTCTACAGCTCCAGGGAACAGCGATGGGGGCAGCTTTTGCTCCCTCATACGCCAATCTGTTCCTGGGTCTGTGGGAAAGGGACCTCTTCCTGTCAGACCGTCTGCCATCGATGTGCCGCGTCCTTCTTTGGACGCGGTACATCGATGACATTCTGTTTGTCTGGCATGCCACAGATTCCGAGTTGTTAGTGTTTATGGAGGAATTGAACATCAATGACCTAAATATACATATCACCTATCAGTATAGTGTAGATAAAGCTGAATTCCTGGATGTCTTACTTAAAAAGGATGTGGATGGTCAGATCCAAACTGACATTTATAGGAAACCAACTGCTTCTAACATGCTTTTGCATGCTTCTTCCTCCCATCCCCAACACATGGTGCAGTCGGTCCCAGTCGGACAATTCCTGCGCCTCCGCAGGATTTGTTCAACGGACCAAGATTTTGAAACACAAGCTAAAGAATTAACATTTAGATTCCAAGAACGGGGATATAGTAGAAGGGCCATCAAAAGAGCCTATCATAGGGCTAAGTTTTCATCACGTCATGACCCATTATATAGGGCTCGAGACACAAAACACAATGACGTGGTTAGGTTCATAACTAAGTTTCATACACAGATTCCCGCAATGAAAAAGGCACTTACAAAGGCATGGCCTGTTTTAAGGTGTGATCCCATATTATCGAAATTTATTCCACCGACACCTGCAATAACCTTTCGTAAGTCTAAGACCCTCCGGGATCACCTCACTAGAAGTCACTATGTGGGTGAACCGAATCACACTTTTTTGGATGTCGCAACAATGAAAAATGGCTGTACACCACGTGGACAATGTAAAGCCTGCACCAATGTTGAGAAAGCTGACGATTTCTGCAATGCTAGTGGTCAGAAAATATATAAAATTAAGAAACACATTAACTGTCTTACCAAGAATGTAATATATCACGCTACATGTCCCTGTGGCCTTATATATGTTGGTTTGACCACACGCCAATTCAAAATAAGAATCAGGGAACATGTACTTGGTATTTTCTCAGCATTGGAGCAGACAGACGTGTCCAGTCTAAAAACTATCCCTCGCCATTTTAAACAACATCATCAGTGCGATGGAAACTTACTAAGAGTTAAAGGGATTGATTGCACTGACATAGGGATACGCGGGGGTCAAATCTCCAGACGCCTGGCCCAGTTGGAGGCCAGGTGGATTTGGACTCTCAATACCATCCTGTTAGAACCTTGCTGTTAGGTTTTTTTTCCTTTGCTGGTCACATGACTTTGTTGGCCTATTTAATCCTGCTCCGCCCTTCTGGCTTTGCTGGACTTCATTGTATATCTACTTTCTAGCTAGCCTGTGCTCTGTATCTAACTCTGTTGGTTTGCTTGGTCTACGGACCTCTATGTTCTATCTATTTCGTTTGTTCGTCTGTCTGCTACTATTTCTGTTAGGAGGTGTCCCATATTCCTCCCAGTCCTTAGTACTTGTAGGGATTCCCTCCCCACATCTATAGGTCTTCGTACAGACTAGATTAGGACTTTAGCAGGTCTGATCGCAGGATCAGGTTCCCTGTTACATCGTAGGGATTCAGCTGAGTCTTATAGTAGGGACAGATCTCCTCTCTTTCCTTAGCTTTGGTAGCAGAACATAACAGTAAGTCCAGCCTGCAAATTCTCTAAGGAAAGATTTTTTTGTTCCATCATGGTGTCGGTTCAGGATTTGGCTCATCGCCTGCAGGGACTCTCTCTGGAGGTGGCCGAGCTCCGTCAGCACGTGAGTAACTGTCCTGGAGCACATTTCTTGGAGCCTAAGGTATGTTTGCCGGATTTATTTTTTGGTGAACACCGAGAATTTTTTTCATTTAAAAATGCTTGCTTATTGTATTTTCGTTTGAGACCTAAGTCCTCTGGGGATGAATCCCAGCGCGTAGGGTTCATAATGTCACTTTTGCGCAAAGAGCCTCAGGAGTGGGCCTTTTCTTTGCAACCTAGTGATTCATGCTTCAGATCAGTGGATAGTTTTTTTTCTGCTTTGGGACTATTATATGATGATCCTGACCGTGTCGCATCAGCTGAGACTGAGTTGAGACGTCTAAAACAAGGATCAGGTAATGTGGAAAAATATTGTACTCATTTTCGTCGTTGGTCCACTCAAACAGGGTGGAACGATTCTGCTCTGAAAAGTCTATTTCTTGCTGGGCTCAGTGAAAGGGTTAAAGACCTGCTAATTGCTTATCCTACACCTGAGGATTTGCAACAGGCTATGCAATTAGCTATACGGGTGGATAGAAGACTGCGTGCAAGGGTTAATGAGAGCAAATCCTCTGCTATGTCAGTTTCTGGTTATGATAATGTGTGTATTAACAGTGGTGAACCGATGGAGATTGGATCGGTGGCACCTCGCTCTCAAGAAAAAGACCGTCGTTTTTCAGAAGGCTTGTGCTTCTATTGCAGAAAATCTGGTCATTTGATTAAAGGCTGTGAGCTTCGTATGAAGAAAGAAAAAAAAATGGTCAGTCATGCCCGTATTGCCTGTTTAAATTCCAAGGGTGTATTTTTAGCTGCTTCCACGATTGCTCAGGAAAAATTAATGGAATTTCGGGTGTTTGTTGATTGCGGGTCTACACTGAATGTAATTGATGGGGGATTCGTGGAAAAACTCAATTTAAAACCTGAACCTTTATCATCCCCCATTGCTGTGGTTTCTGTGGATGGCTCCCCTTTGAAGAATATTACTCTCAAGGTCAGTGAATTTCCTCTCACTATTAATGGTGTTCACCATGAGAAATTGGATTTTTTTTTGTAAAAAAAAAGGACGGCGGTTTACGTCCTTGTCTGGATTTTCGTGAGATTAACAAAATTACTGTACGCAATCCTTACCCACTGCCATTGATTCCTGATCTGTTTAACCAGTTATTGGGGGCCAAGTGGTTCTCTAAAATTGACCTTAAGGGGGCATACAATCTGTTGCGCATGAAGGAGGGTGATGAATGGAAGACTGCTTTTAACACTCCTGTGGGTCATTTTGAGAATCTGGTTATGCCTTTTGGTCTTACTAATGCTCCTGCATTTTTTCAGAATCTGATTAATGACATCCTTAGACCTTTGATCGGTAAAAATGTGGTTGTGTATTTGGATGACATTTTGATTTATTCGCCAGATCTGGAGTCTCATTGGCGGAGCGTGCGTGAGGTATTACAGTTATTAATGGACAATTCGCTTTTTGCTAAGCTGGAGAAATGTGAGTTCGCTGTACAGAGAATTAGTTTTTTGGGCTACATTATCTCCAGCAAAGGTTTTGAGATGGATCCGGTTAAGGTTCAGGCTGTGCAGGAATGGCCTAGGCCTATTGGTTTGAAATCGATACAGAGGTTTTTGGGTTTCGCCAATTACTACAGAAAGTTCATAAAAAAATTTTCTAGTATTGTCAAACCTCTGACTGATCTCACCAGGAAAGGTGCTGATGCGCTTCAGTGGTCTTCTGAGGCCATTGAAGCTTTTGTGTATCTCAAGGAGAGGTTCACCTCTGCTCCCATCCTTATGCAGCCTGATGTTACTAGGCCGTTTTTGGTTGAGGTTGATGCTTCCTCTGTGGGGGTTGGCGCAGTATTGTCTCAGGATAACGGGGATGGATTACATCCCTGTGCCTTTTTTTCAAAAAAATTTTCGGAGACTGAACTGAATTACGATATTGGTAATCGGGAATTATTGGCTATTAAACTCGCATTTGAACACTGGCGCCACTTCTTGGAAGGTGCGGAATTTCCCGTTCAGGTTCTTACGGATCATAAAAATCTGATATATCTTGATGCTGCCAAGCGCCTGAATGCCCGTCAGGCTAGGTGGGCACTGTTTTTCTCGCGGTTTAATTTCTCCGTTACTTACATCCCTGGTACTAAGAATGTTAAGGCGGATGCCTTGTCTCGCAGTTTTTCTCCCATAGTCGGTGCTGAGAAAGAGGAAAACATTTTACAAGAAGGTGTTGTGATAGCTGCTTTAGACTCCGTTTTGGAAGATGAGATTCTTAAAGCTCAGGAGAATGCCCCATCTAACACTCCTCATGGGAGGTTGTTTGTGCCTGGGACCTTTAGGAGAGATTTGTTTGTTGAGTGTCACGAATCTCGGTTGGCAGGTCATCCCGGAATCTCTGAGACCAAGAGACTGGTGGGTCGCAGTTTTTGGTGGCCTGGATGGCAGAAGGAAGTCATTAAGTGGGTGCGCCAATGTACTATATGTGCTAGATCTAAGTCCTCACATACTCCTGCTGCGGGGTTGCTTTGTCCTTTGGAGGTCCCCAGTGCTCCTTGGACACATTTGGCTATGGACTTTATAACTGACCTTCCCCCCTCTGAGGGTTTTACTGTCATCTGGGTGGTCGTGGACCGTTTTAGCAAGATGTGTCACTTGGTTCCCTTCATCAAACTGCCCTGCGCTAAAACTCTCGCTAAGGCCTTTGTCAAGGAAATTGTCAGACTTCATGGCGTTCCTACTGACATTGTTTCTGATAGGGGTCCTCAGTTCGTGGCTCGTTTTTGGCGTGCCTTTTGTGACAGGTTGGGAATTCATTTGTCGTTTTCGTCCGGATATCATCCTGAATCTAATGGCCAGACAGAAAGGAAAAACCAGGATGTTGAGCAGTTCTTGCGTTGTTTTGTGGCAGACAATCAAGAGGGGTGGTCTGAGTTTCTGCCACTTGCTGAATTTGCTCTGAACAATCATACATCTTCTTCTGCTGGTTGTTCGCCTTTTTTTTGTTGTTCTGGGAGACATCCGTCGTTTGGGTCGTTCTCCAAGTTGGGATCTGCCGTGCCTGAGGAGGAGAATTTTTCCGGTGATTTGGAAAGAGTTTGGACGGATGTGCGTGGTAATCTTCAGGAGGCCAACAGAAAATCTAAAGACTACTTTGATAGGAAACGACAGGAGGTTTTGTTCGCTGTTGGTGACATGGTTTGGTTGTCCTCTAGGAATCTGCGGTTGAGGATTCCTTCTAAGAAATTGGGTCCCAAGTTTGTAGGGCCCTTTAAGGTGCTTCAGGTTGTCAACCAATCTGCTGTTAGGTTGGAGGTTCCTACCTCCTGGAGAATTAATCCGGTCTTTCATGTCTCTCTGTTAAAAAAAGCTGTTGTGTCGGATGGTGACGCCTCTGCCTCTGTTCCTCCGGTGGTGGAGGACGGGGAATATGAAATTTCTCGCATCCTTGACTCTAGACGGTATAGAGGTAGTTTGCAGTATCTTGTGGCCTGGAAAGGTTTCGGACCCGAGGATAACTCTTGGGTGAGGTCAGATGATGTTTCCGCGTCCAGACTTATCAGAGCGTTTCACAGGAGATTTCCTGATAAGCCTGGTCCTAGGGGATCCGGAGGATCCTCTTAGAAGGGGGGGTACTGTTAGAACCTTGCTGTTAGGTTTTTTTTCCTTTGCTGGTCACATGACTTTGTTGGCCTATTTAATCCTGCTCCGCCCTTCTGGCTTTGCTGGACTTCATTGTATATCTACTTTCTAGCTAGCCTGTGCTCTGTATCTAACTCTGTTGGTTTGCTTGGTCTACGGACCTCTATGTTCTATCTATTTCGTTTGTTCGTCTGTCTGCTACTATTTCTGTTAGGAGGTGTCCCATATTCCTCCCAGTCCTTAGTACTTGTAGGGATTCCCTCCCCACATCTATAGGTCTTCGTACAGACTAGATTAGGACTTTAGCAGGTCTGATCGCAGGATCAGGTTCCCTGTTACATCGTAGGGATTCAGCTGAGTCTTATAGTAGGGACAGATCTCCTCTCTTTCCTTAGCTTTGGTAGCAGAACATAACACATCCATCCAAATGGACTCAACGAAAATTTACGTTTCGCACCACTTCTGTGATCGCCTCCTCTTTCCCCCCCTTTTTCTCTGATTAGTAATCTAATACAATACCATCTTTCATAATAATTTATAATGCTGGTTACCGTTGCCCCCTATTAGTCACATAGACACTATGGTTCCTGTTCACACCTAAGTACATTGTCTATTTCTATACATTCTTGATGTCTTTACAATGTTCCTTGTTATGCATATTAAGGTCAATTCCCCCCCCCCTTCCATCCCACCAGGATGCATCACTTACCTGCACACGCTTGACCCGTGGTCCCTGTGCGCCAACCAGCTCGCGGCATCTTCCCTGATGCCGTTGCTGGTGTGCGTCCTGGTTACCGTGGGTACAGGTGCGTCACTTCCGGTTCGCGCTTTGCATCTCTGGGTTATGCGTGGCGTCACTATGGCTTATGTCCTGTTTCTATGGTGATTTGTTTCATTATTTCCTGTTGGCGCTTTGCATCTCTGGGTATTCAACAGCGCTACCATATACCCAATGCGCCATATACATACATTTGACGAGCGGGGAGGCGCGGCACAGCTGCTAAACTTTTCTATTGGCCGACGTATCCTTTTTATATCACTTTCTCTCACTTTTCCTTATACCCCTTGACAAAAGCTGACCGCCGAAACGCGCGTTGGGGGTTGGCGCGCACGTGGGCAGGTATTTAAGGTAATCTTCATTTAGAGGCAACATGCCTCTTTTAGACATGATTCTCATGGTTGGTCTACAGATTATATTTAGCTCCCATAAGTGACATCCATAATTAAGTACCTGCATACTAATGATATATGAGGCGATTATATATACTGTGCTAACTGTGGTTCTTATGGAGTGTTTTATTCCACTGTCCACGCTATTTTAAGACACTGTGTGTCTTCTATGTATGTTTTTTCACCCCTAATTGTATCTGTTCAATAAAATTTATACCAGTTGCCCTTATATTCGTGATGGATATTCTATTCAGAGTCTAGGCTCCTCCCCTCTCCATTCACTATATAAGGCCAGAGAAATAGTACGGAGATAAAAGCTTTGTACATACACATCAGTGTAGTGTTGTATGTGATACCTGCATAAGTGAGACGTCCATGCAGTGTTGTGAGACTTCCACGGGTTCTCTGTCTTGGTGAATTTCTTCTCTGATATTCCAGACTGATGATGTTTAAAAGCTCCTTGGTGATAACGTGAGTATATGTACTTGATTCACCCCCTGGGCCGTGGGGCACTCGGAACCGGGCAATAGGAAGACGATGGGGGTAGTAGTGGCAACCCGGTCCATGGCTCAGGGTGGTCAGACCAGTGGCAGTCCTTTATAAGTTTTAAGTGATGTCCGACTACGCCACCCGTGGATTGCGGTCAGGGCTAACCGCCGCTGCAGTGCAGACCGCTGGGGCTGATATAAATGTGCAGCACTGAATAGTTCAACTCCCCATGGGAGGAGTATGGCCCCAGGGCAGAATATATAATGGATGATGGAGGGGATGATTCCGACCGCGATAGCCAGGAAACGGAGGGCTCTTAAACAGTTCAGGGCAGGGGCGGAACTACCGCCCGTGCAGCCGGTTCATTGAACGGGGGCCCCGAGGGAGAGGGGGCCCCTTCAGCCTCCAGCAGGGCCGCCATCAGGGCATGACTGCCCTGACTCCAGTATGGGGCCCAGCCGGTAGGGGCCCCCTTGGGGGCCCCCCTCTTGTGCGTCTCTCTCCTCATGGGGCCCCCGGCCCCATGCTAAGCGCCGGGGCCGGAACATCTCAGCGCTGCGCTGCTGCGGCAGCGCTTTCATGATTCCCCTGACTTCCGGTCATGTGACGGCACCGTCACATGACCGGAAGTCAGGAGAACCTGGTGTCATCGATTTGGACGAGCGCCAGGATTCTGCAGGGATCGCATGGGGGTAAGTATAACAAGTTTTTTTTTTTTTTTAAATACAATTTACTAGGAGTGGGGGGAATGGGAGGTGCACATGTGGGGGAGGGGAATGAGAGAGGTGCACATGTGGGGGAGGGGGATGAGAGAGGTGCACATGTGGGGGAGGGGGATGAGAGAGGTGCACATGTGGGGGAGGGGAATCAGAGAGGTGCACATGTGGGGGAGGGGGATGAGAGAGGTGCACATGTGGGGGAGGGGGATGAGAGGTGTGCACATGTGGGGGAGGGGGATGAGAGAGGTGCACATGTGGGGGAGGGGGATGAGAGATGTGCACATGTGGGGGAGGGGGATGAGAGATGTGCACATGGGGGGGATGAGAGAGGGGCACATGTGGGGGAGGGGAATGAGAGAGGTGCACATGTGGGGGAGGGGGATGAGAGAGGTGCACATGTGGGGGAGGGGGATGAGAGAGGTGCACATGGGGAGGGGAATGAGAGAGGTGCACATGTGGGGGAGGGGAATGAGAGAGGTGCACATGTGGGGGAGGGGGATGAGAGAGGTGCACATGTGGGGGAGGGGGATGAGAGAGGTGCACATGTGGGGGAGGGGGATGAGAGAGGTGCACATGTGGGGGAGGGGGATGAGAGAGGTGCACATGTGGTGGAGGGGGATGAGAGAGGTGCACATGTGGGGGAGGGGGATGAGAGAGGTGCACATGTGGGGGAGGGGGAATGAGAGAGGTGCACATGTGGGGGAGGGGGATGAGAGGTGCACATGTGGGGGAGGGGGATGAGAGAGGTGCACATGTGGGGGAGGGGGATGAGAGAGGTGCACATGTGGGGGAGGGGGATGAGAGAGGTGCACATGTGGGGGAGGGGGATGAGAGAGGGGCACATGTGGGGGAGGGGGATGAGAGATGTGCACATGGGGGGGTGAGAGCTGCACATGGGGGAATTGGGAGAAAATGAGCTGCACATGGGGGAATTGGGAGTAGGGGGATAATGAGCTGCACATAATGAATGTGGGGTGGGGGACAGTAAATGATAAATGATGATGGGGTGGGGAGAGCAGGACATGATATAATGAATTGGGGCAGGGGGTGCATGTAAATAATGAATGCGGGGAGCAGGAAGTATAGAGTAGGGGGCGTTGCGGATGCAGGAGTGTAACTGGTAACAAATTGGCGGAAAGAGTAGAGGTTCTAATTAAATTATATATTAAGTGCCTATTTACAGTTAATGGGGGCACCGTGGTGGATTACAATTTATATTTGGAATGGTAGGTTGTATAATAACTAACCATATATTGATGGTGGATACACGTCTGTATTCAGCTGCGTAATGTAGAAGTTGGGGAATGTGCTCTAGATAACTGTGTTATTTTATGCAGAGACGAGTCCTGGCTGGAAGACGTGATGGCGGTCTGTGCTGGATGAAGGAGAAAAGCGTAGCTGAAGGACTTCACCTAGAGACGTCACCAGTGAGTCAGTGTATTACATGTACACTTACACTATATACTATGTACCGGGCTCCTGTGTATAATGTCACTGGTGATCACTGTATTACCTGTACACTGACACTATATACAGAGCTCCTGTGTATAATGTCACTGGTGATCACTGTATTACCTGTACACTGACACTATATACAGAGCTCCTGTGTATAATGTCACTGGTGATCACTAGATTACCTGGACACTTACATTATACATACCATGTATAGAGCTCCCGTGCATAATGACACTTATGGTAATATTAGTAATGTGGTGGTAATATTAGTAATGTGGTGGTAATATGTGGTCTGGTCATGGTGTGGCAGTTTTTCCCCCTTCTGTGTGGTATTATTCGGTCACTATGTTGTGGTAATATGTGGTCTGGTCATGGTGTGGCAGTTTTTCTCCCTTCTGTGTGGTATTATTCGGTCACTATGTTGTGGTAATATGTGGTCTGGTGATGGTGTGGCGGTATTCCCTGTATGTGGTATTATTGGTCATTTTTAAAAAAAAATGTATATGACACATTCCCTTAAAGAAAACTAAATAAAAATATATCTAAAAAGAGTATTGGATATTTTAAGAAAATTTTAATAGGTTAGAGTAGGGCCCTGCCAGAAGAGTCTACCTTATCATGGTGGCGGCTTTAAAAATCTTTTGGCCAAAACAAAAGCTGATGGCTATGCATGTGGCACCGTCTGGTGGCAGCGACGTGGACGAGCGCCAGGATTCTGCAGGGATCGCATGGGGGTAAGTATAACAAGTTTTATTTGTTTTAAATACAAGTAGTTAACTAGGAGTGGGGGGGATGAGAGATGCACATGGGGGGGGATGAGAGATGCACATGGGGGGGGTTGAGAGATGCACATGGGGGGGATGAGAGATGCACATGGGGGGGATGGGAGATGCACGGGGGGGATGAGAGCTGCACATGGGGGGGGATGAGAGCTGCACATGGGGGGGATGAGAGCTGCACATGGGGGGGATGAGAGCTGCACATGGGGGGGATGAGAGCTGCACATGGGGGGGCGAGAGATGCACATGGGGGGGGTTATGTTTAGATAACTTTGTTGCCTTATGAAGCGCAGGGGGGGGGGGCCCAAAAAATTTCTTGCACAGGGGCCCACTACAGTCTGTGTCCGCCCCTGGTTCAGGGTCTTTATTAGAACAGGTAATATGACCCAGAAACAGGCCCTCTAGGAGGGGGCCTAGATGTCTGAGAATAAGTGGGAGGCTGGCCCTGGTCAGGGTGAGGGTGTAGGCCTACCGTGCTCTCTGTGCTCCTTCTGGCTATTTCCCTCCTTGTAGTGTAACAGCCCACGTTCCCGAGCTCACCGTGTCCTCTCGCCCGTATGGCTTGAAACTTGGGTCCCTTTCTCCTCCCGGCCTGGTACGGCTTTGCTGGTCCCTTCTGCTGTGGCGGAGCCTCCGGGCTTCTTAGGCCAAGGAACATACAGTCCCCTGCGGACTGGTTATCTGCTGTGGGACGTGGAAGCCTCACAGCCTCAGACACCAAAGTCTGGTAGAGTAGTCTCTTTGTCTGCCAGGACAGGCGCACTTCGCCTCTTGTCCCTGGCTCGTGGCTCTCCTACTGCCACACGTCCTCTTAGGCTGCAACACAACTGTCTCTCCCTGCTCTGGGACACTTCTCTATCCAGAGACAGGTTGTCCAGTTCTCTCTAACCCTGCCCCCAGTTCCAGCTTTTATAGGGGCAGCCTGCTCCCCCTACTGGCCTGGGACAGGAGGTATTGCATGCTAATGGTCCTTGACTAGAGGACCTCCCCCTTGCTCTCAGGCACAGCTTTATTATATTTGTGGCATCCAAGCCAGGGTGACACATACTTAACCTTTGTATGTCAACATATACAAAAGTGTACGCAATATCATAATATCATACTATTTCTTTAATTGTGTATTTTATCTTTCAAATCAACTGTTATAAATAAAATTGTGTTACATCGCAAGTGGTTGCCTTCTTTAAAGCGTATCCAAACCTTAGTGTCAAAAACTTGGCAAAACAGTGGACTAAAGTGAGATGGCCAGAGGTCTGTGTAGACCTCATAGCGTGCTCACTTATTAAAAGGGGGGAGAGGTTGTGATGGTGTGATATGGTGTGTGGGGAATCATTCTGTCTATGTTCATATTTTTACTGATTTTCGGAGTGTTGTCTTGTTGCTCTGTATCATTCTGTGTATTCCCTCTAATGTGATGACACAGAATTTATTCTTAATTATCCAGACATCTATAGACTGTTTTCATATGAGTTTTACAAGTTTACTCTTGATTAGTGTTGAGCGATACCTTCCGATATCGGGAAATATCGGATCGGATTGGATCGGACCGATACCGAAAAAGTATCGGATATCGCCGATTCCGATACCGGAAACCAATGCAAGTCAATGGGACAGAAATATCGGAATGAAAATAAACCCTTTCTTTCCTTGTAGGTTAATTCTACATGAAGGAAAACAACTAAGAATAATGTAGAATGTATTGGGGGAGGTGGGGGAGACAATAAAGGCATAGAGGTTTAGCCCAATCAAATGGAATAGCAGGAATTAATATTTTTTTAAGACGTTCTGAGTTACGGAAATATTGACTATGTTAAGTATTTTTATATTTTGTCAGATATTTATGTTTCACTACTTCCATGCTCTTCACCTTCTTTTTTACTTCTCCCACACTTTCTCCTTCATCATCCTCAGCATCTTTTTCATCCACTTCTTCTTCACCTTCTTCATCTCCTTCTTCTTCACCTTCTTCGTATTATTCTTTTTTTTTACATTCTTCATATTCTACTTCTTCATCTTCTTCATATTCTTCTTCGTGACAGGCATTCCTGTAGTTGTTATCTATAAAAGGTTGGACACCTTTCGTTCTGCCCGTCACACAAGATTTACAACAGGATTTGTCCGCATTCAGTTTGGCCTGCAGCAGCAGGTCTTTTCCAGGGGCACCACGAGGAGGAACGGACTCACCCCCATACACTGCTTAGTCATCTTCTGCTTATAATTTAGATATTATCTTTTGCTCTGATTTTTAGTCTTATGCTTAATGTTCTTCCGCTTTTTGTTCTGCAGCTTCTTGCATTTCTGCTTCTTGGTTTTCTGTCTCTTGTTCTTCTGTATCTTGGTGCTTGTCTTCTCTTCTTTGTCCTCTTGGTCAACTTCTTCAGGGTCATCTTCTTGGTCTTCTTCGGGGTGGTCTTCAGGGTCGTCGTCTTCGGGGGTCCTCGTCTTCTTCGGGTTGGTCTTCTGGGTCCTCGTCTTCGGGGTCCTTGTCTTCTTCGGGGTGGTCTTCAGGGTCCTCGTCTTCTTCGGAGTGGTCTTCAGGGTCCTCGTCTTCAGGGTCGTCGTCTTCGGGGTCCTCTTCTTCTTCGGGTTGGTCTTCAGGGTTCTCGTCTTCAGGCTCCTCGTCAGGGAGTGATTACCAAGAACCATTTCAAAAAGCTTGAACTTGGAAATGTAGCAGAAGGTACAAGAAGGCTGAGGAACTACCGAGGACCAGCTGACGGTACTGGAACCCGGATGGGTAGCAGAAGGTACAAGAGCCAATGGAACTGCCGAAGACCAGCTGACGGTACTGGAACTCGGTTACTAAGCAGGAGGTACCTGTGCCAGAAAGCACTACCAAGGACCAGCAGACGTTGGTGGAACTTGGATACCGAGAAGGAGGCACCTAATCCAAAGGCACTGCCGAGAACCAGCTGACGGTACTGGAACCCGGATGGGTAGTAGAAGGTACCCATGTAAAAAAAAGTTTCAAGGCCGCGAGCCGGCCGCGGTTACCAAAACCCACAGTCCTACAGGGGGTGCTTGTCCTATTGGCACAATGGAACCAGCCTTCATTGCCAGATCCCGCAGCCCACATAGGAGTCACCTAAACTGCAGGCACCATAGAGTCGGCTAACCCGACCGCAACACGACAGGACAACGCATTGGAGGCAAAGTGACGTTGACACTACCCGGAAACAGCTGGCGTGCTGGAACCAGGCTGGGCAGGAGGGAGTACCCGTGCCAAAGACACTGCCGATAACCAGCTGACGGTACTGGAACCCGGATGGGTAGTAGAAGGTACAAGAGCAAATGGAACTACCGAGGACCAGCTGACGGTACTGGAACCCGGATGGGTAGCAGAAGGTACAAGTGCCAATGGAACTGCCGAGGACCAGCTGACGGTACTGGAACTCGGTTACTAAGCAGGAGGTACCTGTGCCAGAAAGCACTACCAAGGACCAGCAGACGTTGGTGGAACTTGGATACCGAGAAGGAGGCACCTAATCCAAAGGCACTGCCGAGAACCAGCTGACGGTACTGGAACCCGGATGGGTAGTAGAAGGTACCCATGTAAAAAAAAGTTTCAAGGCCGCGAGCCGGCCGCAGTTACCAAAACCCACAGTCCTACAGGGGGTGCTTGTCCTATTGGCACTATGGAACCAGCCTTCATTGCCAGATCCCGCAGCCCACATAGGAGTCACCTGAACTGCAGGCACCATAGAGTCGGCTAACCCGACCGCAACACGACAGGACAACGCATTGGAGGCAAAGTGACGTTGACACTACCCGGAAACAGCTGGCGTGCTGGAACCAGGCTGGGCAGGTGGGAGTACCCATGCCAAAGACACTGCGGGGAAACAGCTGGCGGTGCTGGAACCCAGGGTAAATACTAAAAACAGAGTGGAGCCAGAGGTGTATTTGGAGGAGGTTTTAAATCAGTAGTACAGTGGATGTGGACAAAGCAGGAGAATTTGCGGGACACACAGCTGGGGATCAGCTGACGTTACTGAACCCCAATAACACTGGAGCAAGCACTGACTGTGCAGACGGCACTTCTGAGCAGCAACTAGCGGTATTGGAGCCCAGGGTAAATACTAAAAACAGAGGAGCCAGAGGTGTATTTGGAGGAGGTTTTAAATCAGTAGTACAGTGGATGTGGACAAAGCAGGAGAATTTGCCGGACACACAGCTGGGGATCAGCTGACGTTACTGAACCCCAATAACACGGCAGCAAGTGTTGACTGTGCAGACGGCACTTCCGAGCGCCAACTGGCGGTGTTGGAGCTCAGGGATTACAGTTCAGGTGGTAGAAACATGAACACAACAGGAGACCTGGATACTGTTGCCAACCAATTATTTATTCTGGAAGAGGACTGGCAAATTCATGAGAAATGCAGGCCTTGTTCATTTTGAGAAAAGTAAGCCGGTCAATGTTATCGGAGGATAGTCGCATGCGATGGTCTGTTAGTACACCACCTGCGGCACTAAAGACGCGTTCCGATAATACACTAGCAGCAGGGCAAGCTAGCACCTCCAATGCATACTGACTAAGCTCTGGCCATGTATCCAGCTTACAGACCCAAAACTTGAAGGGAGAAGAGCCGTCTGGGGGTACACTAAGAGGGCAAGACATGTAGTCTGTCACCATCTGACGGAAACGTTGCCTCCTGCTAACTGGAGCCGTCTGTGATGGTGTAGACATTTGTGGTGGCGGGGACACAAAACTTTGCCACATTTCGGCCATACAGGTCTTGCCTTGTGCTGAGGCGCTGCTTCTGCTCCCTCTTTGTGCAGAGCTTCCTCCACTGCCTCGACGCACTGAGCTGCTTTGTAAAGCACTAGCAGCACTGCTCTCGGTTGGAATGGAGAACATGATGGAATGCACCAGTGCGTCTTGGTACTCCCGCATTTTACGCTCCCAGTTCAACGGTGTTATGAGGCTTTGTAAGTTGTCCCGGTAGCGGGATCTAGGAGGGTGGACACCCAATAATCAGCCGTGTTGAGAATGTGGGCGATGCGGCGGTCGTTTCTCAGGCACTGCAGCATGAAATCAACCATGTGCTGCAGACTGCCAACTGGCCAAGAAACGCTGTCCCCTGCTTGAGGCGTGATCTCTACCTGCTCTGCATCACCCCACCCTCGCTCTAGATACTGACTACTAGAGCATTGTGTACCTCCCTCCTCTGGACAGATGTCTTCCTCATCCATTGACTCCTCCTCATCCTCCTCACAAAGTGTCCCCTCCCTAGGCCTTTGTGAGGAACCACGTTGCGCAGACTGTAGAGAAGCAGATGGCATTTGTGACTCCTCATCCTCCACCTCTTCCAAAACCGCGTCCCTTAGTGCTTGCAGTGTTTTTTCAAGCAGGCAGATAAGGGGGATAGTCATGCTGACTAGTGCATCATCTGCACTCGCCATCCGCGTGGAATAATCGAAGGCACGCAAAACGTGGCAAATGTCCTTCATAGAGGCCCACTC
The DNA here is from genome assembly GCF_046119375.1 of Phyllobates terribilis. Lineage (NCBI taxonomy): Eukaryota > Metazoa > Chordata > Amphibia > Anura > Dendrobatidae > Phyllobates > Phyllobates terribilis. The sequence continues at coordinate 29,101,831 of NW_027362763.1, forward strand.
AGTGGTGGTGAAGTGTGAACGGCGCGCACTGCGACTTGTTTGCGCATGCTGAAGCTGGTACTCCATTACTGCTGCCTGCTGCTCACACAACCTCTCAAACATATGTAACATTGAATTCCACCTGGTGGGTAGGTCACATATGATGCGATGTTCCGGAAGACGTAATCGGCGCTGCAGAGCTGCAATGCGTGATCTTGCATTGCTGGAACGCCGCAAGTGAGCGCACTCTATGCGGACCTTGTGAAGCAGTGCATCAAGATCCGGATAGTCCCTCAAAAAACTCTGCACGACCAAGTTGAGCACATGTGCCAGACATGGGATGTGAGTGAGGTTGCCTAGGCCCAGAGCTGCCACCAGATTTCGGCCATTGTCACACACTACCATGCCTGGCTGGAGATTCACTGGCACAAACCACACGTCGCTCTGCTGCTTGATGGCATTCCAGAGCTCCTGCACTGTGTGGCTTCGATTCCCCAAAGAAATTAATTTTAATACGGCCTGTTGACGTTTGGCCACGGCTGTGCTCATATCGATCACCATAACAGGTAACCGTTCACGGGTCGATGTGGAGGTAGACCGTGACGGCTCCTGCAGCGCTGATTCAGAGGAACTGGAGTATGAGGAGGAGTCAATGTGTACAGACTGGATTCCTGCAATCCTTGGAGTTGGCAGAACACGTACAGCGCCACTCTCAAGATCTGTACCCGGCTCCACAACATTTACCCAATGGGCAGTGAGGGAAAGGTATCGTCCCTGTCCATGCTTACTGGTCCACGTATCGGTGGTCAGGTGGACCTTGCTACTGATGGCGTTTTGTAGCGCATGTTTAATTTTTCCCTCCACATGATGTTGCAGGGCAGGGACAGCTTGCCTGCTGAAATAAAAGCGTCTGGGCACGTTGTATTGTGGGACTGCCAATGCCATAAAGTTACGGAATGTGTCAGTCTCCACCAGCCTGAATGATAGCATTTCAAGGGCCAGTAGTTTAGCAATGCCAGCATTCAGAGCCTGTGCTTGGGGGTGGTTTGCCGAGTATGGGCGCCTTTTCTCCCATGCCTGTGCTAACGATGACTGTAGACTGGCCTGGGAGTGTGAGGATGACTGGGAAAGTGGTGCTGTGGGTGGAATTACACTGTGTGTCTGTAGAACAGTGCCAGAGATTCTTCCATGGCGATCCTGTGAGGAAGCCGAACCAGCTGTGTGTGAGCTGGAGGAAGAGTGGTAGGTGGCGCTGTAGGTTGGCCTAGGTCTTCAGTGTGTTTTTGTAACTCCACCACGTGCTTGGTCCGCACATGTTTCCACATATTTGTGGTATTGAGGTTGCTGACACTTTTCCCTCTTTTCACCTTCTGATTACACAGCTTGCATTTGACCAAGCAAATGTCATCTGCAACTGTGTCAAAAAAGGACCAGGCACTGCAAGTCTTGGGAGCACCCGCTTTGGATTTTGGAAGAGCCATGCTCCTAATGGGTGCCGAAGTGGAGGCTACAGGCAACCAAGTCTGCCCCCTCCCTCTCCCTCCTTTTTGGGCTGTTCGGGGAATCTCTTCCTCAGAGCTGCTCCCACCACCTTCCTGTCCCTCACGCCATGATGGGTCAAGGACCTCATCATCTACACCACCCTCTTCAAACAACTGCTTCTCCTGGGTAGTCTCGACAGCACAGTACGCACCAGAAAGTGGCACCTGAGTCTCATCATCAGATACGTACTGAGGTGTGCTGCTGACCATAGGCACTGGCCCACCCGCCTCTTCAGATTCAGAGAGACAAAACGGTTGCGCATCACTGCATACTACCTCTTCTTCAAATTCTCGAATTCTGCTTGGCTGGCCCCCTCTTTCCAAGCCAAGAGATTCAGAGAACAGAAGTAGAGATGGCTCCTGTCCAGGGCTCTCTGACTGCCTGGGCAATTTGGCAGGTGGTGAAGAGACAGATGGGTGCTCTTCAGTGTTCAGGACCTGAGAGGATCTGGAACTAATTGAAGTCGATGCGTTAGCTGCCATCCATCCGACAACGGCTTCAATTTGGTCCTCCCGCAGCAGTGGGGTACGGCTAGCTCCTACAAAGCTGCGCATAAAGGACTGTTCCCTGGTAAAACTGGGGGATGCTGAGTCACTGGTGCCCGCAGCAGGCACAGAATCCCCACATCCTCTCCCTGCAGGCACAGAATCCTCACGTCCTCTCCCTGCAGAAACTCCACGCCCACGCCCACGACCACATGCCTTACTCCCTGCCTTCTTCATCTTGGTAGACTGATAAAGATAGGCAGAGAAGTACTAAGGGCTTAGTGTGCTTATTCCTGAACAGCTGCTAACAGGTATAAGAAACACTAATTTTATAAAGTGTGGACTAGACTTTAATATGAGCTAATGTGGCCTACACAACTGTAAAGTGGAGTGTTTGGTGAACTTTATTTAGGTTTTTTTTGTCACAAAAAGACACTGGATGTGCCTAAAGATGTAATAACGATAGTATCACAAACTTTTTGTAGCTATTACAATGTAGGAAGGTAACCTACAATGCAATAGATGAGGCTGCAAAAAATAGGCTAATACTAATCTGGCTGGGGCTGCAGGGCCCAATGCTGCAGAAAGGCTCCTCTAACTACTCCTATATAGTGTGTTTGGAACCAATTTAGCTGAATACGGATGGAACCACCACACTAATAGGAGAAATCAGGAAAAATTATGAATTGGCAAAAAAGGACAATGTATGAGGCAGTGACACACACTGAGTGCACTACAACCAGACGTGGTTGAAGCACACACTACAGGGTGAGCTGCACTCACACACAGAGACCTTGCAGACAGCGGTGAACAGCTCAGAGAACTGTGCACTAGCACTGCAAGGCACAGCAATTTATAAAGTAGCTTGGGTAAAGCAGAATAGACCAAATAGGTAGCTAAAACTGTCCCTCAGAACAACAGCGTCCTATCCCTAACTGAATTCACAGCAGAGTGAGCTCAAAATGGCGGCGGCGGCTTTTATAGTGCATCATGACATCATTTCAGCAGCCAATCACAGCCATGCCATTAGTTAAGATGCCTACATGCCTAACAGGATGTGCCCACACTTCTTACGATCCTCATTGGCTGAATAAAATGAAAATGGCTCGTTGCATTATGGAAACTTCCGATTCCGGTATACGATATTGCAAAAGTATCGGAATTAAGTATCGGAATTACAATACCGCGAATATCGGCCGATACCCGATATTTCAGTATCGGAATGCTCAACACTACTCTTGATATATTTAAATGGCTGCTGTTTGCTTCTAATATCAGCTCCTAAAGGGTATTGTCTGCTATCTTTGCAAGACAGGGATGCAGGATAATTGAACAATCGATGTTTGATAATATGTTGATTGACCATTCTATGGGACCCTGTGACTTGTTGACATTAGTGTTGAGCCACCCCCGTAGTGTTCGAGTTCGGTTCGTCGAACACCCGTATATTCGCCGAACTGTTCGTCGAACTGTTCGTCGAACACCTTCGAACACCGTTAAAACCAATGGCAGGCAAACAAAAACACATAGAAACACATAGAAAACACCTTCAAAGGTGTCCAAAAGCTGACAAACTGCTCAGAAGACACAACTAACACATGGAAAAGTGACAAGTACATATAGTCATGCGAAAAGAAAAGAGGTGGAGGAGTAAAAGGAGGGGGAGACACAGATATAGGCATGTCATGCCTTTCTAAAACCAAAAAAGTGCGAAGCCAACACGGCCAGTCCGTTCCTGCCCGTGCCACCTCCGTGTCGCCGGGTTTGTGCCAGAGCTGCGGTGGACCCTGACGGCCAGTCCCCCTCTCCCAATACTGGTGCCTGTCCGCTGGTGGGTCGAGCGAGCCCCCCTGCGGTGGAGGCAGGTCTAAGCTTTTTAATTTAAATTGTCTCTCTAATTTGTATGAGTACACTTTAAATCCTTTTACAAGGATCTATTGGAGGGCAAGTCTGATGCCAGCAGCCGCGGTAATTCAAGCTCCAGTAGCGTCCACTAAAGCTGCTGCAGTTAAAAAGCTTTTATAAGGATCGAGCTCGGCTGTCCACCGCAAGGCGTCCTACCGCCAGTCCCAGCCCCTGTGCCTTGGGGTGTCTCCCCGATGCTCTTCACTGAGTGTCCCGGGGGCCCGAACCATTTCCTTTGAAAAAATTAAGTGTCCAAACTACAGGTGGTGTAGCTTGCTTAACAGCTGGGATAATCCGCTGATTAGCAGACACTGCTACTAGGCACAAAATATTTCCTGGGCTAGATGCAGTTAAAAATTTGTAATTAGATACTCTCGTTGGATGCTGAGAAAGCACTCCATAGAGTCTCCTGGCACGCCATATTTTATTCTCTTATAAAGCTTGGGGTACTGGTCTAGGGGACCCTTTTATAGCCAAAATCACGGCCCTGTATCGCAATACGTCACCTAGGCTGAAGATAAATGGAACATTTTCATCACCGTTCATAATCACCAATGGGACAAGGCAGGGATGTCCTCTGTCCCCTCTCTTATACATCCTAGTGATGGAGCACCTGCTCTCATCAATTCGCCATAACCCCAATATTAGGTGGATTGAGGTGGGAGGCACCGAGTACAAGTGCTCTCTATTTGCTGATGATGTCCTAGTATATATCACTCAATCACATATATCCATCCCTGCTGTTATGGCTGAAACAGATCACTTTGTTACATGGTCAAATTTTAAAATCAATGCAGCGAAGTCTGAGGCCCTCGATGTCTCCCTCCCCAAATCCATATAGGATTCCATCCAGTCCAACTTTCCCTTTGCCTGGCCCTCACAGGGTATCAAATACTTAGGAATTCCTATACATAGAGACCTCTCCCGTCTATGTTATCTTAATTTTGGGCCCTTTATTGAACAACTCCATACAGACCACGGTTGGCAAGTTAGAACTGTAAGATTCACTACGTGAACCACTGGTGTTTTGTGGAAAAGCACATGTACACTGTGTTCCAAATTATTATGCAAAAAGTGTTTAGGAGTGATAAGGGAAGAATTTTTTTGTTTGTCAGTTAAACTCATTGATGGTGATATGTGTCAGGGCTCTTTATATCACTGTAAGCAATTGCAGACACCTGTGCTAATTAGTTTGGCAGGTGTGTCCAATGAAAGTCAAGACTACTTAAGAAGGCTGTCCCACATTATTAAGCAGCCTACATTTTCTGCCAAAATAGGAAAGAAAAAGGATGTGTCGGCTGCTGAGAAGCAACAAATTGTGGAGTGTTTAGGTCAAGGCATGACTACAATCAACATTGCCAAGACACTTCATCCTGATCATCGCACAATCAAGAAGTATGTAGCTGATTCACAGTACACACGTGTGTGTGCTGATAAGGGAAAATTGAGGACTCTTTCCTACAGGCAATTACGTCAGGTTAAAAGAGCAGCGGCAAAAAAGCCTTGTCATAGCGGCAGACAAGTTTTTGAAGCTGCTGGTACCTCCAACGTCCCCCGAACACCAAGATGCAGGGTCCTTCAGAGGTTTGCAGCTGTGCGTAAGCCATCCTGTCGACCTCCTCTATCCACTGTACACAAGCAGAAACGGCTCCAGTGGGCCAAACAATACATGAAGACTGACTTCAAAACTGTTTTGTTCACCGATGAGTGCCGTGCAACGCTCGATGGTCCAGATGGATGGAGTGGAGGATGGCTGGTTGATGGACACCCCACGCAAACATGGCTACGGCACCAACAAGGAGGAGGTGGAGTAATGTTTTGGGCTGGAATCATGGGGAGAGAGATTGTCGGCCCCTTTAGGATCCCTGAAGGGGTAAAGATGAACTCCATAATGTATGTGGAGTTTTTCAAACAGCACTTCCTGCCATGGTTCAAGAAGAAGAACCGTGTATTCCGCAGCAAGATCATTTTCATGCATGATAATGCACCGTCTCATGCTGCACATAACACATATGCATCTCTGGCTGATATGGGCATAAAAGGGGACAAACTTATGGTGTGACCCCCATGCTCCCCTGACCTCAACCCCATTGAGAACCTCTGAAGCATCATCAAAAGGAGTGTCTATGATGGCGGGAGGCAGTTCACATCTAAGCAACAGCTCTGGGAGGGTATTCTGTCCTCATGCAAAACAATTGAAGCAGAAACCATCCAAAACCTGACAAATTCAATGGACAAGAGAGTTCAGAAGCTCCTTTCGAACAAGGGGTCCTATGTGCAAATGTAACATCACCTAGAATAAAGTTTTGAGTTGAAAACTGTTTGATTTCAGTTTGTAATAACCTGCTAATGCTTATAATTTCAAAAATGACCATTTTTTGATCTTTATTAAAATGAAAAGGTTGATCGAAGAGTGTGGGGGATCTAAGAGTGTGGCAACCCAGTAGTCAGGATTATTTCGAATTCTGATAATCTGAGGGTCACGTTGCAGGTAGTGCAGCAAGAAGGCACTCATGTGTCTTGCACATCTAGGAGCCCCAAAATTATTTTCCGGGCTAGATGCAGCTAAAAATTATTATTAATTTGAAAGCTGGTGGAGCTTAGTATAGATGGCCTAATAGAATTAGTACTGCAAACTGCTACAAAGCCCAAATTATTGTCCAGCCAAGATACAGATAAACATGATTAGTAATTTTAAATCTGGTGGAGTTTAGTATAGATGGCCTAATAGAATCAGTACTGCACACTGCTACAAGGCCCAAATTAGTTTCCAGCCAAGATACAGATAAACATGATTAGTAATTTTAAATCTGGTGGAGTTTAGTATAGATGGCCTAATAGAATCAGTACTGCACACTGCTACAAGGCCCAAATAATTTTCCAGCCAAGATACAGAAAAACATGATTAGTAATTTGAAAGCTTAAAACGGTAGGTGAGGTGATTTTAACAAATCATCAAGCTTTTACTCTCCCCAGGATGACACAGGGGTAGAAAAGTCGTTTCGGATCCATGATTTGTTCATCTTTATGAACGTGAGTCTGTCTACATTCTCAGTGAACAGCAGCATGCGCTTATCTGTCAGCACACCACCAGCAGCGCTGAACACACGTTCAGACAGAACGCTGGCTGCGGGGCATGACAAGATCTCCAAGGCGTAAGTGGCGAGCTCCGGCCATTTATCCAGATTGGAAGCCCAAAAAGAGCAAGGGTCCAGTGACACAGTCATGGCTTCAATGTTTACTTGGAGATACTCCTGTACCATCGTCTCTAGGCATTGACTATGTGTCAGACTTCTGTGGCATTGCAAAGGATGGGCTAAAAAAGTGGTGAAATGATGTTACCAGCAGATATTGTGTTTCTGTTACGTTTTGAGTGCTGAACACTCGACGGTCCCACGGTTGGCAAGTTGGAAATGTGAGATTCACTACGTGCACCACTAGTGTTTTGTGGAAAAGCACATGTAAGATTCTGCAACAGTCTCTGCTGATACTCCTGCATGCGTGCATCTCTTTCTATGGCAGGAATAATTTCTGCAAATTTACTTTTGTACCGGGGATCTAACAGTGTGGCAACCCAGTAGTCAGGATTATTTCTAATTCTCACAATTCGAGGGTCATGTTGCAGGTAGTGCAGCAAGAAGGCACTCATGTGTCTTGCGCATCCAGGAGCACCAAGTCCCTGTTGTGTTGGTGGCGAGGTAACAATCATGCTTCCTTCCTCTGCCCTCTCCCCCCAACCTCGCACAACAGAAATGTGATCAAGGTCTCCCTCATCTGATGAGTCTTCCATCAGTTCGTCCTCCACTTCTTCCTGGGCTCCTGCACCTTACTCTCTAGTTTGGCTGCTACCATGCGCCCTGGTAAATCCATCTCCCCCACCCTCACATGCCTGCCGGCTTGGTGCTGCCGACCGTCTGGACCTTGCAGATGCTAGCCCTTCCGCATACAACTCCTCCTCCTCTACTTCCTCCAACTCCTCTTGTGCCACCACCTGACTCGGAATTCTGTTTAACATGTGCTCCAGCATGTAAATCACCAGAATAGTCATGCTGATAATGGCATCGTCAGCACTAAACATCTTCGTCGCCATTTCAAAACTGTGCAGAAGGGTGCATAGGTCCCTGATCTGAGACCACTCCTCCAGCGTGATTTGCCCCACCTCTGGATCTCGTTGGCCCAGGCTATACGCCACAACGTATTGCACCAGGGCTTGTCGGTGCTGCCACAGTCGCTGAAACATGTGCAGAGTTGAATTCCACCGGGTAGGCACATCGCATTTTAGCCGGTGAAGTGGCAGGCCCAACGACTTCTGTAGAGATGTGAGTCACTTAGCTGCGGGATGCGAATGGCGGAAGTGAGCACACAGCGACCGTGCCCTCTGCAGAAGGCCATCTAGTCCGGGATAGTGGACTAAAAATTGCTGGACAACCAGGTTCAACACGTGAGCCATACAAGGCACGTGTGTGACATTGCCCCGGCGAAGGGCCACACCCAGGTTTGCAGCATTGTCGCACACGGCCTTCCCTGGTTTCAGGTCCAGTGGAGACAACCATTCATTAAACTGGGTCTCCAGAGCTGACCACAACTTCTCAGCTGTGTGACTCACATTTCCCAGACATTTCAAAGTAAAAACCGCCTGATGCCGTTGAGCCCTGCTGCCAGCATAGTAAGGAGGTGTGCAGAATCCCTTAAGCGCAGTTAGAAAGATTGTGGCATGACCAGACAGGCTTTGGGTGCAGGTGGAGGACCGAGAGGAGGTTGAGGAGGCAGAAGCAGTGGAGGAACTTTGAGATAAAGAGGATTGACGCACAACTCGTGGGGACAGCAAGACTTGGACAGCAGCCCCTTGTCCTGCTGTCACTATAGTTACCCAGTGCCCAGTCAGCGACATGTAACGCCCCTGTCCATGCCTACTCATCCAAGTGTCTGTGGTGAAATGCACCCTGTCACACACAGAGTTTCTCAAAGAAGCGGTGATGTTGTGTGCGACATGCTGGTGGAGCGCAGGCACACCTTTCTTTGAGAAGTAGTGCCGACTGGGCATCTGGTACTGGGGCACTGCGATGGACATAAGGTCTCGAAAATCCTCTGTGTCCACCAGGCGGAAAGGCAGCATTTCTGTAGCCAAGAGCTTGCAGATGGTGAAATTCAACCTCTTAGCTTTCTCATGGCTAGGAGGAAATGGTCTTTTACTTGTCCACATCTGAGGGACCGAGGGCTGGCTATTGTGCTTAGACGGGGTTGATAAGGGTGTCCCCGGCAAACTGCCGGTCTGTGAGGAAGATGCAGGCGGACATGTTAGGTTGCCTTGATCCAAAGGTGGTGCTATCGATGTCGGACAGCGCTCAACACCAGCTGGTGTTTCCACCTCCAAAGAAAATGATGACCTGCCAATCACGCTGGCTGTTGCGGGTAAAGAGGTGGCAGGTCTGCATCCCAAAACAGGTGTGACTGCTGTCCCCCCAGTCACAGAGGATGAAGACGCCGCGGATGCACAAGATATGGCAGACGGTGGTTGGCCCGGCCGGCTAGGCTGCATTGTAGCACAGTGAGCTTCCCACTGCAACTTACGCTTCATATCCATGTGCCGGTTCATGCATGAAGTACTCAAACTATGTATTTTTTGGCCTCTACTTAGCTTTTGCTGACAAATGTTACAGATAACATGAGTTGGGTCATCCTTATCGATCTGAAAAAATGCCCAGGCTATGCAAGGCTTAGCATCCATGCGACCTGGAGAGCTACCACGACTTGTGGTCAGAGGCAGAGTTGTGTTTGAGGATGCAGTTGTTGACGTGCTTCCAGTACTACGTCTCTGTCCAGGAAGGCGCAACCTGACCTTGTCGTCACTACCATCCTCCTCCACCTCCTCTGCTGACCTCATCGACTGGCTGACTGTGGTTTGACAGTAAGTGGGATCTCCAACCTCATCATCATCACCCTGTGCGTTATCACACCCGTCGTCCTCAGAGCCAACCTGTTCCTGCCCTGACAAAAAACTAAAGTTGTCGCTCCAATCAGGTATTTGAGTCTCATCATCGTCTTCCTCATTGTCTCCACCAACAGGAGTTACAGTTTGGGAATGAGGGTCTACATTATGGTCAGAACCTTCTGCGTCTGGTCCTGGATCTGACTCATAAAGATTCTGGGCATCAGTGCAGATCATTTCCTCGTCTGGATTCACAGAAGCGCTGGAGTCGACCTCTGATTCCCAGGCTATAGTATGAGTAAACAGCTCTGCAGACTCAACCATCTGTTCTACCCCATACTCAGACGGGCAGCTGGAGACAAGGGAGATGTGAGGAAGCAATTGCGATTGGGGTGACACCTCTGAGGACTGAAGTATTTGTGATGTTGAAGTTAAGGTGGAGGAGAGCCCACTTAAAGGTGCACTTGATATCCGTTGAAGCACCTGCTGTTTTTGTGCCTCATCTGGAATCTGTAGCGATTGGCGCGGCCGTAAGAAAGGGATCTTATCACATTGTCCGCTAAAAGAAGTAGACATCTTAGTTTGGCTGGAAGATGGTCTTTCTTCTGCAGATGTTACTGTTGCTTTAACACCGACCCCACGGAGACACAACCTTTTTTCCCCTTCCCAACACGCCTATTCCCCTTTCCACCAGCAGCAGGCCTTTTTCCACTCATTTTGGTGGTTAACTAATTCACAACTCTGGAGTTGTTTGCACAAAAAACAATGGATGGGAACCGAGCAGAGCTGAGTGGCCAAACTGTGGTATTAGGCCAAAACTATTGTCTGGGTTAGATGCAGAAAAAAATATATTCAATTTGCAACCTGATGGAGGTCAGTATAGATGGACTAATAGAACAAGTCCCACACACTGCTAGAAGGCCAAATATTTTTTCAGAGCTAGATGCAGAAAAAAATTATATTCAGTTTGCAACCTGATGGAGGTTAGTATAGATGGACTAATAGAATGATGCTATGCCCAAAAGATTTTACTTCACTAGGTGCAGTAAAAAAATTGGTATTCTATACACAGGTGGTGTAGCTTGCAACACAGATAGGCTACTCCACTGACTAACATACTCTGCAATAGGCCAAAAAGGATTTGCTTTGCTAGATTTAGCCAAATGCTATGAAAAAAACGTGCACAGCACTTGCACAGACCTGCCTGGAAAAAAGTGATAAGAACTGATGTAACCTAGCCCTGAAAAGGACTGCAATTACAATTAGTCTTTACTCTCAACCTATCTATTTAAGAGCACAGACCTGCCTGATAAAAGTGATAGGAACTGATGTAACTTAGTCCTGAAAAGGACTGCAATTACAATTAGTCTTTACTCCCACAATCTATCTATTTAAGAGCACAGACCTGCCTGATAAAAGTCGTAGGAAATGATGTAACTTAGTCCTTAAAAGGACTGCAATCACAACTATTCCCTACTCCCAAGCTATCTGTAGATTTGTGCGAAAATTGGCTTGAAATTAACAAGGTATAGCGCACACAGCAACAGCGGTGCCGTCTAACACGCAGCTGCAGCAGTGAGAAAATGGTGGCGACGGGGAAAATGGCTTGGTCTTATAGGGCAAGGACATGTGACATACACTGCCAATGACACATGCCCTTGCTTGTGTGAAAAAAAGCACTTCGCTCCGTGTGTGCGCTGCTGATAGGCTGACAGATTGCACCTCCCCACTGCAAATGCGGGAAAGAGAAAAAAAAATGGAGATCTTCATTGTTCCTGCAGAGATCCATCCCCTGCCCCTCCCCCCGCCCCGCTGTACACTCAAACTGCGTATTAACATTAATTTTCATCATTACTGAGAAAAAATCCAGTTATGATTTTGGTGCACGAACAGTTATCGAACATAACCTCGAACAGCCGAATTTTTCTCAAATTGTTCCTGTTCGCCGAACGGCTCGAACACCGCCCAAAACAGCTCGAATTTGAGATTGGCGAACAGTTCAAGTAGAACAACGCTCATCTCTAATTGACATGCAAAGCAGAGGAGGACAAACTATGGAGACTGATTAAATATTCAAGCAATGAGCACCTACCCTTTGACCTGTGGATGATGACCTGAATCACAAATGTGGGTATATAGAGGAATTTTCTATCCTTCTGAGGAGAGAGACGAGTAAGATTGATCCTTTGTGGGACACTGATGTAAAGGCCAACGAGAATTGGAGAATCCCGGTTTGCCCTGGAAATTCTGCTGGAGGAGTCTAAATGGAGAAGCATCTGGATTATTTCTTCCTCTGTCTGCTGGATTGTTTGACTCTCATCTCTCGGGGCATTTATCTCATTACTGGACAATCCGCATCACAGAGGATGAAATAGTCCAGGAGCATTGGTCCCTGGACTATTATATCATCTGTGTGGTGGATTGTTTATGGATCTTTTGGTTTCCATGTAATAAAAGTTCTTGAGACTGTTCACTCATCTTTTGCTCTGTTGATTGTGTGATACCGGAGTATCTCCAGACTTGTAGAAAGAAAGTATATCCAGCTTCATGAATAGTTCCAAAAAGTTACTTTTATTGTAGAAAAAATATATATTAAGATTCAGATTCCATAGTCATGGTGTATAGGCAGGGCTACGCGTTTCGAACGCAAAAGGTGCGTTCTTTTGTCAAGACTGACTTGTGAAAGGCGTTGCTAAGGTATATAAACCACTGTTCACCAATGAGCATTCAGGATAAAAGTCACATGATAGAAATATTCACATGTAAATGTATAAAAACACTTTTAGCAAAACAAAATCACAAATAAAACAAATAACGTGACAAACAAGATAACTCATCTGTGGAAGATTCACTATAATGAAATGGTAATTCTCTTGGTAAATTTAAACCATTTGGTTGACAAGTATTTAAATGATACATCCAGAATGCTTCTCGATCAAGTAGACGTCTTCTATTAACTCCACCCCGTGGATTTAAGATACGTTTTTCACTACCAAAAACCTGAAATGAGGATGTTTCTCTATTATGCCGTTGAATGAAATGTCTAGAGGCACAAGAAACATGATGGTTAGTGACATTACCAATATCACTCAGATGTTCACTCACCCTTTGTTTTAACTTTCTTATAGTTCATCCAACATACAATAGATTACAAGCAGTACATTTAATTATGTATACTACATTACTACTATTGCAGTTTAAGTAACTCCCTATGTTATGAGTCTCACTTGAATCAAAGTTAGAGAAGGTTTTAGTGATTTTTATACAGCGGCAAATGCCGCATCTAGTGTGACCACATCTATAAAAACCTTTGCAATTGAGTCAGGCATGAGGTTTGTGGCTATTATTGGGGATGCTAGATGATAATAATCCTCCTATTGTTTGAGCTTTTTTTGCAACCACTAACACTCCTGATTCAAGGATTTTTGATAATGCAGCATCCTCATATAAGAGAGGGAGATGTTTGAATATGATGTTTTTAATTGCATTGAACTGCGCACTATATTTAAAAGAGATAACATTTCGTTTTATTTGGGGAATTTTGGATCTTCATTTGGAGGGGCGATGTGTCTCAAGTGAGACACATAACATAAGGAGAGGATGAGGCATATGTGGTACAAAGACAAGTTCCCAGACTAGATGGGACACCTCAGTGACCATGAACCGGCATCTGCTGCCTGTATCTCCCCTGGTGGTTTATGTAAGGTTATGCTTCATGTAGGGTTATGCTTCATGTAGGGTTATGCTTCATGTAATGTTATGCTTCATGTAGGGTCAAACTTTAAGTAGGGTTATGCTTAATTTAAGGTTATGTTTCTTGTAGGGTCATGCTTCATGTAGGGTTATGCTTCACATAGGGTCATGCTTCATTTAGGAATATGCTTCATGAAGGGTTATGCTTCATGTAGGGTTATGCTTCATGGAAGGTTATGCTTCACATACGGTCATGCTTCATTTAGGAATATGCTTCATGAAGGGTTATGCTTCATGTAGGGTTATGCTTCATGTAGGGCTATGCTTCATGAAGGGTTATGCTTCATATAGGGTTATGCTTCATGTAGGGCTATGCTTCATGAAGGGTTATGCTTCATGAAGGGTTATGCTTCATGTAGGGTTATGCTTCATGTAGGGCTATGCTTCATGAAGGGTTATGCTTCATGTAGGGTTATGCTTCATGTAGGGCTATGCTTCATGAAGGGTTATGCTTCATGAAGGGTTATGCTTCATGTAGGGTTATGCTTCATGTAGGGCTATGCTTCATGTAATGTTATGTTTCATGAGTCAGCTGGGTATGCTCTTTGGCACCTGCAGGATGTTGGACATATGTAACTTAAAGAGTTTGTCCACTATTTTTACATTGATGGCCTTTCCTTATGATAGCTTATCATTGTCTGATCGGCCATGGTCCAACTCCCGGCACCCCCACCTATCTGTTGCCAGTGTCGCCGGCGGCGGCTGGAGATATTCACTTGCCAAGCTGCTCCGTCTACTTCTAGTGGCTGCCGCAGGATACTACACATCCACCTCCTACTGATTTGAATAGGAGATGGATGTGTAGTACCAAGTCCCGGCCACTACAAGTAGTCCAAGTGTGTGCACGTGTGTGGGTTACCCGGAGCCGGGTCTCTGGGGGTTGTAGTCTCCGTGGCGGTGACCCGGTCCATGGCTCAGGGTGGTCAGACGAGTGGCCGTCTTTTATAGGGTTTTTATGATTTAATGTCCGACTACGCCACCCGTGGATTGCGGTCAGGGATGACCGCAGCTGCAAGGCAGACCGCTGAGGCTGTTGGTGCATGCAGCAGAGATAGTATAACTCCCCACGGGAGGAGTGTAGCCTCAGAGCAGCGTGATAGGATGCTGGGGGTGTTGGTGCAGGCGCAGCATAAATCACACAGAGTCAGTGATGCAGTCCAGGGTCTTTTACTCACAGTTGTTATCCGAGTCAATTCTGCAGGGAATGACTGCCCAAGCCGTGCTGCGTCCACCAGGTGAGGAGCTCGGTCAACCCCCAGGCAATTCAGGAGTATGGCACAGGACCCCCTTCTTTCCTTTCCCTGGCCTCTCGTGCCCGACCAGTGACCACACTTCTGTCCAGCTGCCTCGGGCCTTCTCTTGGTGAAACCTATCGCCGGTTTCCCTGACCCTATGTGGTGCCTTCCTAGTGGGTGTAGCAGGGGGTTGCATCAATAGATGATCACGACCTCCGGTCTTTGACTGAGGGGTAATTTACCTCCACCTACTTGGGAATCCGGTACCCTTCTGCGGCCTGACCCTTCACCCGCTATCTCGTGGGTGCTTAGGGTCCCTTCTGCCTTCTTGTTTCTGGAGCCTTTCTACTCCTCTTTCTCTCCACCTTTCTTCCATCCTTCTCCTTCTCCTCTTCTCCCTTCTGGCTCCGGCCTTCACCCTAAGCCTGCCTCATGGAGCTGAGCTCAGGCTGAGCCTCGGCTCCCTGTCAGCTCTCTCCTCCTTCTGCTCTGACTGGCTGAACTGAACGAACTCTCTCCTAAGATGGCCCCCACCTTTTATCTACTTTACTGTGTCTGAGCTCAGGTGACTAGCACCCAATGAGCTCCTTCCTATGCTCCAGAAACCGTCCCCTTCTGCTCCTACATCACTGGGTTCTCTCCCCCCTCCCCACTCCAGCCAGGGACATAGTCAGTTGTGCCTGCATATATATAAATGGGAGCACCGTCGAGCTGTCCCCCGGAAATGAGGAGTGTGTGTATGTATGTGTGCAGCTAACTGAGCCCTGGTCCACACTCCATCCTTACCTGGGAGTGGAATATCACACCTCTGGTTGAGGTGCAATACCCCTGTAGCAACCGAACCCTCGGGGTGCTACATTCCCCCCTGGTAAAGCACAGCACGTCCTCGGGCTGGAACAAAACAAAAGACAATTCAAAAACATGCAAAATTTTAGAATGCATTCACATATAAGATTATAACCAAATAATCTATCCCTTTATGGGAGGCACTTTTCTCTTTCAACATTACTGGTACATTTTTCTCTTTCAACAGGTATTATAAGACTTTCTTCACACATATAAAACATCATAAAACTCTTTTAGCAGCATATAAACTTTTGAAGTAAAACATTCTTTTAGTAGATTCTCTTCTTCACTGGCCACTGTGCAACTTGCGACCAGGTGTCCATTTTTCTATTAAGTGCAAAAACTTCAGCAACCCTTCAAACATGTGGGACACTTTGTCCAGAGGTAGACGTTGCTGTACTTTTATAAAACCAGTAGGGGGCGCTTTAAGAAGCGCAACTATTTACAGGGATTTGGCCGCTCCCAGTCCTCGACCGGTTGGAAAGGGGAATGGCTGCTCTCATTCCTCAGCCAGGTGACAGTTCAATCATGATCAACTTTGCATCACACATCAACTTTATATCACACAAACAGTTCCTTTTACCCTGACGGGCAACTATGTACACAGGTACTCTGTCACTCACTAGTAGCGGTATCCTCCTGCTGCTCCCTCCTCCTTCTCATATTGATCTTCAGACCCGTCCGGGTCCTCTTGGTATTCGGGTTCTGATTCAGGGAGCTGCTCCTCTTTTATCCGCTGGACATGAAGGGCATACCATCCCTTTAGGCCTCGGTGTCGGGTGTAGGACACCAAGTCTCCTGGAAACAGATCCCGTTCCGGATGGCCCTCTGGCAGGTGGCTCTCCACATCTCTCCGGGTAACGAACACATCCGTGTCCATGGTCGGGTCTCGGATGAAACCCCATCCTTGCACCTGTTGGAACTTGACGACGGTCCCGATGATTCTGGGACCTCTCGCAGCTTGGGGGTCTCGCCGGACGTGCATCTTCTGCTCCGCGCTCCGGGCGTGCAGCTGCTCCTGCCTCTGTCGTCGCGCCCGCCTCTCCCGTTCAAACTGCACCACCTGTCGGTCACAGAACTCCCGTCTGCGGGCTGCGGCCGCCCGCTTCTCCTGCGAGAACCCCATGAGGTCCTCACCTGTCGGGTCCCATTCATATTGGACCTCCTCGACCGGGAGCTGGGGAACTTCAACAGGCTGTGGGTCAGGTGGGAGTGGAAGTAGAGGAGCTCCGGTCTCCGCGGGCAGGCTTTTCCGGAGATTAGGGTGGATCCACCCAGGTGGTGGAGGAACTGGCTCTCCATCCGGACCGGACAGTTGGGCATACAGGTCCGCGCCCAAGGGTGGTGGTTTTGGGACCGGGGTCGCACGCGGTCGGGAGGCACCTGGAGTGGTCAGGCCTTGCGACCGGGCCTACAGAGGGCCACTTCCTTCCGCGCTCGGGGTCAGAGGGCACGACGGGGGGCATGGTTCAGCGTCGGTGCTCGTGGCTTGCGGCCTAGGTGTTTGCGGCGGGAGCGTGGAAGCCGCAGCGGCTCCCAGGACTTCTGGCTCCACAACGGGATCCAGCGGTAAGGCTACGGTGTCAGGACCCGGGGCAGGGGCGTCCGCTTTACTTGCCTCCTCTGCAGCGTCGTTCTCGGCCTCCAGTCTCCTCCCTCCGTCCTCGGGGGCAGGCGCGCTGCCGGGTGCTGGCAGTGTCTCTGGCTGCTGGGCCGCAACCTGCCGGGCCATTTCCTCTCTCCACCCGGCGACGACGTCCCTCTGCGCTCGGACCATCCTCCGGTCCAGCTCCTCCAGCGCAGTCCGCAGGAACTCAGGGTCTTCTGCGGGGATCTGAGCCATCAGCTCTGTGAGGTTGTACGGGGCCGCCTTGGCCTGCAGCAGGCCGCTTGCCAGGGTGCTGGAGTTGACGCTCCTCTCCATCTTCGGGTGTGGTCTGGCGAGACTGATCCAAACCACACCCTGCCCCGCGGTTTTCTTCTCTTTCCGCCCCTGTTAGGGGTGGTCCTGGGGCAATCTGCTGACAATCACTCTCAGGGGCAGCCCCCCCACCTTGATGGACATCTCTACAGCCGCACTCATGGCTGTTGGGGGTGGGCTCCTTCTTTGGCGCCATTCTGGGACCTGGCCCACGATGGGAGGTGGCTTCCTGTTGTCTTTTGGCATGCACATTATGGCGTCCGTTCTTCTTGGGCGGGCGCCATTTTTAATACAGTGAAACAGTCTCTTTTCAGGCACGCAATACCCGTTTGTGGCGGGTTGGTCACAATCCTGCCAACTGCGCCAAAAGCTGACGCGCCCCCTGGGCCGTGTGTGCACGTGTGTGGGTTACCCAGAGCCGGGTCTCTGGGGGTTGTAGTCTCCGTGGCGGTGACCCGGTCCGTGGCTCAGGGTGGTCAGACCAGTGGCCGTCTTTTATAGGGTTTTTATGATTTAATGTCCGACTACGCCACCCGTGGATTGCGGTCAGGGATGACCGCAGCTGCAAGGCAGACCGCTGAGGCTGTTGGTGCGTGCAGCAGAGATAGTATAACTCCCCACGGGAGGAGTGTAGCCTCAGGGCAGAGTGATAGGATGCTGGGGGTGTTGGTGCAGGCGCAGCATAAATCACACAGAGTCAGTGATGCAGTCCAGGGTCTTTTACTCACAGTTGTTATCCGAGTCACTTCTGCAGGGAATGACTGCCCAAGCCGTGCTGCATCCACCAGGTGAGGAGCTTGGTCAACCCCCAGGCAATTCAGGAGGATGGCACAGGACCCCCTTCTATCCTTTCCCTGGCCTCTCGTGCCCCACCAGTAACCACACTTCTGTCCAGCTGCCTCGGGCCTTCTCTTGGTGAAACCTATCGCCGGTTTCCCTGACCCTATGTGGTGCCTTCCTAGTGGGTGTAGCAGGGGGTCGCACCAATAGATGATCATGACCTCCGGTCTTTGGCTGAGGGATAATTTACCTCCACCAACTTGGGAATCCGGTACCCTTCTGCGGCCTGACCCTTCACCCGCTATCTCGTGGGTTCTTAGGGTCCCTTCTGCCTTCTTGTTTCTGGAGCCTTTCTACTCCTCTTTCTCTCCACCTTTTTCCTTCCTTCTCCTTCTCCTCTTCTCCCTTCTGGCTCCGGCCTTCACCCTAGGCCTGCCTCGTGGAGCTGAGCTCAGGATGAGCCTCGGCTCCCTGTCAGCTCTCTCTCTCCTTCTGCTCTGACTGGCTGAACTGAACGAACTCTCTCCTAAGATGGCCCCCACCTTTTATCTACTTTACTGTGTCTGAGCTCAGGTGACTAGCACCCAATGAGCTTCTTCCTATGCTCCAGAAACCGTCCCCTTCTGCTCCTACATCACTGGGTTCTCTCCCCCCTCCCCACTCCAGCCAGGGACATAGTCAGTTGTGCCTGCATATATATAAATGGGAGCACCGTCGAGCTGTCCCCCGGAAATGAGGAGTGTGTGTATGTATGTGTGCAGCTAACTGAGCACTGGTCCACACTCCATCCTTACCTGGGAGTGGAATATCACACCTCTGGTTGAGGTGCAATACTCCTGTAGCAACCGAACCCTCGGGGTGCTACACAAGCAGCTCAGCAAATGAGGCACTACCGGACGGTGGCTGCCACAGCCAACACTGGAACCAGATGATAGGCGGGGGTGCTAGCTGTCGGACCCTCACAAATCAGACGTTGATGACCTATCCTAAGGATTGGTCATCAATGTAAAAGTAGTGGACAACCTCTTTAAGACTTGACATTAGCAGGACAATAACAAGAAAATAAACCAGCATAAGCTAAGGAAACTGCTGAGAAAAACAAATTGAGGCAGTGACCACAGAGTAAATTGTGTTGTATTGATGTAAGGTGGTGATTCTCGCAGATTGGGATGTGCCAGATGTTACATTCCATGGAAATACTATGAATTAATGATCAGCAAATATGTTGCAAGATTTACTCTTCAGTTGTGGGTAAAAGTTATGAGGCATGTTATGACCGGAGGTCTGAGAGAGATCCAGTGAGTCACAAACTGAGACAGAGACAGAAATAAACTACACTTTCTTTACTAAAACAGGAATTAGACTAAAATTCAGTATTGCATGAATCAGCCTCAGGTTCTACCCGGGACACTGTCTCTACTAAATATACACAATCAGCAAAAGCTGAAATCAATGTGCCAATCCCACGGTTCCCAGGTTATGTGAATTATACTAAAGATTTGGAACAATAATACCTAAACACCATATCAATCTAGTGTGGGTGTTCTATAGGGACCCCTGAGATGGCACACTGAGTACAATCCTACCACTACTAACAATAACAATGCATGAAACTATACCAATTGCTCTTATACCCCTAGTATAGTGATACCCGGGTATCTTAAAGTTACGGTACCGTTAACCTCAGATGTGGTCTATCACAGGCCTGTGAATCGCGGTGGCTGCAGCTAGTCCTGGAAAACTTTGGCGCCAAATAAAGAGCAACTTTTACAAAACAGCAAATGTTCCTGTAACGGGTCCGGGAGGCGGAACCTCTGAGCTACTATACAAGGGGGCGGCCCTTGTAAGGGAGCGGGTGGCAGTCTCTGGATGAACGGACAGGGAGATACGGCAAGTGATCAGGGCAGTCTCTGGGTGAACGGGTAGGTACGACCTGTGATGGCAGAGCCTCCGGGTAGGCTAGCAGGCAGATGGTAGATGGGTGCTCCCAGGTGAGCAAGCGAGAGTCTCTGGAATAGCAGGTGGTCACGGCACGTGACGGCGGAGCCTCCAGGCTGGCAGGCAGGCAGGTAACGGAGAAGCGCTCCCAGGTGAGCGGGCAAGAGTCTCTGGAATAGCTGGTGGTCACCGCACGTGACAACGGGACCTCCGGGCTGGCAAGCAGGCAGGTAACGGAGAAGCGCTCCCAGGTGAGCGGGCAAGCTGGTCCATAGACAGACTGACCGGAGTAGTAAGGCAGACCGTCGGACCTCAGGCAAGCAGGCAGGTAGCTGATGTGCGCTCCCAGGTGAGCGGACAAGTTGGTCCTTAGACAGACTGACCGGAGTTGTAAGGCAGACCGTCGGACCTCAGGCAGGCAGGCAGGTAACAAGTATTCAGGCAGGAATCAGGCAGGTAACTAGCAGGAAACTGGCAGGAAACTGGCAGGTAACTGGCAGGTAACTGGCAGGTAACTGGCAGGTAACTGGCAACGGGACCTGAGGGCTGAAGCACAGGTGAGACACAGGTGCAAACAACATTGCTCGGGCACCTCCATTTTGGAGGAGGTGCCTTTTATATGATGAAGTCCTCCGGCCATTGGCCGGGGACTCTTTAGGGCGGCGCGCGCGGCCCCTTTAAGAGGAGGGGAGCGCGCGCGCGCGCGCCCTAAGCACAGGGGCCGGGAAGGAGCGCGCGCCGAGAGCAGAGCAGGAGGAGGACACCGGGACGGAGCGCGCGCTGACAGCAGAGCGGGGAGAGGACGCCGGGCGGGAGCGCGCGCTGACAGCAGAGCGGGGAGAGGACGCCGGGCACGGAGCAGAGCGGTGAGGGGAGCAGCGTCCCTGCCTAGCAGAGGGCAGGGACGCCAGCGCTACAGTACCCCCCCCTTTAGGCCCCCCCTTTTTTAGGCCAGACAGAAATTTAGCTAGGATGAGAGGGGCATGGATGTTCTCCCGGGGCTCCCACGTTCTCTCCTCAGGACCAAACCCCCTCCAATCTACCAGAAAAAAGGTCTTTCCTCTTACCCTTTTGCTGGCAAGAATGTTCTCTACCTCAAACTTGTCCTCAGCAGAAACCAGAGCAGGAGGCGTACCTGTAGACTTAGAAAAAGAGTTAAGTACCACAGGTTTGAGGAGAGATACATGGAAGGAGTTAGGGATCCGTAAGTTGGCCGGGAGTTTCAATTTATAGGCTACCGGGTTGATCTGACCGATGACCACCAGTGGGCCGAAGAACCGAGACCCTAACTTATAGGAAGGGATCTTGAGTCGGACATATTTGGACGAGAGCCAGACTTTATCCCCAGGACGGAATTGAGGAGGGTCCATCGCTAAATGCTGCCAGGGGGCAGCAGGTACTGGCAGAGGAAGAAGGCGGCCGGCCGACAGGTGTCTCGGAACTTTGTTGCGGGCGCAGGACACACAGGCAGAAACAAAGTCCATAACATCCTTGTGCAGGTTAGGCCACCAGTAGTGTCGGGTAATAAGCTGGAGGGTCTTTTTCCGACCGGCGTGGTCAGCTAGTTTAGACGAATGACCCCAGTGTAGGATTCTCTCCCGATCAGGTACCGATACGAACGTCTTACCAGGAGGGAGACAATTTAGACTCACGGGAGCCACCTGCATTACTCTGGCGGGATCGATGGGGCAGTCACATGGTCTATGAGGTGGTGATGTCTCTGCCTCCTCCTTAACAAAGACATCAGCACTAGACCAATAAGGAATCGGAAGTCCAGGTAGATTAGCTGGGATAGGAGAGGGACGGACGGAATGGACGGGAACCAGGCAGGTTTTATGACAGGCCTGTCCCCAGTGAAGGACTTCTCCGGTTTGCCAGTCAAGCACGGGTGCATGTCTCTGGAGCCAAGGCAGACCTAGCAAGAGGGCGTGAGGGAGACCAGGCAGAACGTGAAAGGAGATACTCTCTGAATGCAGCATTCCCACCTGCAGAGTAATGGATTCGGTGATGAATTGGATGGGGCGAGGTAAGAGGCCCCCATCCACGGCAACAACAGACAAGGGTACAGCCAGAGGTTTGGTGGGGATGCGGAATTTCTCCACCAGGGACTGTGAAATAAGATTTCCGGCTGCTCCAGAGTCAAGTTGGGCTAGTTCGGAATAACGATTCTCCCCGCAGATGATTGAGACTGACAACAGCAGGGATGGAGAGGATTTATTTTTGTCTAGATCGACCCCTCTGAGTGAACCTAGATACAGGCGTTCTCCCGACCTCTCCGGGCAGGCACGGATCAGATGCTCCTTACTGCCACAGTAGAAGCAGCTCCCCTCGGCACGGCGGAAATCCTGACGGGATTTGACCATCTTGGTCTGGTCGACCTGCATAGGCTCAGGAGAGTGTACCTGTGGAGAAACGGAAGGAATGACGGGTTCCTGGAAAGTAGGAGCTAGACGTGGAATCCTTCTCTCACGGGTGACCTCTTTGGCACGCTCCTGGAACCGTAGGTCAATCCGGGTGGCAAGGGTTATTAGATCATCGAGAGTGGTAGGAATGTCCCGACCAGCAAGTTCATCTTTAATACGGCCGGACAGACCCTCCCAGAAGACGGATACCAGGGCTTCGTTATCCCAGGCCAGCTCCGAGGCAAGGGTACGGAACCGTATGGCATATTGGCCCACGGTGAGGCTTCCCTGACGGAGGCGAAGCAGAGAAGATGCGGATGAAGTCCTCCGTCCGGGTTCGTCGAAGGCTTTCCGGAAAGCCATGAGAAAGGCAGGCAAGTCGGACACCAGGGGATCTCCTCTCTCCCATAGAGGATTTAGCCAGGCCAGGGCCTCCCCGGTGAGATGGGACATGATAAAGGCAATTTTGGCTCGGTCGGAGTTAAACTGGTGGGATAATAGTTCAAAATGCAGGGTGCACTGATTTATGAAGCCCCGAGCCAGGACGGAGTCGCCTCCGAAGCGAGGAGGTGCAGAGAGCCGGGGTCCGGAAAAGGATACCATGGTACTGGCGGAGGTTGTTGGTGGATCAGACAGAGTGTTCAGGCGAGTATTAACATTCCGCAGGTGACCCAGGATGGTCTCCTGTTGGGACCTCTGACGGGACAGTTCAAGACAGAGGTCCGAGAGCGAGGGAGCTTGGGTGCCACCGGGTTCCATGGCCCGAGCAAACTGTAACGGGTCCGGGAGGCGGAACCTCTGAGCTACTATACAAGGGGGCGGCACTTGTAAGGGAGCGGGTGGCAGTCTCTGGATGAACGGACAGGGAGATACGGCAAGTGATCAGGGCAGTCTCTGGGTGAACGGGTAGGTACGACCTGTGATGGCAGAGCCTCCGGGTAGGCTAGCAGGCAGATGGTAGATGGGTGCTCCCAGGTGAGCAAGCGAGAGTCTCTGGAATAGCAGGTGGTCACGGCACGTGACGGCGGAGCCTCCGGGCTGGCAGGCAGGCAGGTAACGGAGAAGCGCTCCCAGGTGAGCGGGCAAGAGTCTCTGGAATAGCTGGTGGTCACCGCACGTGACAACGGGACCTCCGGGCTGGCAAGCAGGCAGGTAACGGAGAAGCGCTCCCAGGTGAGCGGGCAAGCTGGTCCATAGACAGACTGACCGGAGTAGTAAGGCAGACCGTCGGACCTCAGGCAAGCAGGCAGGTAGCTGATGTGCGCTCCCAGGTGAGCGGACAAGTTGGTCCTTAGACAGACTGACCGGAGTTGTAAGGCAGACCGTCGGACCTCAGGCAGGCAGGCAGGTAACAAGTATTCAGGCAGGAATCAGGCAGGTAACTAGCAGGAAACTGGCAGGAAACTGGCAGGTAACTGGCAGGTAACTGGCAGGTAACTGGCAACGGGACCTGAGGGCTGAAGCACAGGTGAGACACAGGTGCAAACAACATTGCTCGGGCACCTCCATTTTGGAGGAGGTGCCTTTTATATGATGAAGTCCTCCGGCCATTGGCCGGGGACTCTTTAGGGCGGCGCGCGCGGCCCCTTTAAGAGGAGGGGAGCGCGCGCGCGCGCGCCCTAAGCACAGGGGCCGGGAAGGAGCGCGCGCCGAGAGCAGAGCAGGAGGAGGACGCCGGGACGGAGCGCGCGCTGACAGCAGAGCGGGGAGAGGACGCCGGGCGGGAGCGCGCGCTGACAGCAGAGCGGGGAGAGGACGCCGGGCACGGAGCAGAGCGGTGAGGGGAGCAGCGTCCCTGCCTAGCAGAGGGCAGGGACGCCAGCGCTACAGTTCCTTGTCTTGTCGGCCGATGCCGAGCCCACACGCCGGGGACTTTAGTCCTGTAGCCTCAGGTTAAGGTCTGGGAAGAACTCTTCACCAGGCTTGTCAGTATCCTCTCAATGTAAATGGCACCAGACCCCGTCTTTCCTCTCGCCATCACTCACTGTTTTCCAGACCACTGACCATGCGCTCCGTCACAGAGATGATATCCTCCGTCTCTTTCCCTCTCACTTGACACTTGACTCGTTCAGCACAAAGTCTCTAGTCCACTCAGCGTGGACTTCCACAAAACTCCAAAGAGTCACACAGCTTTCCCCAGCTCAGCACTCGTTCTTAAGCAGGGACACAGCTTCACCAGGGCCAGGGGTTAACAACCCCCACAGGAAAGCTTGTAGAGAGAGAGAGTCTTGTTGCAGTTCAGTCCTCACAGTTTTCCTCAGACTCCCTGACGCGCCCCCTGGGCCGTGTGTGTGTGGGGAAACCCGGAACCGGACCTTTTTGTGGATGCTGGGGGTTGTAGTCCTTGCGTGGCGGGGACCCGTTACCGTGGCTCAGGGCGGTCAAACCAAATGGCAGTCTATATGCTGAATGTCCGACTACGCCACCCGTGGATTACGGTCAGAGTGAAGCGCCGCTGCAGGGCAGACCGCTGAGGCTGGTGTTGTGTGTGCAGCAGAGCGTAGCATAACTCCCCACGGGAGGAGTATAGCCTCAGGGCAGCAAAAAGGGATGTTGGTGGTGATGGTGCGCGGGAGCAGCAGTAACGACACGGAGTCCTGTAATGCAGTCCAGGGTATTTACTCACAGTTCTTTATCCACGTTACTCCAGCTGGTCATAACGTCCCACATCGCACTGTGCTCACCAGGTGAGGGGCTCGGCCTACTCCCAGATAACTTTGGATCGTTTCACAGGACCCCCTTTGTGTGTCCTTTCTCTGGCCTGTCATACCCCACCAGTGACCTCGCTTCTGTCCGGCTGCTTCGGGCCTTCTCGGGTAAACGTTGGTGCCGTTTCCCTGACCCTATGTGGTGCCTTCCTAGCGGGTGTTGAGAGGGGCTGCGCCACATAAAATGTCACAGCCTCCGGTTTCAAGCTGAGGGTAGTTCCCCGCCTCCACTAGTTTCGGGAATCGGTCTCCCCCTTTGGCCTAACCCCCCTACGCAGGTAGATTCGGGCGTGTGGTGGCGACTCGCCGGTCCA
The DNA here is from genome assembly GCF_046119375.1 of Phyllobates terribilis. NCBI lineage: Eukaryota > Metazoa > Chordata > Amphibia > Anura > Dendrobatidae > Phyllobates > Phyllobates terribilis. Next base: position 29,127,568 of record NW_027362763.1, read on the forward strand.
CACCCCTGGGGTCCCTTTGTTCCTTGTTCCTGTAGCCTCCTCCGCTCCTCTTCCTTCCTTCTCCTTCCTCCAGGCTCCGGCTGCTCTCTCAGGCCTGCCTGCGGAGCAGAGCTCGGTCTGAGCCTCTGCTCCCTGTCTTCTCCTCTTACTCTCAACCCTCTCTCTCCTTGCTCTTTCAGTGCTGGCTGGGCCTCACGGGCTAGGCCCGCCTCCGGAGCAGAGCCCCAAGCAGAGGCCCTTACTCTGTCGCATCTTCTCTCTGACTGCTCTGAACTAAGATGGTGCCCACCTTTTATACCTCCTTCTCAGTGCACCCAGGAACTGCCCTCTCCGTCCTATGCACTACAGGGTTCCCCTTCCTCGGTGTTCCCTCCCCCCACTCCAGCCAGGGACAGGGACTGGCGTGCTCAACTTGGAGCATATCAGTCGCCCTGCCCCCCGGAAATGTGGTGTAATGCATGCAGGTGTCAGGGTCTTAGCCACACTCCATCCTTACCTGGAAGTGAGATATCGCACATCTGGTTGAGATGCAATACCTCTGTAGCGACCGAACCCTCGGGCGCTACATCCCCGTCCAGTGTCTCACACAGCAGACACCCTCAGAACACACAGGGTCTCCCGATCTACCCCTGCTCTGAGCTCAGCCAGGCAAAACCCACAGGGTCCTAATGCTCTCCTGCTGTTATCACAGTTCACACTCTCACAAGGCACATACATTTTTTTCATAAAGTTTGCTGCTTCAGTGCTTTTTGCTTTTTTTAGTCGAATGTTTCTTTGGTTATTGACAGACAATTATAAACATTTTATATTTTTTTACTGATAAATCCATGAAGTTACTTTGGGCTTTTCAGGGGCTAGTCTATTCTCAATCCTACTGGGCATGTATCTGTTTTCAATTCCGACATATGCTCAGTGCGAGCTTCCTTGTCACTGTTCACTATCCTATTCAATGCAGAGTGACAGTGCGCTCTCTAGTTGGCTCTATTGAAAAGTGACAAGCCAGAAAAACAGCGTACTGTCAGGAGAGGAGAGGGCCCTGCCAGCGAATATGTTCGAAATCCAATCTCAAAAGTTAAGTTCAACACAAATATGGCATATTCGGATTCGTGATCAGAAAGGCGAGCATTTTTAATTAAATTAGGGAAAATTGGTAACATTCAGTGAATAAGTGCGAGAAAATTATTCCGGGGCAACTACAGTGTTTTTAACAGTTTAGCTGGGGATGTGTTTGATGAGTGGAGGGGCTGGGGAGAGTTCAGAAGAGGTTAAAGGAGCAGCACATTTGTATTTTTTTTTTCCTGTAACTTTAAGTGAGCCAATCGCTGCTAGCCAATCAGAATGCAGGAAGCATCCACACTGTACAGACACAAGGGCTTCTGCCATTGGCTGGTGAAATCACATGTCCTCTCTATATAAAGAGCAGCCATGTTCCCTTAGAGCCATTTTATGCATGTCACTGCTTACAGACGCTGCTGCTGAGAGTGCTCCTATGTAAAGAGCGATTTTAGCTAGATAGATAGGCGGTTGTTTTGAAGTGAGATAGTTTAGATAAGTAGTCTGCTGTGTGCCTGTCAAATCGACCTGGCAGCACATTTTTTTTCCTTGTGCATTTACTCAGGTTCAGACAAAAACAGCAGGGCCCATCGCATAGAACAGTGTTGTGCACTGCTTGTATTGTGCTCTATGCACCAGTATCCCTTCAATCTATTTTTTCACTTGCTAATGTGAGACAGCAAGTAAGCAAGCACTTGTAGCCCAACTGTTTATTTAGTGGGGTTGAAATTCAGCTGTATGAAGACTCTGCAGAGCTTCTGAGTGCAGAGCACAAAACTTTTTTTTTTTTCATTTGCTAATGTGATAGTACAAGCTATAGTAGCCCACTTTGTCATGTTTTGTGAGTGAAATTCAGTATGCACAGTAAAAAAATCTATATTTTTTCTGTCGCAAACATGATACACTCTGCTAAAAGCTAACTACTACTTTAGTGGCGTTGAACTTCAGCTGTTTTCAGAGTAAAAAATAGATTTTTTTCTGTTGCTAGCCAGAATCCAAAAAATAATTTTTTTCTGTGACAAACATAATAGAGTCGGCCATAAGGCACCTTATGATTTAATTCATATAGAGCAAATGACGTACAAGAACGTAGTAGTATATAAAAATGCAAAGTTTATTGTAAATACAAAGTTAAAAGCTGACATATTAATTAAACATGATGACGCAGATACATTAGTAGTGAGCAATGTAAACGGGTACTCAAGGCTGAACCAAACACATGGTGCAAAGTAGTAATAAGAGGTTGCTGAAATGGGAAATATCTAAGTATGGATATGTCAAACATATACCATAGCCCAATTGGTGGTATACAAACTATCAAGAAGGCTCCAATGAGCCGCTAAAGTGCACAGTGCATGGCTAAATATGAGAAAAGCAATCTCCATTAAACAGCAAAAGTATACACAAGATAGTAAAACTTACATGTGTGGATGTAAAAAATGGAAGCCCAGTTACCGTCACCCCTACGCGCGTTTCGGCGCTGTGCCTTCTTCTGGGGGTAATGACATACTAAAGCCGGTATCATTTTTATAGTGCAATTGGCCAATCAGTGTACAGGATGCAAAATAGATTTAATAACTGACCAATCAGTGATCATGATGCATCCTAACAAGTAAACTCATAACTGCATTTTAGGCCCTCCACTCCGGAAGTTTATATTGCTGTTAATAGCAACGCAGCATTGGTTCCACCCCGCACGTCACGTGACTGCAAGGAGCTGGTGACACCCCTCGCATCACGTGACCGCGAGTATAGATACCGCCCCACGTGTCGCTTAATAATGTTGTCCAGCCCCTAATCAAATGGACAAGAAAGGTCAACGCGCGGGGCCCAGGGGTAGGTCGGTGGAGCAGATGCCTGGGATCGGAGGTTCTGCCGGGGAGCCCAGGAGCAGGCTAGCACTCTCAGCGCCCGGGACAGGGAGTCTCTCCTTACCTGCTCCCCCGGCCGCGCTTGTGCCGTCTTCTGCCTCCTGGCTCTGTTCAGGTTTCTCCGGGGCTGGGGCGCTGCTGGTGGAGTGCAGCGCTGGCTGCTGCCGGATCATCAGCTTCTCCAGCAGCTCCTTTTTCCAGCCGGCAATGGCGTCCTGCTGGCCCTCTCCATCCTCCACCCAGCTCCTGTATTTCCGCCTGGAGGATTTCAGTATCCTCCAGGGATAGCTCTGCCATGGCCTCCTCCAAGGTAAGAGGCCTTGCCGCCTGTTGCAGACCACGGATGGGAGCTGGCTCCTGACTCTCCATCTTGCCCTCCGGGTGCGGTCTGTCTGGACTCCTAGAGACTCCGCCCTGTCTCCCAGGTTTCTCCTCTCCCCTTTCGGGGGCGGTTCCATGGCAACTTGCTGTCGGCCACACGTTGAGGCGGCCCCCCCAGCTTGATGGACACATCCACACACATGGTCACTGTTTCTCGGGGCGGGCCTAGCTTTTGGCGCTATTCTGGAACCCGACCCACGATGGGAGGCGGTTTCTTGTTGTCTTTTGGCTCGCACATAATGGTGCCCGTTCTTCTGGGGCGGGCGCCACATTCAGTAGAAAACACAGTCTCTAGGCGCTATAACGGGTGGGCTCATATCCTGTTCGTGACGCCAAAGATGACGCGCACCCTGGGCCGTGGGGTACTCGGTGCCGGGCCGGTCGTTGCTCGGGGATATGTCACAGTGGCGGTGACCCGGTCCGTGACCCAGGGCAGTCATTCAAAAGGATAATATTTACAGGGCATTAATAGTTTTGATATAGATATAGTTCATGACGCCACCTGTGGTATGCGGATATGTGGAGCCGCCGCTGCTGTGCAGAACCTCTGGAGCTGATGTTAGTGCAGCAGGGTTGGTTCTGCTCTCCACAGGTAGCGCTTAGCTCCAGGGCAGTGTAGATGTGTTATAGATGACGCTGGGCATTGTAGTGCAGGGGTGATGGCGCAGCTAATAATCACAGAGACATTGGGGTGCAGTCCTCAGGGTCTTTACTCACGGTTGTTGCAGTCCAAGTTACAGGTACCAGCGTAACTTCCCTCGTCATGCTGCGCTTACTCAGGGAGGGGTTCAGCCCACCCTCAGATATCTCCGGAATACTTAGCGGGACCCCCTTCTATGTTCTCTCTCTGGCCGTCTCCCTGCACCTCATACCAAGTGTCCCAATCCTGTACTTGCGGGCCTTGTCGGGAAACGTCTGTTCTGTCCCCTGGGTCCTCTATAGCTACCTTCTTGATGAGACTGATATGGACTGTTGGCTGCAGGACTTGAAATACTGCAGCCTCCGGTTTCTAGTTGAGACATAATGTGCTCTGCTAGTTGAGGGACCGGTCTCCTTTGTGTGGCCTAACCCCTCCACCTCCCGGTAGATTTGGGCGTACGGGTGGCCTCCAGCACTGCCCGTACCCCTGGGGTCCCTTCCTTCGTTCCTGTAGCCCTTCCTGCTCCTCTCCTTCTCTTTCAGTCCTGGGCCTATCCTCAGGCCCTCTGCCTGAGCAGAGCTCCTGCAGAGCCCTGCTCCACTCCTCTCACTGTAGACTGTTCTCACTCACTGTTCACTGTTCTGAACTGTCTAAACAAGATGGCTTCTCTATTTATACCTTCCTTCCATGTGCTCCCCTTAGCTACTTCCTCCATCCACACCCACTACATAGCACCTCCCCTCAGCTAAGGACCTGGGACTGTACTCTCCCTTAGGAGCAATCTCGCCCTACCCCCACTGTGGGTATGTGTTGGATGCAGGTGTTAGGGTCCCGAGCTGTACTCCTTCCTTACCTGAGAGTGAGATACCACACCTGAGATGCAGTACCTCTGTGGCGACCGAACCCTCAGGGGCGCCACATACCCAAAGCGCGGCTTCTGCAGCGGCCAACGGTCAGTGAGTTCGCTATTAAAGTTCTTAAATATTCACTACAACCCACTCTCATAGGTTGTAGTGAATATTCATGCACTTTAATAGTGGGCACACGGACAGCAGGCAGCTGCAGGAGCCGCGCTTTGCATACAGTGTGAGCGCTATTAGGGAGAATGAATGGTCACTGCTCCCCACGCACACAGTCCCGGGGTGGGGAGCAGTGACACCATGCACGGCTCACACTGTGAGATTCTGAGCTGGCAGCAGAGCAGGATGCAGCGTTGGAACACTGGGAAGAAAGGTGAGTAGACGTTTTATTGTTTTGTGTGCAGCATGAGATGGGGGGTGCCATGCATACCAGGAAGAGGGATGAGGGTGGCCATGCATACCTGATGGGGATCAAGGGTGCCATGCATCAGGGGATGGGGATCAAGGGTGCCATGTGTACCAGGATGGGGATCAGGGGTGCCATGCAAACCAGGATGGGGATCAAGGGTGCCATGCATACCAGGATGGGGATCAAAGGTGCCATGCATACCAGGATGGGGATCAAAGGTGCCATGCATGCCAAGATGGGGATCAGGGGTGCAAAGCATATCAGGAAGAGGCATAACGGGTGCCATGCATACCAGGATGAGGATCAAGGGTGCCATGCATACAAGGATGGGGATCAGGGGTGCCATGCATACCAGGATGGGGATCAAGGGTGTCATGCATATCAGGAGGGGGATCAAGGGTGCCATGCATATCAGGATGGGGATCAAAGGTGCCATGCATATCAGGATGGGGATCAAGGGTGCCATGCATACCGGGATGAGGATCAGGGATGCCATGCATACCAGGATGGGGATCAGGGGTGCCATGCATACCAGGATGGGGATCAGGGGTGCCATGCATACCAGGATGGGGATCAGGGGTGACATGCATACCAGGATGGGGATCAGGGGTGCCATGCATACCAGGATGGGGATCAGGGGTGCCATGCATACCAGGATGGGGATCAGGAGTGCCATGCATACCAGGATGAGGATCAGGGGTGCCATGCATACCAAGATGGGGATCAGGGGTGCCATGCAAACCAGGATGGGGATCAGGGGTGCCATGCATATCAGGATGGGGATCAGGGGTGCCATGCAAACCAGGATTGGGATCAAGGGTGCCATGCATACCAGGATGGGAATCAAGGGTGCCATGCATACAAAGATGGGGATCAGGGGTGCCATGCAAACCAGGATGGGGATCAAGCGAGCGATGCATACCAGGATGGGGATCAAGGGTGCCATGCATACCAAGATGGGGATCAGGGGTGCAAAGCATACCAGGAAGAGGCATAAGGGGTGCCATCCATACCAGGATGAGGATCAAGGGTGCCATGCATATCAGGATGGGGATCAGGGGTGCCATGCATACCAGGATGGGGATCAAGGGTGACATGCATACCAGGATGGGGATCAAGGGTGCCATGCAAACCAGGATGGGGATCAGGTGTGCCATGCATACAAGGATGGGGATCAGGGGTGCTATGCATACCAGGATGGGGATCAGGGGTGGCATGCATACCAGGATGAGGATCAAGGGTGCCATGCATACAAGGATGGGGATCAGGGGTGCCAAGCATACCAGGATGGGGATCAAGGGTGTCATGCATATCAGGAGGGGGATCAAGGGTGCCATGCATATCAGGATGGGGATCAAAGGTGCCATGCATATCAGGATGGGGATCAAGGGTGCCATGCATACCGGGATGAGGATCAGGGATGCCATGCATACCAGGATGGGGATCAGGGGTGCCATGCATACCAGGATGGGGATCAGGGGTGCCATGCATACCAGGATGGGGATCAGGGGTGACATGCATACCAGGATGGGGATCAGGGGTGCCATGCATACCAGGATGGGGATCAGGGGTGCCATGCATACCAGGATGGGGATCAGGAGTGCCATGCATACCAGGATGAGGATCAGGGGTGCCATGCATACCAAGATGGGGATCAGGGGTGCCATGCAAACCAGGATGGGGATCAGGGGTGCCATGCATATCAGGATGGGGATCAGGGGTGCCATGCAAACCAGGATGGGGATCAAGGGTGCCATGCATACCAGGATGGGAATCAAGGGTGCCATGCATACAAAGATGGGGATCAGGGGTGCCATGCAAACCAGGATGGGGATCAAGCGAGCGATGCATACCAGGATGGGGATCAAGGGTGCCATGCATACCAAGATGGGGATCAGGGGTGCAAAGCATACCAGGAAGAGGCATAAGGGGTGCCATCCATACCAGGATGAGGATCAAGGGTGCCATGCATATCAGGATGGGGATCAGGGGTGCCATGCATACCAGGATGGGGATCAAGGGTGACATGCATACCAGGATGGGGATCAAGGGTGCCATGCAAACCAGGATGGGGATCAGGTGTGCCATGCATACAAGGATGGGGATCAGGGGTGCTATGCATACCAGGATGGGGATCAGGGGTGGCATGCATACCAGGATGAGGATCAGTGGTGCTATGCATACCAGGATGGGGATCAGGGGTGCCATGCATACCAGGATGGGGATCAGGGGTGCCATGTATACCAGGATTGGGGGGTGAGGGGTGCCATGCATACCAGGAATGGGGATGAGCGGTGCCATGCATACCAGGATGGGAATCAGGGATGCCATGTATACCAGGATTGGGGGTGAGGGGTGCCATGCATACCATGATAGGGATGAGGGGTGCCATCCATACTAGGATGGGGATCATGGGTGCCATGTATACCAGGATTGGGGGGTGAGGGGTGCTATGCATACCAGGATTGGGGATGAGGGGTGCCATGCATACTAGGATGGGGATCAGGGGTGCCATGTATACCAGGATTGGGGGGTGAGGGGTGCTATGCATACCAGGATTGGGGATGAGGGGTGCCATGCATATCAGGATGGGAATCAGGGGTGCCATACATACCAGGATAGGGATGAGGGGTGCCATGCATACTAGGATGGGGATCAGGGGTGCCATGTATACCAGGATTGGGGGGTGAGGGGTGCTATGCATACCAGGATGGGGATGAGAGGTGCCATGCATACCAGGATAGGGATGAGGGGTGCCATGCAAACCAGGATGAGGATCAGGGGTGTAAAGCATATCAGGATGGGGATCAGGGGTGCCATGCATAGCAGGATGAGGATCAGGGGTGTAATGCATACCAGGATGGGGATCAGGGGTGTCATGTATACCAGGATTGGGGATGAGGGGTACCATGCATACCAGGATTGGGGGTGAGGGGTGCCATGCATACCAGGATTGGGGATGAGGGGTGCCATGCATATCAGGATGGGGATCAAGGGAGTAATGTATACCAGGATGGGGATCAGGGGTGCCATGCATACCAGGATGGGGATTGTCATGAAAACACTTGGTCAGACCTTACAGCCCTCTGACGCTCCCTTATCCTGCTGGTCAAACATGGTATTGACCGAGGATAAGCACGGGCGCAGCTGCTCTAATTTATGTCGACTATTGTGGCACGTGATGTGACAGGACGTATATATACCACCAGTTCCTTCCAGGAACGTATATATACCTCCGTCCAGACACCCTCAAACCACAATATCACATAAATACTGGTATACTGCCACCACCGATCGCTTAACAGGTGGATCGGGTACCCGTTAGGTAACGTGAATTAGCAGGTGAGGAACGTGTTTGCTCGACATAGGACAAGAAGAACAAAGCTGGTAAATACTAATGATTTACTCCCGAAAGTGGGCAGTGTTTACAAAAGATATACAAGATATTATAAAAGAGACAATTTACATATATGCATAAAACAGTTATTAAAATAAAAGGGATAAGTAATAGCAAAACCTGCGCCACGAGGTGATGGTCTCAGATTCTGTGGGGGAAACGGCTCCCCGGAAATGAAATGTGATTCTTCCACACAGCGAGGAGTGCATGCGTCTGACGTCCCGGGTAAGAATGAAGTAAAATGGCCGTTCTGGTTTTTAGTAAGGGGCCAAAACTCTAGGAGACGCACATGTTGTTTACCTCACATGAGGGCTCGGTTTTGTGAACCCACCCAGCTGCATAAGACATAAAAATCCTTCAGATTTCATATCTTGGTATGGGGGTGTCCCACATCCAAGATGGAGACATAATGTTTGCCGTCACCAATATTCATGAAGATGGATATCAAATATGATATCTCTATGACGCTCAGTAGCTCAGAACCCATTTCCCAAGTTCCTGGTGGTCTTCTAGCTATGAAAACCACACCATCACAATTGGAAAAAGGTGAACATCTCAAAAATGTGGTCCCTGTGTTTGTGACAGTCATAGGCATTATTAAAATCGACATTAAAAGTTTGTACAGTTAGACAATAGGATTTTGGAGGGAAAATCCAGGGTATACCAGTATGCTTGCTGACGTTTTATGGCGATAATAAAAATTCCTTGTTAGGGGGAAAGCAAGAGTGAGTTCTATGTAGCCTCTTCCAAATGAGCAGGGGTTGGAGATTTAAGACATCTCTCATTTTTAAAACTAGGACAAAAATACATTTTGCCTGACACCTCCCCCCTTTTTAGACTGCGCTATGGAGGTAGGACCTTCTGGTACTCCTCCAGGCGTATCTCTGGAGGTTCCCCTCGCCGGGACAACCTATCGGCATTGCCATGCTTGCTGCCTTTGCGGTGTTGAACGGTAAAGTCGTACTGCTGGAGGGTGAAGCTCCAGCGTAACAACCTTCCGTTGGCACCGGACAGGGGGTTGTGGTCAGTCACGACAGTGAAGGGGCACCCATACAAGTAAGGCTGTAAACGGTTGAGGGCCCATACAATGGCCAGGCACTCCTTCTCTATGGTGGAATAGGCCACTTCCCTCGGCAGCAGTTTCCAACTTAGGTACAACATGGGGTGTTCTTGGTTCCCCGAGTCGACCTGGCTGAGTACAGCACCGAGGCCAAACTCACTGGCGTCGGTCTGTACGAAGAGTGGCCGTGTGCCGTCGACCGCCTTTAGCACAGGAGAGCTGCTCAGGGGAGTCTTCAAAGCCCGAAAGGCCACCTCGCATTCATCTGTCCATTTGACTGAATGAGGTAGGCTCCTCCTCGTGAGGTCTGTCAAGGGCTTCGCAAGGCTACTATAGTCTTGTAGAAAGCGTCTATAGTACCCTGCGGTGCCCAAGAAGGACTGCACCTGCTTCTTGGTCCTGGGGGTGGGCCAGGACACGATAGTGTCCACCTTCCCAGGCTCTGGCTTCAGAGTACCCCCACCTACCCGGTGCCCCAGGTACTGGACCTCGTTCATGCCCATCTGGCACTTTCCTGGCTTGATGGTCAAGCCCGCCTGGTGAATGCGCCCGAGCACCTGCTGCAGATGCTCGAGGTGATCCTCCCAGGTGGGACTGAAGACGGCAATGTCATCCAGGTACGCCACTGCGTACCTCTCCAGTCCCTGGAGCAGGTGGTTGACCATTCGCTGGGAAGTGGCAGTGGCATTTTTCATGCCAAAAGGCATGACCATGGATTCATACAATCCGAAGGGGGTGATAAAAGCGGACTTCTCCTGGGCCCCGGGGTTCAAGGGAATCTGCCAATATCCCCGACTCAGATCCATAATGGAGAGATAGCTCGCGCTGGCTAACCGCTCCAGCAGCTCCTCAATGCGTGGCATTGATTGTGCGTCAGAGGCGGTGATAGGTCCAGTCCTTCTTTGGCACCAGGACTACAGGTGAGGCCCACGCGCTCTTGCACCACTTAATCACCCCCAAATTCAGCATCTCCTCGACCTCCTGGCGCATGACATGCTGCACCTCGTCGGAGATTCGATAGGCTGTCCGCCGGAGTGGGGCATGATTCCCGGTGTCCACTTCATGGACCGCCACTTCAGTCCTGCCAGGCAGGTTGGTGAACACTGCTTGGAAGGGTTTCAGCACTGCTCGCATCTGAGACCTCTGGTCTGCGGATAGCAAGGCGCTTATCTCTACATCCTCTAGGGACCGCTGGCCTTCACTTGGGCCAGCATGTCCAAGAGGGGGTCGTCCTCCCCATCCTTGGGCCGGCTGCAGATCGGTAGGATGCAGGCTCTTGATGAGCCTTCATCATATTAACGTGAAAAGCCTTCCGCCTACCCCGCTCGTGGTCAAGAGTGATCACGTAGGTGACCGGGTTGAGCTGTTGGTGAATGACGTACGGGCCTTCCCAGGCCGCCTGAAGCTTGTCCTTTGGTACGGGGACCAGCACCCACACCTTCTGACCCACCTGGTAGGTCCGCTTTCGGCGTTCTGGTCGTACCAATGCTTCTGGTCAGCCTGGGCTTGTGCCATGTTGTCATGCACCAACTGCGTCAAGGTCTGCATCTTGTCACGGAAGCACATGACATACTCCACGATGGACACTCCTGGGGAGCTCGGCTCTTCTTCCCAGAATACCCTTATCAAACCAAGGGGTCCTCGGACACGCCTGCCATACAGGAGCTCAAAGGGGGAGAACCCCGTGGAGGCCTGTGGAACCTGTCTGTAAGCAACTAACAGGTATGGGAGGTAATGCTCCCAGTCGCGTCCCTGGGTCTCAACCAGCATTTTTAACATCTGTTTGAGGGTACCGTTGAATCGCTCACACAAACCATTGGTTTGGGGATGATACACGCTCGATACCAGATGCTGCACCTGCATTTTCTTACATAGGGCCTCCATTAAGCGAGACATGAACTGGGTCCCCTGGTCAGTAAGAATCTCCCTGGGAAAGTCTACTTGTGAAAAGATGGCCAAGAGGGCATCCACCACCTTATCCGCCCTAATTGAGGACAGGGCTACTGCCTCCGGATACCGGGTAGCATAGTCTACCACGGTAAGGATGAAATGTTTTCCAGAGCTGCTGGATATGGCCAGTTATGCTTCATGTAGGGTTATGGTTTATATTGGGTTATGCTTCATGTAAGGTTATGCTTCATATAGGGTCATGGTTCATGTAAGGTTATGCTTCATGTAGGGTTATGCTTCATGTAAGGTTATGCTTCACATAGGGTCATGCTTCATTTAGGAATATGCTTCATGAAGGATTATGCTTCATGTAGGGTTATGCTTCATGTAGGGCTATGTTTCATGAGTCAGCTGGGTATGCTCTTTGGCACCTGCAGGATGTTGGACATATGTAACTTAAAGAGTTTGTCCACTACTTTTACATTGATGGCCTTTCCTTATGACAGCTTATCAATGTCTGATCGGCCATGGTCCAACTCCCGGCACCCCCACCTATCTGTTGCCAGTGTCGCCGGCGGCGGTTGGAGATATTCACTTGCCAAGCTGCTCCGTCTACTTCTAGTGGCTGCCGCAGGATATTACACATCCACCTCCTACTGATTTGAATAGGAGATCGATGTGTAGTACCAAGTCCCGGCCACTACAAGTAGTCCGAGCAGCTCAGCAAGTGAGGCACTACCGGACGGCGGCTGCCACAGCCAACACTGGAACCAGATGATAGGTGGGGGTGCTAGCTGTCAGACCCTCACAAATCACCTATCCTAAGGATTGGTCATCAATGTAAAAGTAGTGGACAACCTCTTTAAGAATTGACATTAGCAGGACAATAACAAGAAAATAAACCAGCATAAGCTGAGGAAACTGCTGAGAAAAACAAATTGAGGCAGTGACCACAAAGTAAATTGTGTTCTATTGATGTAAGGTGGTGATTTTTGCAGGATGGGATGTGCCAGATGTTACCTTCCATGGAAATACTATGAATTAATGATCAGCAAATATGTTGGAAGATTTACTCTTCAGTTGTGGGTAAAAGTTATGAGGCATGTTATGACCGGAGGCCCGAGAGAGATCCAGTGAGTTCTCCTCAGACTCCCCGTTCAGCGTCTCACACAGCAGACACCCTCAGAACACACAGGGTCTCCCAATCTGCCCCTGCTCTGAGCTCAGCCAGTCAAAACTCACAGGGTCCAAATGCTCTCCTGCTGTTATCACAGTTCACACTCTCACATGCCACCCCACTAGAGGTTGACGTCCTCGACACACCTCCCCACTCAAAGTCGTCTTGTGCACAGCGCTGTGGGGGTATACCCGCCGTAGCTCGAGTAGTTCTCCTGAGACCCACCCCAACAGGCTCTGTCACCGAGGGGGCAGAAGTCTCTTCAGCGGTATCATCAGAGGGAGCCAATGAGGCTGCTCCCTCCTGAGCTGTGGCACCCTGTGCCACATCATCTGGGTCAGGTAACTGACCCGATTCCCTGTTCTCTGAAGGACATACCACATTCTCAACACTCTCTCCACACCGGGACAGATTGATCACAGGTGGCAAGTAAGTAGGCGGAGAGGGAGACTCACCATCAAATTCAAGAGCATTAGGAATGCCCACCCCTCGGGACACGGCCTGTGGTTCCGTGGGAACGGGGACCGCATCTTCAAACCAGCAACGTTGTAGCATGTTACAATGAAGATTATGGGTTGGTCCCCCTGTCCCCACCGGCTCGACCTCATAGACTGGAATATCAGGGCTCACCCTTTTTTTTACCAGGTACAGTCGCCTCACATCGTTCACTCAGCTTTCCAGACCGTTGTTTGATTTTCACCAACACTCTATCCCCCAGGGAGAAAGGCTCGGCTTGCACGGGACACGCGTCCCTATGGGTCATCTGACTGAGTCGATCACCCACCACCTGATGCACCACTCTTAATCGCCGCCGGTGTTCTCAAACTCATTTTGATGCGGTCCGAGGGGGATTGGAGGAGTGACCTGGCATCCCGAACATCAACATGTGTGGTGAGTAGCCAGTAGTGCTGTGCACTCTATTATTGTATGCCCACATCAATTCGGGGAGATACTCAGGCCAGTGTACCTGCTGTTTACCCTCTAACGTCCTCAACATCTGCAACAGGGTCCAATTTAAGCGCTCACAAGCTCTGTTTCCTTGGGGATGGTAGGTGTCGTTCTCGACGGGGAGATGCCATATAGCTGGTACAGCTCCTTCATCAATGCCCCCTGGAAACATGCCCCTTAATCCGAGTGTATTCTTTGCTGACACCCAAACACCTGGATGAAATGTCGACACACGGCCTCAGCCGCCGACTTCGCCGTCTGATCTCTTGTCGGCACTGCTACAGCATACTTGGTGAAGTGGTCTGTCATTAGCAAGCAATAGGAAAACCAGACGTTGAGTATCCTATCAATACATAGTCAATCATGAGCAGCTCTAAGGGAGTGGAAGTCTTAATAGATTGCGTGGGCGCCCGCTGCTCAGGGCTCTTACTGAGCCCACAGACCCGACACTGCCGACACGCCTCTGTCACCATCCCCCCCCCAATTCAGGACAATAGAGGACTCGCTGTAGCCACTGGAGTGTCTTTTCACTCCCAAAGTGGGCCCCCTTCTCATACACCTCGCGAGCGACCACCAGACCCATCCCCATAGGGATTACTAGCTGGGTACCGGTGCTGCAGCTCAGATGGCAGGTACACGTTACGGTACAAGAGGCCCTGTTCCACACACAACTTATCACACTGTTGCAGTAGTTTCATTCCTTCCGCGGACAGCTGGGCCTTTTCCTCTGCACGTGGCCAGACCCCTTTTTGTACCCAATTGCGCACTAGTGCAATGTCTGGGCAATCATTCTGGTCTTTCGCCCAATTTGAGGGCGTTTTTCCCAGAATACACGGCATCCCTGATGCCACCCCACTTGAATGTATCACACTTCGGAAGATAGGTACCTGCCCCAAGTCAGGGGTTTCAGTGTCCTCAAACTGGTCATCAACATTTTCCCCCGAGGATCCAAAGGGCACCCTTGAGAGTGCATCCGCATTTCTATTTTCTCGCCCAGAGCGAAACTTAATTTGATAGTTAAACTTAGCAAGGCGAATGACCCACCGCTGCTCCAACGCTCCCAGTTTTGCGTTCTCTAGGTGAGCCAGAGGGTTATTATCAGTCATGACTAGCACCTCAGCTCCAGTTAAATACTCGGCAAAGCGTTCTGTCATCGCCCACACCAGGGCCAGTAGCTCTAGGCGAAACGAGCTGTAGATAGCTGGGTTGCGTTCAGCGTCTCTTAAAGACCTGCTGCCATAGCCGATTACTCGCTCCTGACCATCCTGCACTTGTGCTAGTACCGACCCAACCCATGCAGACTGCCATCGGTGTATAAAGGGGAATCAAACCGGGTATACGCCAACAACGGAGCACTCGTTAGGGCGGCCTTCACCTCCTCAAATGCCTTTTGCTGCTGAGGTCCCCATGGGATGGGGCGATTTTGGAGGCCCTGTGCAGTCCCTCGTAAAAGCTCATTCAGGGGACTCACTACTTGTGAAAACATAGGTACAAATCGCCGATAGTACCCCGCTAAACCCAAAAAGGCCCGAACCTCTCGCAGGGTACGGGGAAGTGGCCACTCCTGCACGACCATGACCTTACTGGTCGTGGGCAGCACCCCTTCCAGAGTCATCACTTGGCCTAAATGCTCAATCTGACTCTGTAACAGTTGGCACTTCTTTGGTTTTATTTTTAGGCCGTAACAACTGAGCCGCTGGAGAACTTGATGTTACTTCCCAAGATGGTCTTCAAATGAGGTCCCGAACACCACAATGTCATCTAGATATATCAGGACTGATTCAAAATTCAGATCGCCTAAGCAATGTTCCATCAGGCGTTGGAAAGTTCCCGGGGCGTTAGTGAGCCCGAAGGGCATCCGGTTGAATTCATAGAGCCCCATTGGTAGGACAAACGCCATCTTGGCCTGATCTTTTTCAGCCATTGGTACCTGCCAATAGCCACTTGCTAAATCCAACATCAAGAAATATTTGGCCCGACCCAATGCCGATAGAGACGCTTCTATACGAGGTAATGGATATGAGTCCCGCACCGTGTGAGCATTTAATTTGTGATAGTCCACACAAAACCGAAGGGTCCCATCCTACTTCCGCACCAAGACCACAGGGGCCACCCAGGGCCTCTGGCTCTCTTGGATCACTTGGTTGTTAAGCATACTGGCCACCATGCCCTTCACCCCTTGATAAAATGTCGGGGGAATTTGACAATAACGTTCCCTAATAGGAGGGGTATCCCTCGTGGGAATCTCATGCTCAATCGTCCGGGAACAACCAAAGTCCTCCGCATGTCGCGTAAAGGTCTCTTGATGTTCCCACAAGACCCTCTCCAGCTGCTCCAATTGCACGGGGGTCAGTTTCTCCCAATCCAATCCCATCTGGTCCATGATCACACGACTATTCCATTCTTCGGTAGGAGGTTCGGTCCGGCCTACTTCGACCGCGTATGTCCAGGAAGACTGTTCATCTGGGCGTAGTTCGAACATTGCCTTGTCAGGCAACTTCCCTGCTGGCACGAACCGTTCAGCAAGAATGGTCCCAGCAGGAATTGTAACAGCCTCGTCTAGAACGTTGATGCATCTGACTGACACCCGTCCATTCTTCACAATCGCAAGAGACCGGGCCACGTGCGCCTTGGTGAATGAGGACTTCTCTGGGCCTGGCTAGAGTAGTACTTCAAGCCCATTCAGTCTCTGCGCAGCCCCCACCAGTAGCATTAAGAGTTCTTTTTGTCGGGGCACTAGCGAGATCGTGGTCCGCGATGCCACTCGGACCAGGCCCACCCGTCCCCCAGGGAACGCACTCTTCAGGAGATCGCAGCTCTGCACTAGGCGGTGTAACATTCTCTGTGTGGGTCGATGGTGGGTAGCACGAGCCCAGAATCGGGGTCCCTCACTGGCATACATCTGATGATTTAAATCTCGCAGAACGTTCATTCCGAGCGTCACCTCCAATCCTCTTCTAGGAGGGTGGTCCACCAGCACTATCCCTTTCTGACCCAGCTCTTGACCAAACATTTTCAGTTGCATCCACACGATCCCCTTCACCGTCAGTTGGCCATTGTTAGCGGCGGTAAGTCGTATCACTCGGCCGTCCTTGGGAACCACTAGTTGACTGAAGTGCCTCTCGTACACCTCTAATAGCATTACAGTACATTCGGATGCTTGGTGTCAACCAAGCATCTCATCTTCCGCCCTTCAAACTCTGCTTCCAGCACTGGACTGCATGCGAACAAATCTTGTTCTTCCCATCGAGGGCTTTGTGGGGGGTGGGCCGCTGCTGCTCGCCCTCTCACGGCAGCGGCTGGGAGTTTAACGCTGGCGAAGGATGCTCTGGGGCTGCAGACATCTGGCAGTATCGGGAGATGTGTACCCGACGCCCACACCTCCAGCAGGTGACTGCTCTTCGTAGACAAGAACTTGAATCATTCGAGGAGGATGACCTGGCAGGCTGCGGAACCACCATTCCAGAGGACGCGGCGGGTGGCCCTTCCGTGGGAGTAGGGACCAGCCCAGCTCTGAGTTTAGACACCTCCAGCTTTAGCTCCGTCAGTTCGGCACGCAGAGCCTGTACAATGTTTACCAGTCCTTCCCCTCCTGAAACTGGCGCCTGACCTCCCTCCAGCAGTGCACTGTCCACTGCCCCCTCGACCACCAGAGTGGACTCCTCCTCCCTTTCCACCGTGGCCCGATAAATCTGCCATGGGGTGGCCCGGGTCATCTCCATCAGTTTGTCTCGACGGAGTTTATTGGCTAACCCTGTTATGAATTGATCCTGGAGCAAGCGGTCTACCTCTTGGAATGCCCCCATGGCCCCTGGGTGTAGTTGCAGCACCTCATTCAACGTTTCCTGTAAAGTGTTCGAGTACTGCATCAAGGTCTCACATTCTCTTTGGGGCCGATTGAAAAACAAGGATCGAAGCTGGGCCACGTAGGCCCGGCCTCCTGAACTCCCCTCTAACAGCACCAAGATTTTCTCTAACGTGCTCCTCTCTGACTCTGGACGTACCATCACCATCCGCCTAGCGTCGCCCTCTAGTGCATTTAATGCCAGCTCTGCTCGTAATGTGGGGGCCAGATTACACATCCGCAGAATACTCCGGACCCTCTCAGCCCAAAACTGCAACGCCATGTTACGCCCGTCGTATTTCGGCATGTGCTGGAGTAAAGCTCCTACCGGCACATATCCTCCCAAAGTCGCCGCGGCTGCCATGGGTTCCGCTACCAGCGGGGGGGCTGCTGGTGTGGGAGAGTCATTTCGTCTCCGTCCATGACAAGCACTGGATCCTGCTGACTTCGCCAAAAATGTAATGACTGGAGGTCCGAGAGAGATCCAGTGAGTCACAAACTGAGACAGAGACAGAAATAAACTACACTTTCTTTACTAAAACAGGGATTAAAATTCAGTATTGCATGAATCAGTCTCAGGTTCTACCTGGGACACTGTCTCTACTAAATATACACAATCAGCAAAAGCCGAAATCAATGTGCCAATCTCAAGGTTCCCAGTTTATGTGAATTATTCTAAAGATCTGGAACAATTTTCCTTAAACACTGTGTCAATCTAGTGAGGGTGTTCTATGGGGACCCCTGAGATGGCACACTGCATACAATCCTACCACTATTCACAATAACAATGCATGAAACTATACCAATTGCTCTTATACCCCTAGTATAGGGATACCCGGGTATCTTAAAGTTACGGTACCATTAACCTCAGATTTGGTCTATCACAGGCCTGTGAATCGCGGTGGCTGCAGCTAGTCCCGGAAAACTTAGGCGCCAAATAAAGAGCAACGTTAACAAAAACAGCAAAGGTTCCATGTCTTGTTGGCCGATGCCGAGCCCACACGCCCGGGACTTTAGTCCTGTAGCCTCAGGTTAAGGTCTGGGAAGAACTCTTCACCAGGCTTGTCAGTATCCTCTCAATGTAAATGGCACCAGACCCCGTCTCTCCTCTTGCCGTCACTCACTGTTTTCCAGACCACTGACCATGCGCTCCGTCACAGAGATGATATCCTCAGTCTCTTTCCCTCTCACTCAACACTTGGCTCGTTAAGCACAAAGTCTCTAGTCCACTCAGCGTGGACTTCCACAAAACTCCAAAGAGTCACACAGCTTTCCCCACCTCAGCACTCGTTCTTAAGCAGGGACACAGCTTCACCAGGGCCAGGGGTTAACAACCCCCACAGGAAAGCTTGTAGAGAGAGAGAGTCTTGTTGCAGTTCAGTCCTCACAGTTTTCCTCAGACTCCCTGACGCGCCCCCTGGGCCGTGTGTGTGTGGGGAAACCCGGAACCGGACCTTTTTGTGGATGCTGGGGGTTGTAGTCCTTGCGTGGCGGGGACCCGGTCCCATGGCTCAGGGCGGTTAAACCAAATGGCAGTCTATATGCTGAATGTCCGACTACGCCACCCGTGGATTACGGTCAGAGTGAAGCGCCGCTGCAGGGCAGACCGCTGAGGCTGGTGTTGTGTGTGCAGCAGAGGGTAGTATAACTCCCCACGGGAGGAGTATAGCCTCAGGGCAGCAAAAAGGGATGTTGGTGGTGATGGTGCGCGGGAGCAGCAGTAATGACACGGAGTCCTGTAATGCAGTCCAGGGTATTTACTCACAGTTCTTTATCCACGTTACTCTAGCTGGTCATAACGTCCCACATCGCACTGTGCTCACCAGGTGAGGGGCTCGGCCTACTCCCAGATAACTTTGGAGCATTTCACAGGACCCCCTTTGTGTGTCCTTTCTCTGGCCTGTCATAGCCCACCAGTGACCTCGCTTCTGTCCGGCTGCTTCGGGCCTTCTCGGGTATACGTTGGTGCCGTTTCCCTTACCCTATGTTGTGCCTTCCTAGCGGGGGTAGCGAGGGGCTGCGCCACATAAAATGTCACAGCCTCCGGTTTCTAGCTGAGGGTAGTTCCCCGCCTCCACTAGTTTCGGGGACCGGTCTCCCCCTTTGGCCTGACCCCCCTACGCAGGTAGATTCGGGCGTGCGGTGGCAACTCGGCGGTTCACACCCCTGGGGTCCCTTCATTCCTTGTTCCTGGAGCCTCCTCCGCTCCTCTTCCTTCCTTCTCCTTCCTCCAGGCTCCGGCTGCTCTCTCAGGCCTGCCTGCGGAGCAGAGCTCGGTCTGAGCCTCTGCTCCCTGTCTTCTCCTCTTACTCTCAACCCTCTCTCTCCTTGCTCTTTCAGTGCTGGCTGGGCCTCACAGGCTAGGCCCGCCTCCGGAGCAGAGCCCCAAGCAGAGGCCCTTACTCTGTCGCATCTTCTCTCTGACTGCTCTGAACTAAGATGGTGCCCACCTTTTAAACCTCCTTCTCAGTGCACCCAGGAACTGCCCTCTCCCTCCTATGCACTACAGGGTTCCCCTTCCTCGGTGTTCCCTCCCCCCACTCCAGCCAGGGACAGGGACTGTCGTGCTCCACTTGGAGCATATCAGTCTCCCTGCCCCCCGGAAATGTGGTGTAATGCATGCAGGTGTCAGGGTCCTGAACCACACTCCATCCTTACCTGGAAGTGAGATATCGCACATCTGGTTGAGATGCAATACCTCTGTAGCGACCGAACCCTCGGGGCGCTACATCCGCGTCCAGCGTCTCACACAGCAGACACCCTCAGAACACACAGGGTCTCCCGATCTGCCCCTGCTCTGAGCTCAGCCAGGCAAAGCCCACAGGGTCCTAATGCTCTCCTGCTGTTATCAAAGTTCACACTCTCACAAGGCATATACATATTTTTCATAAAGTTTGCTGCTTCAGTGCTTTTTGCTTTTTTTAGTCGAATGTTTCTTTGGTTATTGACAGACAATTATAAACATTTTATAATTTTTTTACTGATAAATCCATGAAGTTACTTTGGGCTTTTCAGGGGCTAGTCTATTCCCAATCCTACTGGGCATGTATCGGTTTTCAATTCCGACATATGCTCAGTGCGAGCTTCCTTGTCACTGTTCACTATCCTATTCAATGCAGAGTGACAGTGCGCTCTCTAGTTGGCTCTATTGAAAAGTGACAAGCCAGAAAGACAGCGTACTGTCAGGAGAGGAGAGGGCCATGCCAGCGTGTAGTGATGAGCGAATATGTTCGAAATCCGATCTCAAAAGTTAAGTTCAACACAAATATGGCACATTCGGATTCGTGATCGGAAAGGCGAGCATTTTTACTTAAATTAGGGAAAATCGGTAACATTCAGTGAATAATTGCGAGAAAATTATTCTGGGGCAACTACAGTGTTTTTAACAGTTTAGCTAGCATCGTGCTTGTGTAGGATAAGCGAGGGGATGTGTTTGATGAGTGAAGGGGCTGGGGAGAGCTCAGAAGAGGTCAAAGGAGCAGCACATTTGTATTTTTTTTTTCCTGTAACTTTAAGTGAGCCAATCGCTTCTAGCCAATCAGAGTGCAGGAAGCATCCACACTGTCCAGACACAAGGGCTTCTGCCATTGGCTGGTGAAATCACATGTCCTCTCTATATAAAGAGCAGCCATGTTCCCTTAGAGCCATTTTATGCATGTCACTGCTTACAGACGCTGCTGCTGAGAGTGCTCCTATGTAAAGAGCGATTTTAGCTAGATAGATAGGCGGTTGTTTTGAAGTGAGATAGTTTAGATAAGTAGTCTGCTGTGTGCCTGTGAAATCGACCTGGCAGCACTTTTTTTTTCCTTGTGCATTTACTCAGGTTCAGACAAAAACAGCAGGGCCCATCGCATAGAACAGTGTTGTGCACTGCTTGTATTGTGCTCTGTAACGGGTCTGGGAGGCGGAACCTCCGAGCAACTATACAAGGGGGCGGTCCTTGTAAGGAAGCGGGTGGCGCCCAGGGAAGACGGGCAGGTAGTCACAGCAAGTGACAGGGACAGTCTCTGGGTAAACGGGCAGGTGGTCACGGCAAGTGACTGGGACAGTCTCTGGGTAAACGGGCAGGTGGTCACGGCAAGTGACCGGGACAGTCTCTGGGTAAACGGGCAGGTGGTCACGGCAAGTGACCGGGACAGTCTCTGGGTAAACGGGCAGGTGGTCACGGCAAGTGACCGGGACAGTCTCTGGGTAAACGGGCAGGGGGTCACAGCAAGTGACCGGGACAGTCTCTGGGTAAACGGGCAGGGGGTCACAGCAAGTGACCGGGACAATCTCTTGACAGGCGGGTGGGTGGTCACGGCAAGTGACGGCAGAGCCTCCAGGTAGGCTAGCAGGCTGGTAGCAGGTGGACGCTCCCAGGTGAGCGAGCAAGAGTCTCTGGACAGGCAGGTGGTCACAGCACGTGACGGCAGAGCCTCCAGGTAGGCTAACAGGCAGGTAGCAGGTGAGCGCTCCCAGGTGAGCGGGCAAGAGTCTCTGGACAGGCAGGTGGTCACAGCACGTGACGGCAGAGCCTCCAGGTAGGCTAGCAGACAGGTAGCAGGTGAGCGCTCCCAGGTGAGCGGGCAAGAGTCTCTGGACAGGCAGGTGGTCACAGCACGTGACGGCAGAGCCTCCAGGTAAGCTAGCAGACAGGTAGCAGGTGAGCGCTCCCAGGTGAGCGGGCAAGAGTCTCTGGACAGGCAGGTGGTCACAGCACGTGACGGCGGAGCCTCCAGGTAGGCTAGCAGGCAGGTAGCAGATGTGCGCTCCCAGGTGAGCGGGCAGACGGATCCATAGACAGACTGGTAGGCAGACTGTCGGACCGCAGGAATAGTAGCAGGTAGACACGAGTCAGGCAGGTATCAGACAGGAAACTGGCAGGTAACTGGAAACGGGACCTGAGGGCTGAAGCAGAGTGATGAACTGTGCTACAACATTGCTCGGGCACCTCCATTTTGGAGGAGGTGCCTTATATATGGTGAAGTCCTCCGGCCATTGGCCGGGGACTCCTTAGGACGGCGCGCGCGGCCCCTTTAAGAGAGGGGGAACGCGCGCGCGCTCTCCCTAAGCACCGTGGCCGGGAAGCAGCGCGCGCTGCCAGCAGAGCGGGAGGAAGACGCCGGGCACGGAGCGGAGAGGTGAGGGGAACAGCGTCCCTGCCTAGCAGGAGGCAGGGATGCCGACGCTACAGTACCCCCCCTTTAGGCCCCCCCTTTTTTAGGCCAGAGAGAAATTTATCAAGGATGAGAGGGGCATGGATGTTCTCCCGGGGCTCCCACGTTCTCTCCTCAGGACCAAACCCCTTCCAATCTACCAGAAAAAAGGTTTTTCCTCTTACCCTTTTGGTGGCCAGAATGTTCTCTACCTCAAACTCGTTCTCAGCGGAAACCGGAGCAGGAGGCGTACCTGTAGACTTGGAAAAAGAGTTAAGTACCACGGGTTTGAGGAGAGATACATGTAAGGAGTTAGGGATCCGTAAGTTGGCCGGGAGTTTGAATTTATAGGCCACCGGATTGATCTGTTTGATAACTTCCAGTGGGCCAATGAACCGAGGCCCTAACTTGTAGGAAGGAACCTTGAGCCGGACATACTTGGATGAGAGCCAGACTTTATCTCCAGGACGGAATTGTGGAGGATCCAGGCGTTTTTTGTCAGCGTGTTTTTTCATCCGCTCGGACGACTGAAGGAGTGCGGATCGGGTACTCTCCCAAATGGAGGAAAATTTGCTAACGAGAGATTCCGCAGCCGGATTATCCACCGAGGTGGAGACGGGAAATGGGATCCGAGGATGCTGACCGAAGACTACAAAAAACGGGAATTTGGAGGAAGATTCGCTCTCGTGATTGTTGTAAGAGAATTCGGCCCATGGCAGGAGATCCACCCAGTCTGAATGGTGGGCATTAACGAAGTGCCGGAGGTAACTGGTCAGGATCTGATTGATCCGCTCCACTTGACCATTGGACTGTGGATGGTAAGCGGAGGAAAAGTCCAGGGTGACGTCTAGCAGTTTACATGTGGCTCTCCAGAAGAGTGAGGTGAACTGAACCCCACGATCCGACACAATGTGGAGGGGCAGGCCATGAAGACGGAAGATGTGGCGGATAAAGTCTTTAGCCAGCTCGGGTGCAGACGGGAGGCCTGGCAGGGGAATGAAATGAGCCATTTTGGAAAAGCGGTCAGCGACCACCCAAATGACCGTACAACCGGCAGAGAAAGGGAGATCTGTTATGAAGTCCATAGCTATATGCTGCCAGGGGGCAGCAGGTACAGGAAGCGGAAGGAGGCGACTGGCTGGCAGGTGTCTCGGAACCTTGTTGCGGGCGCAGGACACACAGGCAGAAACAAAGTCTATTACGTCCTTGTGCAGAGTAGGCCACCAGTAGTGCCGGGTAATAAGCTGGAGGGTCTTTTTCTGACCGGCGTGGCCAGCTAGTTTAGACGAGTGACCCCAGTGTAGGATCTTCTCCCGATCAGGTACCGTTACGAACGTCTTACCGGGAGGGAGACGATTTAGACTCACGGGGGCTACCTGCATTACTCTGGCGGGATCGATGATGTGTTTAGGCTCCTCCTCAAGATCAGACACCAGAAAGGATCGGGACAAGGCGTCCGCTTTGATGTTTTTGTCAGCCGGGCGAAAATGAAGAACAAAATCAAAGCGAGCAAAAAACAAGGACCACCGGGCTTGGCGCGGGTTAAGTCTCTGGGCACTCTGGAGGTAAGCCAAGTTCTTGTGGTCAGTGTAAATTATTACCGGGTGAAGAGCCCCCTCGAGCAGGTAACGCCACTCCTCCAATGCCAGCTTAATGCCAATAACTCTCGGTCTCCTATAGAATAGTTGCGCTCAGAAGAGGAGAAGAGTTTGGAGAAGAAGCCGCAAGTTACCATTCTTCCGGAAGACGATTTTTGGGTAAGTACTGCTCCGGCTCCGGAGGAGGAGGCGTCAACTTCCAGGAAGAACTGCTTGTTGCCGTCCGGGCGATGCAGCACCGGGGCGGAAGAGAAAGCCTGTTTTAAGGAAAGAAAGGCTTCCTCTGCTTCGGGCGGCCATTCTCTGGGATTAGTGCCCTTACGGGTGAGCGCGGAAATTGGGGCAGTCCGGGAAGAGAAGTGCGGTATGAAGAGGCGGTAGTAGTTGGCGAAGCCCAGGAACCGCTGAATAGCCTTCAACCCCTCTGGTCGAGGCCACTTCTCGATGGCAGACAGTTTCTCAGGATCCATTCGTAGGCCGGTCTGAGAAATTATGTAGCCCAAAAACGGAAGCGAGGTCTGCTCAAAGAGGCACTTCTCATATTTAGCGTAGAAGTGGTTCTGCCTGAGCCTGAGCAGGACCTGACGAACATCCCTCCGGTGAGTCTGGAGATCCGGAGAGAAGACCAAGATGTCGTCCAGGTACACCACTACGCAGGAGTAGAGAAGGTCCCGGAAGATGTCATTGACCAACTCTTGAAAGATGGCGGGAGCGTTACAGAGACCAAAGGGCATTACCAGATATTCATAGTGGCCGTCCCGGGTGTTGAATGCCGTCTTCCATTCATCCCCCTGACGGATACGGACCAGGTTATACGCCCCACGGAGGTCCAGTTTGGTGAAGATTCTAGCCCTCCTCAGACGGTCAAATAATTCCGGAATGAGCGGAAGGGGGTATTTATTCTTCACCGTGATCTGGTTAAGGCCTCTATAGTCTATACAGGGACGGAGAGAGCCGTCCTTCTTTTTAATGAAGAAGAAGCCTGCTCCCGCCGGGGAGGTAGATTTCCGGATAAATCCCCGGGCCAGATTCTCCTCAATATATTCAGACATAGACCGGGTCTCAGCAGCGGACAATGGGTAAATACGCCCACGGGGAGGAGTAGTACCGGGTAACAGGTCGATTGGGCAGTCGTATGGTCTATGAGGGGGTAATGTCTCTGCCTCCTTTTTATTAAAGACATCAGCATATGACCAATAAGGAATCGGAAGTCCAGGTAGATTAGCTGGGGTAGGAGAAGGACGGACGGGATGGACGGGAACCAAACAAGTCTTATGGCAGTCCTGTCCCCAGCGAAGGACTTCTCCGGTCTGCCAGTCAAGCACGGGTGCATGTTTCTGGAGCCAAGGTAGGCCTAGCAAGAGGGCGTGAGAGAGTCCAGGCAGAACATGAAAGAAGATGCTCTCAGAGTGCAGCATTCCCACCTGCAGAGTAATGGATTCGGTGATGAGTTGGATGGGACGTGGTAAGAGGCCCCCATCCACGGCAGCGACAGATAAGGGTACTGCCAGAGGTTTGGTGGGAATGCGGTATTTTTCTACCAGGGACTGAGAAATGAGATTCCCGGCAGCTCCAGAGTCAAGTTGTGCTAGTTCAAAATAACGGTTCTCCCCGCAGATGATAGAGACTGACAGCAGCAGAGATGGAGAGGGTTTATTCTTGTCTAGGACGACCTCTCTGAGCGATCCTAGACACAGGCGTTTCCCGACCTCTCCGGGCAGGTACGGATCCGGTGCTCCTTACTGCCACAGTAGAAGCAGCTCCCCTCAGCACGGCGTAAGTCTTGACGGGTTTTGACCATCTTGGTCTGGTCGACCTGCATAGGCTCAGGTGAGTGTGCCTGGGGAGTAACGGAGGGAGTGACGGGTTTCTGGAAGGTGGGGGCTAGACGTGGAAACCTCCTCTCACGGGTGACCTCTTTGGCGCGCTCCTGGAACCGGATGTCAATCCGGGTGGCAAGTGTTATTAAGTCGTCGAGAGTGGTAGGAATGTCCCGACCGGCGAGTTCATCTTTAATACGGCCGGACAGACCCTCCCAGAAGACAGACACCAGAGCGTCGTTATCCCAGGCCAGCTCCGAAGCAAGGGTACGGAACCGTATGGCATATTGGCCCACGGTGAGATCTCCTTGACGGAGGCGTAGCAGAGATGATGCGGATGAGGTCTTCCGTCCGGGTTCGTCGAAGACTTTCCGGAAAGCCGTGAGAAAGGCTGGCAAGTCGGATACCAGGGGGTCTCCTCTCTCCCATAGAGGATTTAGCCAAGCCAGAACCTCCCCCGTGAGGTGGGGCATGATAAAGGCCACTTTGGACCGGTAGGAGATAAACTGGTGGGACAAGAGTTCAAAGTGCAGGGTGCACTGGTTTATGAAGCCCCGAGCTTGAGCGGAGTCACCTCCGAAGCGAGGAGGTGCAGAAAGCCGGGGTCCAGGACAGGATACCATGGTATTGGTGGGCAGCGGCGCTGCCGAGTTGCGAGTCATGACACTAGCGGTGGTTGCTGGTGGAGCAGTCAGAGTGTCCAGGCGAGAGTTGACATTCCGTAGGTGACCCAGGATGGACTCCTGTTGGGACCTCTGACGGGACAGTTCATGACATAGGTCCGAGAGCGAGGGAGCTTGGGTGCCACCGGGTTCCATGGCCCGAGCAAACTGTAACGGGTCTGGGAGGCGGAACCTCTGAGCAACTATACAAGGGGGCGGTCCTTGTAAGGAAGCGGGTGGCGCCCAGGGAAGACGGGCAGGTAGTCACAGCAAGTGACAGGGACAGTCTCTGGGTAAACGGGCAGGTGGTCACGGCAAGTGACCGGGACAGTCTCTGGGTAAACGGGCAGGTGGTCACGGCAAGTGACCGGGACAGTCTCTGGGTAAACGGGTAGGTGGTCACGGCAAGTGACCGGGACAGTCTCTGGGTAAACGGGCAGGGGGTCACAGCAAGTGACCGGGACAGTCTCTTGACAGGCGGGTGGTCACGGCAAGTGACGGCAGAGCCTCCAGGTAGGCTAGCAGGCTGGTAGCAGGTGGACGCTCCCAGGTGAGCGAGCAAGAGTCTCTGGACAGGCAGGTGGTCACAGCACGTGACGGCAGAGCCTCCAGGTAGGCTAACAGGCAGGTAGCAGGTGAGCGCTCCCAGGTGAGCGGGCAAGAGTCTCTGGACAGGCAGGTGGTCACAGCACGTGACGGCAGAGCCTCCAGGTAGGCTAGCAGACAGGTAGCAGGTGAGCGCTCCCAGGTGAGCGGGCAAGAGTCTCTGGACAGGCAGGTGGTCACAGCACGTGACAGCAGAGCCTCCAGGTAGGCTAGCAGACAGGTAGCAGGTGAGCGCTCCCAGGTGAGCGGGCAAGAGTCTCTGGACAGGCAGGTGGTCACAGCACGTGACGGCGGAGCCTCCAGGTAGGCTAGCAGACAGGTAGCAGATGTGCGCTCCCAGGTAAGCGGGCAGACGGATCCATAGACAGACTGGCAGGGCTGGTAGGCAGACTGTCGGACCGCAGGAATAGTAGCAGGTAGACACGAGTCAGGCAGGTATCAGACAGGAAACTGGCAGGAAACTGGCAGGTAACTGGAAATGGGACCTGAGGGCTGAAGCAGAGTGATGAACTGTGCTACAACATTGCTCGGGCACCTCCATTTTGGAGGAGGTGCCTTATATATGGTGAAGTCCTCCGGCCATTGGCCGGGGACTCCTTAGGACGGCGCGCGCGGCCCCTTTAAGAGAGGGGGAGCGCGCGCGCGCGCCCTAAGCACCGTGGCCGGGAAGCAGCGCACGCTGCCAGCAGAGCGGGAGGAAGACGCCGGGCACGGAGCGGAGAGGTGAGGGGAACAGCGTCCCTGCCTAGCTACATGCTCTATGCACCAGTGTCCCTTCAATCTATTTTTTCACTTGCTAATGTGATAGTACAAGCTATAGTAGCCCACTTTGTCATGTTTTGTGAGTGAAATTCAGTATGCACAGTAAAAAAATCTATATTTTTTCTGTCGCAAACATGATACACTCTGCTAAAAGCTAACTACTACTTTAGTGGCGTTGAACTTCAGCTGTTTTCAGAGTAAAAAATAGATTTTTTCTGTTGCTAGCCAGAGTCCAAAAAATATTTTTTTTCTGTGACAAACATGATAGAGTCGGCCATAAGGCACCTTATGATTTAATTCATATAGAGCAAATGACGTACAAGAACGTAGTAGTATATAAAAATGCAAAGTTTATTGTAAATACAAAGTTAAAAGCTGACATATTAATTAAACATGATGACGCAGATACATTAGTAGTGAGCAATGTAAACGGGTACTCAAGGCTGAACCAAACACATGGTGCAAAGTAGTAATAAGAGGTTGCTGAAATGGGAAATATATAAGTATGGATATGTCAAACATATACCATAGCCCAATTGGTGGTATACAAACTATCAAAAAGGCTCCAATGAGCCGCTAAAGTGCACAGTGCATGGCTAAATATGAGAAAAGCAATCTCCATTAAACAGCAAAAGTATACACAAGATAGTAAAACTTACATGTGTGGATGTAAAAAATGTAAGCCCAGGTACCGTCACCCCTACGCGCGTTTCGGCGCTGTGCCTTCTTCTGGGGGTAATGACATACTAAAGCCGGTATCATTTTTATAGTGCAATTGGCCAATCAGTGTACAGGATGCAAATTAGATTTAATAACTGACCAATCAGTGATCATGATGCATCCTAACAAGTAAACGCATAACTGCATTTTAGGCCCTCCCCTCTGGAAGTTTATATTGCTGTTAATAGCAACGCAGCATTGGATCCACTCCGCACGTCATGTGACTGCAACGAGCTGGTGACACCCCTCGCATCACGTGACCGCGGGTATAGATACCGCCCCACGTGTCGCTTAATAATGTTGTCCAACCCCTAATCAAATGGACAAGAAACGTCACCGCGCAGGGCCCAGGGGAAGGTCGGTGGAGCAGATGCCTGGGATCGGAGGTTCTGCCAGGGAGCCCAGGAGCAGGCTAGCACTCTCAGCGCCCGGGACAGGGAGTCTCTCCTTACCTGCTCCCCCGGCCGCGCTTGTGCCGTCCTCTGCCTCCTGGCTCTGTTCAGGTTCCTCCGGGACTGGGGCTCTGCTGGTGGAGTGCAACGCTGGTTGCTGCCGGATCATCAGCTTCTCCAGCAGCTCCTTTTTCCAGCCGGCAATGGTGTCCTGCTGGCCCTCTCCATCCTCCACCCAGCTCCTGTATTTCCGCCTGGAGGAATTCAGTATCCTCCAGGGATAGTTCTGCCATGGCCTCCTCCAAGGTAAGAAGCCTTGCCGCCTGTTGCAGACCACGGATGGGAGCTGGCTCCTGACTCTCCATCTTGCCCTCCGGGTGCGGTCTGTCTGGACTCCTAGAGACTCCGCCCTGTCTCCCAGGTTTCTCCTCTCCCCTTTCGGGGGCGGTTCCATGGCAACTTGCTGTCGGCCACACCTTGAGGCGGCCCCCCCCAGCTTCATGGACACATCCACACACATGGTCACTGTTGCTCGGGGCGGGCCTAGCTTTTGGCGCTATTCTGGAACCCGACCCACGATGGGAGGCGGTTTCTTGTTGTCTTTTGGCTCGCACATAATGGCACCCGTTCTTCTGGGGCAGGTGCCACATTCAGTAGAAAACACAGTCTCTAGGCGCTATAACGGGTGGGCTCATATCCTGTTTGTGACGCCAAAGATGACGCGCCCCCTGGGACATGGGGTACTCGGTGCCGGGCCGGTCGTTGCTCGGGGATATGTCAAAGTGGCGGTGACCCGGTCCGTGACCCAGGGCAGTCATTCAAAAGGGGAATATTTACAGGGGATTAATAGTTTTGATATAGATATAGTTCGTGACGTTACCTGTGGTATGCAGATATGTGGAGCCACCGCTGCTGTGCAGAACTTCTGGAGCTGATGTTAGTGCAGCAGGGTTGGTTCAGCTCTCCACAGGTAGCGCTTAGCTCCAGGGCAGTGTAGATGTGTTATAGATGACGCTGGGCATTGTAGTGCAGGGGTGATGGCGCAGCTAATAATCACAGAGACATTGGGGTGCAGTCCTCAGGGTCTTTACTCACGGTTGTTGCAGTCCAAGTTACAGGTACCAGCGTAACTTCCCTCGTCGTGCTGCGCTTACTCAGGGAGGGGTTCAGTCCACCCTCAGATATCTCCGGAGTACTTAGCGGGACCCCCTTCTGTGTCCTCTCTCTGGCCGTCTCCCTGCACCTCATACCAAGTGTCCCAATCCGGTACTTGCGGGCCTTGTCGGGCGACGTCTGTTCTGTCCCCTGGGTCCTCTATATCTACCTTCTTGATGAGACTGATATGGACTGTTGGCTGCAGGACTTGAAATACTGCAGCCTCTGGTTTCTAGTTGAGACATAAAGTGCTCTGCTAGTTGAGGGACCGGTCCCGTTTGTGTGGCCTGACCCCTCCACCTCCCGGTAGATTTGGGCATACGGGTGGCCTCCAGCACTGCCCGTACCCCTGGGGTCCCTTCCTTCGTTCCTGTAGCCCTTCCTGCTTCTCTCCTTCTCTTTCAGTCCTGGGCCTATCCTCAGGCCCTCTGCCTGAGCAGAGCTCCTGCAGAGCCCTGCTCCACTCCTCTCACTGTAGACTGTTCTCAATCACTGTTCACTGTTCTGAACTGTCTAAACAAGATGGCTTCTCTATTTATACCTTCCTTCCATGTGCTCCCCTTAGCTACTTCCTCCACCCACACCCACTACATAGCACCTCCCCTCAGCTAAGGACATGGGACTGTGCTCTCCCTTAGGAGCAATCTCGTCCTACCCCCACTGTGGGTATGTGTTGGATGCAGGTGTTAGGGTCCCGAGCTGTACTCCTTCCTTACCTGAGAGTGAGATACCACACCTCTGGGTGAGATGCAGTACCTCTGTGGCGACCGAACCCTCAGGGGCGCCACATACCCAAAGCGCGGCTTCTGCAGCGGCCAACGGTCAGTGAGTTCGCTGTTAAAGTTCATGAATATTCACTACAACCCACTCTCATAGGTTGTAGTGAATATTCATGCACTTTAATAGTGGGCACACGGACAGCAGGCAGCTGCAGCAGCCGCGCTTTGCATACAGTGTGAGCGCTATTAGGGAGAATGAATGGTCACTGCTCCCCACGCACACAGTCCCGGGGTGGGGAGCAGTGACACCATGCACGGCTCACACTGTGAGATTCTGAGCTGGCAGCAGAGCAGGATGCAGCGCTGGAACACTGGGAAGAAAGGTGAGTAGACGTTTTATTGTTTTGTGTGCATCATGGGATGGGGAGTGCCATGCATACCAGGAAGAGGGATGAGGGTGGCCATGCATACCAGGATGGGGATCAAGGGTGCCATGCATCAGGGAATGGGGATCAAGGGTGCCATGTGTACCAGGATGGGGATCAGGGGTGCCATGCAAACCAGGATGGGGATCAAGGGTGCCATGCATACCAGGATGGGGATCAAAGGTGCCATGCATACCAGGATGGGGATCAAGGGTGCGTGGGGAGCAGTGACACCATGCACGGCTCACACTGTGAGATTCTGAGCTGGCAGCAGAGCAGGATGCAGCGCTGGAACACTGGGAAGAAAGGTGAGTAGACGTTTTATTGTTTTGAGTGCAGCATGGGATGGGGGGTGCCATGCATACCAGGAAGAGGGATGAGGGTGGCCATGCATACCAGGATGGGGATCAGGGGTGCCATGCATATCACGATGAAGATCAAGAGTGCCATGCATACCAGGATGGGGATCAAGGGTGCCATGCATACCAGGATGGGGATCAAGGGAGCCATGCATACCAGGATGGGGATCAAGGGTGCCATGCATACCAAGATGGGGATCAGGGGTGCAAAGCATACCAGGAAGAGGCATAACGGGTGCCATGCATACCAGGATGAGGATCAAAGGTGCCATGCATACCAGGATGGGGATCAAGGGAGCCATGCATACCAGGATGGGGATCAAGGGTGCCATGCATACCAAGATGGGGATCAGGGGTGCAAAGCATACCAGGAAGAGGCATAACGGGTGCCATGCATACCAGGATGAGGATCAAAGGTGCCATGCATATCAGGATGGGGATCAGGGGTGCCATGCATACCAGGATGGGGATCAAGGGTGCCATGCATACCAGGATGGGAATCAAGGGTGCCATGCATATCAGGATGGGAATCAGGGATGCCATGCATACAAGGATGGGGATCAGGGGTGCCATGCATACCAGGATAGGGATGAGGGGTGCCATGCATACCAAGATGAGGATCAGGGGTGTAAAGCATATCAGGATGGGGATCAGGGGTGCCATGCATACCAGGATGGGGATCAGGGGTGCCATGCATACCAGGATGAGGATCAGGGGTGCCATGCATACCAAGATAGGGATCAGGAGTGCCATGCATACCAGGATGAGGATCAGAGGTGCCATGCATACCAAGATGGGGATCAGGGGTGCCATGCAAACCAGGATGGGGATCAGGGGTGCCATGCATATCAGAATGGGGATCAGGGGTGCCATGCAAACCAGGATGGGGATCAAGGGTGCCATGCATACCAGGATGGGGATCAAGGGTGCCATGCATACCAAGATGGGGATTAGGGGTGCCATGGAAACCAGGATGGGGATCAAGCGAGCCATGCATACCAGGATGGGGATCAAGGGTGCCATGCATACCAAGATGGGGATCAGGGGTGCAAAGCATACCAGGAAGAGGCATAAGGGGTGCCATGCATACCAGGATGAGGATCAAGGGTGCCATGCATATCAGGTTGGGGATCAGGGGTGCCATGCATACCAGGATGGGGATCAAGAGTGCCATGCATACCAGGATGGGGATCAAGGGTGCCATGCATACCAGGATGGGGATCAAGGGTGCCATGCAAACCAGGATGGGGATCAAGGGTGCCATGCATACAAGGATGGGGATCAGGGGTGCCATGCATACCAGGATAGGGATGAGGGGTGCCATGCATACCAGGATGAGGATCAGGGGTGTAAAGCATATCAGGATGGGGATCAGGGGTGCCATGCATACCAGGATGGGGATCAGGGGTGCCATGCATACCAGGATGGGGATCAAGGGTGCCATGCATACCAGGATGGGGATCAGGGGTGCCATGCATACCAGGATGAGGATCAGGGGTGCTATGCATACCAGGATGGGGATCAGGAGTGCCATGCATACCAGGATGGGGATCAGGGGTGCCATGCATACCAGGATTGGGGGGTGAGGGGTGCCATGCATACCAGGATAGGGATGAGGGGTGCCATGCATACCAGGATGAGGATCAGGGGTGTAAAGCATATCAGGATGGGGATCAGGGGTGCCATGCATACCAGGATTGGGGGGTGAGGGGTGCCATGAATACCAGGATTGGGGATGAGCGGTGCCATGCATACCAGGATGGGAATCAGGGGTGCCATGTATACCAGGATTGGGGTGAGGGGTGCCATGCATACCATGATAGGGATGAGGGGTGCCATGCATACTTGATGGGGATCAGGGGTGCCATGCATACCAGGATAGGGATGAGGGGTGCCATGCATACCAGGATGAGGATCAGGGGTGTAAAGCATATCAGGATGGGGATCAGGGGTGCCATGCATACCAGGATTGGGGGGTGAGGGGTGCCATGAATACCAGGATTGGGGATGAGCGGTGCCATGCATACCAGGATGGGAATCAGGGGTGCCATGTATACCAGGATTGTGGTGAGGGGTGCCATGCATACCATGATAGGGATGAGGGGTGCCATGCATACTAGGATGGGGATCAGGGGTGCCATGCATACCAGGATAGGGATGAGGGGTGCCATGCATACCAGGATGAGGATCAGGGGTGTAAAGCATATCAGGATGGGGATCAGGGGTGCCATGCATACCAGGATGGGGATCAGGGGTGCCATGCATACCAGGATGGGGATCAAGGGTGCCATGCATACCAGGATGGGGATCAGGGGTGCCATGCATACCAGGATGGGGATCAGGGGTGCCATGCATACCAGGATGGGGATCAGGGGTGCCATGCATACCAGGATTGGGGATGAGCGGTGCCATGCATACCAGGATGGGAATCAGGGGTGCCATGTATACCAGGATTGGGGTGAGGGGTGCCATGCATATCATGATAGGGATGAGGGGTGCGATGCATACTAGGATGGGGATCAGGGGTGCCATGTATACCAGGATTGGGGGGGTGAGGGGTGCTATGCATACCAGGATTGGGGATGAGGGGTGCCATGCATATCAGGATGGGAATCAGGGGTGCCATACATACCAGGATAGGGATGAGGGGTGCCATGCATACCAGGATGGGGATGAGGGGTGCCATGCATACCAGGATAGAGATGAGGGGTGCCATGCAAACCAGGATGAGGATCAGGGGTGTAAAGCATATCAGGATGGGGATCAGGGGTGCCATGTATACCAGGATTGGGGATCAGGGGTACCATGCATACCAGGATTGGGGGTGAGGGGTGCCATGCATACCAGGATTGGGGATGAGGGGTGCCATGCATACCAGGAAGGGGATCAAGGGAGTAATGCATACCAGGATGGGGATCAGGGGGGCCATGCATACCAGGATTGGGGGGGTGAGGCGTGCTATGCATACCAGGATTGGGGATGAGGGGTGCAATGCATATCAGGATGGGAATCAGGGGTGCCATACATACCAGGATAGTGATGAGGGGTGCCATGCATACCAAGATGGGGATGAGGGGTGCCATGCATACCAGGATAGAGATGAGGGGTGCCATACAAACCAGGATGCGGATCATGGGTGTAAAGTATATCAGGATGGGGATCAGGGGTGCCATGTATACCAGGATTGGGGATCAGGGGTACCATGCATACCAGGATTGGGGGTGAGGGGTGCCATGCATACCAGGATTGGGGATAAGGGGTGCCATTCATACCAGGATGGGGATCAAGGGAGTAATGCATACCAGGATGGGGATCAGGGGGGCCGTGCATACTTGGTCAGACCTTGCAGCCCTCTCGCGCCCCCTTATCCTGCTGGTCAAACATGGTATTGACCGAGGATAAGCACGGGCGCAGCTGCTCTAATTTATGTCGACTATCGTGGCACGTGATGTGACAGGACGTATATATACCACCAGTTCCTTCCCGGAACGTATATATACCTCCGTCCAGCCACCCTCAAACCACAATATCACATAAATACTGGTATACTGCCACCACCGATCGCTTAACAGGTGGATCGGGTACCCGTTAGGTAACGTGAATTAGCAGGTGAGAAACGTGTTTGCTCGACATAGGACAAGAAGAACAAAGCTGGTAAATACTAATGATTTACTCACGAAAGTGGGCAGTGTTTACAAAAGATATACAAGATATTATAAAAGAGACAATTTACATATATGCATAAAACACTTATTAAAATAAAAGGGATAAGTAATAGCAAAACCTGCGCCACGAGGTGATGGTCTCAGATTCTGTGGGGGGACGGCTCCCCGGAAATTAAATGTGATTCTTCCACGCAGCGAGGAGTGCATGCGTCTGACGTCCCGGGTAAGAATGAAGTAAAATGGCCATTCTGGTTTTTAGTAAGGGGCCAAAACTCTAGGAGACACCCATGTTGTTTACCTCACATGGGGGCTCGGTTTTGTGAACCCACCCAGCTGCATAAGACATAAAAATCCTTCAGATTTCATATCTTGGTATGGGGGTGTCCCACATCCAAGATGGAGACATAATGTTTGCCGTCACCAATATTCATGAAGATGGATATCAAATATGATATCTCTATGACGCTCAGAAGCTCAGAACCCATTTCCCAGGTTCCTGGTGGTCTTCTAGCCACGAAAACCACACCATCACAATTGGAAAAAGGTGAACATCTCAAAAATGTGGTCCCTGTGTTTGTGACAGTCATAGGCATTATTAAAATCGACATTAAAAGTTTTACAGTTAGACAATAGGATTTTGGAGGGAAAATCCAGGGTATACCAGTATGCTTGCTGACGTTTTATGGCGGTAATAAAAATTCCTTGTTAGGGGGAAAGCAAGAGTGAGTTCTATGTAGCCTCTTCCAAATGAGCAGGGGTTGGAGATTTAAGACATCTCTCATTTTTAAAACTAGGACAAAAATACATTTTGCCTGACACCTCCCCCCTTTTTAGACTGCGCTATGGAGGTAGGACCTTCTGGTACTCCTCCAGGCATATTTCTGGAGGTTCCCCTCGCCGAGACAACCCATCGGCATTGCCATGCTTGCTGCCTTTGCGGTGTTGAACGGTAAAGTCGTACTGCTGGAGGGTGAGGCTCCAGCGTAACAACCTTCTGTTGGCACCGGACATGGTTACATAGTTACATAGTTACATAGTTAGTAAAGCCGAATAAAGACTTGCGTCCATCAAGTTCGACTTGTTAGTTCTGTAATTGCTAAAGGTGATCCAGAGGAGGGCAAAAACCCCAAATGATTATCCAATCTTCACCTGAGGAAAAATTCCCTCCCGACTCTGAAACCAGCAGTCAGAATAAATCCCTGTATCAACCTACTATTTTATTCTATTTTTAAGTATATGCAGAAATCTGCCTGGTATCTAGAAAAGCATCCAGTCCCCGCTTGAACTGGTTTAGTGAATCCGACATTACCGTCTCCTCACTCAGTGAATTCCATATTCTCACTGCTCTTACTGTAAAGAACCCCTTCCTATGCTGGTGCTGAAACCTTTTCTCTTCCAGTCTTAGTGAATGCCCTCTTGCTACCGTAATATCCCTCCTTTTGAACAAATCCCGGGCAAGATCTCTATACTGTCCCCTAACATATTTGTACACATTTATTATGTCCCCCCTCAACCTTCTCTTTTCCAGGCTGAATAGTCCTAGTTTTGCCAACCTCTCTGGGTATTGCAGTCCCTCCATTCCCTTTATTAATTTTGTTGCCCTCCTTTGTACCTTTTCAAGCTCATTTATATCCTTTCTATATATTGGGGCCCATAACTGAGCACAGTATTCCAAGTGTGGTCTGACCAGTGCTTTGTACAGTGGAAGAACAATGTTCTCCTCCTTTGCAGCTATACCTCTTCTGATACATCCCATTACCCTGTTTGCCCTTACAGCAGCGGCCTGACTTTGGGCACTCCAATTTAGTTTGCTATCAATCAAGATGCCCAAGTCCTTCTCCATCTCTGAATTCCCCAATGATTTCCCATTCAGTGAGTACTGGTGACTTCCATTTTTCCTTCCCATATGTATGACCTTACATTTCTCCTCGTTAAACCTCATTTGCCATTTAATGCTCCACCTACCCAGCTTATCCAAATCCCTCTGTAGGTCTGCACTGTCCTCTTTTGTATTAATTGTTTTACATAACTTTGTGTCATCTGCAAATATAGATATTTTACTATTTATCCCGTTGACTATGTCGTTAATAAAGATATTAAATAACATTGGGCCTAGTACAGACCCCTGTGGTACCCCACTAGTGACGCTTACCCAATCTGAGTATTTTCCATTTATAACCACCCTCTGCCTTCTATCCTTTAGCCAGTTAGCTACCCACTTGCAGACATTTCCCCCAGCCCCATCATTCTCATTTTGTATACCAACCTATTATGTGGCACGCTATCGAACGCTTTTGAGAAGTCGAGATACACGACATCCAC
This sequence comes from Phyllobates terribilis, assembly GCF_046119375.1. NCBI lineage: Eukaryota > Metazoa > Chordata > Amphibia > Anura > Dendrobatidae > Phyllobates > Phyllobates terribilis. The sequence continues at coordinate 29,165,441 of NW_027362763.1, forward strand.
TGGTTCCCCCTGATCTACTCGAGAGCTCACCTCCTCGTAGAAGTCAATCAGGTTTGTTTGGCAGGAGCGATTCCTCATGAATCCATGTTGGTTCGGGGTTAATAGATTATTAGCATCAAGATGCTCCGTAATTGCCTCATTAATAAAGCCTTCAAAAATTTTGCCCACAACGGACGTCAGACTCACCGGCCGATAGTTTCCGGCGTCACTTTTCGCTCCCTTTTTGAATATTGGCACTACATTCGCCTGTCGCCAATCAAGTGGCACAGACCCAGTCTCAACAGAGTCCTTAAATATAAGATATAACGGTCTGTCTATCACATTACTTAGTTCCCTTAGTACCCGTGGGTGTATGCCATCAGGTCCTGGTGATTATTTTAATGTTACTGAGGCGTTTCTGTACCCCAGCTTGGGTTAGATTTGTCATACTTAGTGGAGGATTAAGCTTGTCACTTCTCATTTCGCCTGTTAGTTCTTTTTCCTTTGTGAAAGTTGACGAAAAAAATTTATTTAATAGATTAGCTTTATCCTCATCTTTCTCTATGATTTTGCCTTCATCACTTTTTATCGGTCCAATATTATCCGATTTAATCCTTTTACTATTTATATACGTAAAGAACAGTTTGGGATTTGATCTACTTTCCCTAGCAATACGTCTCTCTGTTTCCTCCTTCGCTATTTTTATTTGTTTTTTGCAGGTTCTCGTTTTTTCCTTGTAACACATTAGTGCCTCCTTACTGTTTTCCTGTTTTAATCTCTTGAATGCCTCTTTTTTGCTATTTAACGCCCCTTTTACGTTCTTATTCAACCATATTGGTTTCCTCTTATTTCTGGCCCTTTTATTCCCATACGGTATATACCTCTCGCACTGAGTATTCAGAATTCTTTTGAAGGTTTCCCATTTACTATTCGTATTTCCTTGATTAAGAACTTTGTCCCAGTCTATAAGTTGAAGGTTTTCTATCAGCTGATCAAACTTCGCCCTCCTAAAGTTTAATGTTTTAGTTGTTCCCTTATTGATAACCCTACTGAAGGGCACTTTGAAGTCGATAATATTATGGTTGCTATTACCTAGGTGCCCCCCTATCTGTACCTCAGTTATTCTATCAGGCCTATTAGTCAATATTAAGTCCAACACGGCCTTCCCTCTCGTTGGTTCCTGCACTAGTTGGGAGAGATAATTATCCTTGATATTTGTCAAGAACCGTTTTCCTTTCTGCGATCTACAGGTTTCTGTTTCCCAGTCAATATCCGGGTAGTTGAAATCCCCCATTACAATCACCTCATTATGTTTTGCTACTTTGTCTATTTGTCCTAATAGCAGTTTCTCATTCTCCTCTGTTATATTGGGTGGCTTATAGCAGACCCCCAGTAATATTTTATTATTATTTTTTGCCCCCTCTATCTCTACCCACATGGACTCGACCCCCTCTTCTCCCTCTCCTATATCTTCCCTTAGTCTGGGCTTTAGACGTGACTTTACATATAAGCAGACTCCTCCGCCCTTCCCCTGTTTCCGGTCCCTTCTAAATAAACTATAATCTGTTAAATTTACCGCCCAGTCGTAGCTATCGTCTAGCCAAGTCTCTGTTATACCTACGATGTCATACCTCTCCTCCGATATAAGCGCCCGCAGCTCATCCGCCTTATTGGTCAGGCTTCTTGCGTTGGTCAGCATGCAAGATAAAACTTTGGGGTTATTTAGCATCCTATTCTTCTCTAACGATCTAACTGTACTATCCCCACCCCCCTCTCCACCCTCATTATATTCACTTCTCCCCTTCCCCCTTGCTTGCCTCACATCCCACCTATTTCCTTGGTTCCCCCCCCCGTCTCTAGTTTAAAAACTCCTCCAACCTATTAGCCATCTTCTTCCCCAGCACCGCTGCACCTTCCCCATTGAGGTGCAGCCCGTCCCTACCGTAGAGCCTGTAGCCGACAGCGAAGTCGGCCCAGTTCTCCATGAACCCAAACCCTTCTGCCTTGCACCAACTCTTTAGCCACTTATTCACCTCCCTAACCTCCCGTTGGCGCTCCTGTGTGGCTCGCGGGATTGGTAGTATTTCTGAGAAAACTACCTTGGAGGTCCTTGCCCTAAGCTTCCTACCTAGATCCCTGAAATCATTTTTAAGGACCCTCCATCTACCACTCACTTTGTCATTGGTGCCAATGTGGACCATGACCGCTGGGTCTTCGCCAGCCCCACCCAGTAACCTGTCAACCCGATCCGCGATGTGCCAGACTCGAGCGCCAGGGAGGCAGCACACCGTTCGGCGATCCCGGTCTTTGTGACAGATTGCCCTGTCTGTCCCCCTAATAATAGAGTCACCCACTACCAGGACCTGTCTAGCCTGCCCTACACTTCCTCCCTCCCCCTCATTACTGGAGCATACACTCCCCCGGCGGTCAGAGGATCTGTCGTGCTCCAATAATGCCGGTTCTGAACCAGCCTTCCTATACTTCTTCCCTCTATCCCTTCTAACTTTTACCCAGCTCCCTGCCTGTTCAGCCTGCGCTTCCCCACTAAGCTCCACCCCCAGTGTTGACCCATTGAGTGTCTGCTCGGTGAGCAGCAAACTCCGTTACATGTTGTCGATGCTCCTCAGTACCGCTATCTGAGCACTTAGATCCAGGATTTGGGCTTCCAAGTGCACGATATGCTCACATCTCTCGCAGCAGTATGGATCCCTGAGCGGTAGCTCAGGGAATGCATACATTGCGCAAGATGTACACTGCATGGCTCCGGCCAACATGGACGTCATTCTAAATATGGGGATACAGTCAGTATATATGTACAAGTACAAAACACAATTATTTATATATAGGTGTATGGACGGGGAAGTGTGCAGCCAACTCAGGGGGTTGTGGTCAGTCACGACAGTGAAGGGGCACCCATCTGGCACTTTCCTGGCTTGATGGTCAAGCCCGCCTGGTGAATGCGCCCGAGCACCTGCTGCAGATGCTCGAGGTGATCCTCCCAGGTGGGACTGAAGATGGCAATGTCATCCAGGTACGCCACTGCGTACCTCTCCAGTCCCTGGAGCAGGTGATTGACCATTCGCTGGGAAGTGGCAGGGGCATTTTTCATGCCAAAAGGCATGACCATGGATGCATACAATCCGAAGGGGGTGATAAAGGCGGACTTCTCCTGGGCCCCGGGGCTCTAGGGAATCTGCCAATATCCCCGACTCAGATCCATAATGGAGAGATAGCTCGCGCTGGCTAACCGCTCCAGCAGCTCCTCAATGCGTGGCATTGGTTGTGCGTCAGAGGCGGTGATAGCGTTGAGCCCCCTGTAGTCCACACAGAACCGGGTGGTCCAGTCCTTCTTTGGCACCAGGACTACAGGTGAGGCCCACGCGCTCTTGGACCGCTTAATCACCCCCAACTTCAGCATCTCCTCGACCTCCTGGCGCATGACATGCTGCACCTCGTCGGAGATTCGATAGGCTGTCCGCTGGAGTGGGGCATGATTCCCGGTGTCCACTTCATGGACCGCCACTTCAGTCCTGCCAGGCAGGTTGGTGAACACTGCTTGGAAGGGTTTCAGCACTGCTCGCATCTGAGACCTCTGGTCTACAGATAGCAAGGCGCTTATCTCTACATCCTCTAGGGACCCGCTGGCCTTCGCTTGGGCCAGCATGTCCAAGAGGGGGTCGTCCTCCCCATCCTCGGGCCGGCTGCAGACCGGTAGGACGCAGGCTCCACGTTCTTGATGAGCCTTCATCATATTAACGTGAAAAGCCTTCCGCCTACCCCGCTCGTGGTCAAGAGTGATCACGTAGGTGACCGGGTTGAGCTGTTGGTGAATGACGTACGGGCCTTCCCAGGCCGCCTGAAGCTTGTCCTTTGGTACGGGGATCAGCACCCACAACTTCTGACCCACCTGGTAGGTCCGCTCTTGGGCATTCTGGTCGTACCAATGCTACTGGTCAGCCTGGGCTTGTGCCATGTTGTCATGCACCAACTGCGTCAAGGTCTGCATCTTGTCACGGAAGCGCATGACATACTCCACGATGGACACTCCTGGGGAGCTCGGCTCTTCTTCCCAGAATTCCCTTATCAAACCAAGGGGTCCTCGGACACGCCTGCCATACAGGAGCTCAAAGGGGGAGAACCCCGTCGAGGCCTGTGGAACCTCTCTGTAAGCAAATAACAGGTGTGGGAAGTAACGCTCCCAGTCGCGTCCCTGGGTCTCAACCAGCATTTTTAACATCTGTTTGAGGGTACCGTTGAATCGCTCACACAAACCATTGGTTTGGGGATGATACGTGCTCGATACCAGATGCTGCACCTGCATTTTCTTACATAGGGCCTCCATTAAGCGAGACATGAACTGGGTCCCCTGGTCGGTAAGAATCTCCCTGGGAAAGCCTACTTGCGAAAAGATGGCCAAGAGGGCATCCACCACCTTATCCGCCCTAATTGAGGACAGGGCTACTGCCTCCGGATACCGGGTACCATAGTCTACCAAGGTAAGGATGAAATGTTTTCCAGAGCGGCTGGATATGGCCAGTGGTCCCACAATGTCCACAGCAATCCTCTGGAAAGGCTCCTCTATCACTGGCAAAGAGATCAGGGGGGCTTTGGGAGCCGGCCCTGACTTTCCCACTCTTTGACACGTGGTACAGGAGCGACAGTAGTTCACCACATCCGTCCTCATTTTGGTCCAATAAAAGTGGTGAGACAGCCGGGCCTTGGTTTTGCTGACCCCCAAGTGTCCAGCGAGTGGAATTTCATGGGCGATCCGCAACAACTCATCCCTGAATTGGTAGGGGACGACCAGCTGTCTTTCCCTCAGCCACTCCTGTTGGAGTGTACAGGGAACTGTCTCCCGGTACAACCTCCCTTGGTCCCAGAATACCCTCTCCTTATCCGACTCGGAGGTGGGCTTCTCAGAGAGGCTCCTTAACATCTCTAGGCTAGCATCTGAGTGCAGAGCTGCCTGAAACTCCTGGCTGGAGGAAGCCAGAAGTGAGGTTAAGGCCACGTCCTCACTGGGACCCTCTGGGACCCGCTCTGGGTCCATACCTGATTCTGTTATTCCTCTGTCCGAGAAGGGTGCAGAAGGCAGGGCGTTACTTACGTTCTGGGCACTCTGACCGCGGGTAACAGCGGCTATATAGGCCGTCTCCCCAGGGAATAACACCGTCCCATCAGCCTGTGCAGCTATGAGTACTACTTCCCCATCCTCCCCCATTACCTCAGGGACAGTGCTAAGTATGGGGCAGTTACCATCAGCCAGGTCACCATCTGTTGTGACACTGGTCACTGGCACAGCACCACCTGCTTCATGGTCCCCGTGCCTCTCCCCATTACCCTTAGCACTGACATTTGCTCCTGCTAGGGGATCCTCAGCAATATCACCCTGCAGCTTGACATGGCGGAGTTCTCCTGTAACTTCCAATACATCATCATCATCATTATCATTATCATCATCATCAGCAGCAGCAGCAGGTAAAGCATTGACATTCACATTATCAGCATTAACCTTACCAACCGTATCAGATCGGGGAGAGGTGTCAGGGACATAATAAGCAAACATCCTCCCCAAATCAGTTCCCAACAAAACATTTGCAGGTAGGTTTTCGGATACTCCCACTTCCTTCACCCCACTCCCCGCACCCCAATCAATAAAAACCCGGGCCATGGGAAGGGGCATCGGACGCCCCCAATCCCGGTGACAGTCAGGGTCTTTCCCGGAATAAGCTCTTCAGCGGACACCAGTTCAGGTCGGATGAGAGTTCGTTCGGCTTCAGTGTCCTTGAGGCCTACAGTGACAGTGTCTCCCACCATGACAGACTGCAAGTTTTCACAGGCCCTCCCAACCGGCCCACCCACCAAAAGAACTGATGCATTAGGCCCTGTGGCCTTGGATGGGGGGTTCTTCCTCTGCTTCTCTGGGCAAGTGGCGCTGAGATGACCAGTCTGGTTGCAGAAATAACACCTGTGGGCATCAGATGCAGGCCGGGCATTGGTAACGGGGAAAAGGCCTCCGGAAGGTCGGCTGGCAGGGGCAGGGATGGTGGTTGATGGCTTACCCCCTTTCCAGCTGGCGACGACCGGCTTCTGCACCTCCGGTCTCCGTTTGGCTTCGTAGGTGTCTGTGATCTGCGCTGCTTTATTGGCATCTGGTGGCTCCCGATCCATCACGAACTGCCGTACCTCAGTCCGACACAGATGCAGGAACTGGTCTTTCACCATCAGATCCTTTAGCTGCTCAAAGGTGGTCGCTGACAGTCCTTGGATCCACTGCTCAAAGTTGGTTCTGCGCCCATGCACCACATCGCTGTAACTGTCGTGCGGTCCACGTTGGAGGTTCCGGAACTTTTTACGGTACACCTCAGGAGTCAGTTGGAACCTCTGGATTAGGGCCTGCTTAATGGCATCATAGCTCCCATTGAGGCTTGGAGGAAGAGCCACAAACACATCCAGAGCTTTGCCTCGCAGCCCTGCAGTTAAGTATCGAGCCCACTGGCCTTCAGGCAGCTGGTATTGTCTGCAAGTCTTTTCAAAACCCCTCAGAAAGGTGTCGAGGTCGCCGTCCTTTTCCATCACAGGAAAATGCTCTGGACGGGGTTTAAACAGGGTCGCATTGTTGGTCTCATCGTTCCGTGAGGTGGATGCTGGGATCCCGAGTTGGGCCATCTGCAGTTCATGGGCCCTCTGGGCTTGGGCCTCTCGCTCGGCTCGCTCGGCCTCTCGCTTGGCTCGCTCGGCTCCCTCGGCCCTCTCGGCCTCCTGGTGCTGCTGAATGACTTTCAGCCATCCTTCATGATCCTCTGCAGGAAGTTGCTGTAGAGCCATCTGCAGATAGGGGTCCACGCTGCCCTGGTCGCTGACACGGCGTGCGTCTACAGGTGGGATCCCTGCAGCAGTACTGTCCTTATCTCAGCTAACCCCTGGCCCTGCTGAGCTCTGGAGAAGGGCTTGCTCGGCCTCCAGTTGCGCCAGTGCAGCAGCCATTTGTTCTTTGTTTTTGCCGAAGGGGTCAATGCCTTTGGTAATACATATTCCAGTAAGAGTGTCCTTTTTCTGCTGGCTGTACCAGAGCTCCCCAACTATGACCATGATCACCAAAATAAAAATAGAAAAGAAAAAACAAAGAAGGGTAGGGGTAACTGCTACACATACAGTATTGTCTCAGATCTAATAAACACTGAGTTCGATCTTCAAAACTTTTGTGCAGGGTCCAGGTAGAACCGTGCAAGTTTTTAGTGAGAGGAATGATTGCTCAAACCAGATCACTAATGTCCTATGATTCCACCGCTTGCCACCAATTGTCACGAAAACACTTGGTCAGACCTTGCAGCCCTCTGGCGCCCCCTTATCCTGCTGGTCAAACACGGTATTGACCGAGGATAAGCACGGGCGCAGCTGCTCTAATTTATGTCAACTATTGTGGCACGTGATGTGACAGGACGTATATATACCACCAGTTCCTTCCAGGAACGTATATATACCTCCGTCCAGCCACCTTCAAACCACAATATCACATAAATACTGGTATACTGCCACCACCGATCGCTTAACAGGTGGATCGGGTACCCGTTAGGTAACGTGAATTAGCAGGTGAGGAACGTGTTTGCTCGACATAGGACAAGAAGAACGAAGCTGGTAAATAATAATGATTTACTCCCGAAAGTGGGCAGTGTTTACAAAAGATATACAAGATATTATAAAAGAGACAATTTACATATATGCATAAAACAGTTATTAAAATAAAAGGGATAAGTGATAGCAAAACCTGCGCCATGAGGTGATGGTCTCAGATTTTGTGGGGGGACGGCTCCCAGGAAATTAAATGTGATTCTTCCACACAACGAGGAGTGCATGCGTCTAACGTCCCGGGTAAGAATGAAGTAAAATGGCCGTTCTGGTTTATAGTAAGGGGCCAAAACATTAGGAGACACCCATGTTGTTTACCTCACAAGGGGGCTCGGTTTTGTGAACCCACTCAGCTGCATAAGACATAAAAATCCTTCAGATTTCATATCTTGGTATGGGGGGGTCCCACATCCAAGATGGAGACATCATGTTTACCGTCACCAATATTCATGAAGATGGATATCAAATATGATATCTCTATGACGCTCAGAAGCTCAGAATCCATTTCCCGGGTTCCTGATGGTCTCCCAGCCTCGAAAACCACACCATCACAAATGGAAAAAGATGAAGATCTCAAAAATGTGGTCCCTGTGTTTGTGACAGTCATGTGCATTATTAAAATCGACATTAAAAGTTTGTACAGTTAAACAAAGGTTTGGAGGGAAAATCCAGGGTATACCAGTATGCTTGCTGACGTTTTATGGTGGTAATAAAAATTCCTTGTTAGGGGGAAAAAGTGAGTTCTATGTAGCCTATTCCAAATGAGCAGGGGGTGGAGATTTAAGACATCTCTCATTTTTAAAACTAGGACAAAAATACATTTTGCCTGACAGCCATGTATACAAGGATTGGGTGTGAGGGGTGACATGCTTACCAGGATAGGGATGAGGGGTGCCATGCATACCAGGATGGGGATCAGGGGTGCCATGTATACCAGGATTGGGGGTGACGTTTGCCATGCATACCAGGATGGGGATCAGGGGTGCCATGTATACCAGAATTGGGGGTGAGGGAGCCATGCATACCAGGATGGGGATCAAGGGTGCCATGCATACCAGGATGGGGATCAAGGGTGCCATGCATATCAGGACGGGAATCAGGGATGCCATGCATACAAGGATGGGGATCAGAGGTGCCATGCATACCAGGATGGGGATAAGGGGTGCCATGAATACCAGGAAGGGGATCAGGGGTGCCATGTATACAAGGATTGGGGGTGAGGGGTGCCATGCATACCAGGATTGGGGATGAGGGGTGCCAGGCAAACCAGGATGGGAATCAGGGGTACCATGTATACCAGGATTGGGGGTGAGGGGTGCCATGCATACCAGGATGGGGATCAGGGGTGCCATGTATACCAGGATTGGGGGTGAGGGAGCCATGCATACCAGGATAGGGATGAGGGGTGCCATGCATACCAGGATGAGGATCAGGGGTGTAAAGCATATCAGGATGGGGATCAAGGGTGCCATGCATACCAGGATGGGGATCAGCGGTGCCAAGCATACCAGCAAGGGAATCAAGGTTGCTATGCATACCAGGATGGGGATCAGGGGTGTAAGGCATACCAGGATGGGGATCAGGGGTGCCATGTATACCAGGATTGGGGATGAGGGGTGCCATGCATACCAGGATTGGGGATGAGGGGTGCCATGCATACCAGGATGGGGATCAAGGGTGCCATGCATACCAGGATGGGGATCAAGGGTGCCATACATATCAGGATGGGGATCAAGGGTGCCATGCATATCAGGATGGGGATCAAGGGTGCCATGCATATCAGGATGGGGATCAAGGGTGCCATGCATACCAGGAAGGGGCTCAAGGGTGCCATGTATAACAGGATGGGGATCAGGGGAGCCATGCATACCAGGATGGGGATGAGGGGTGCCATGCATACCAGTATGGGGATCAGGGGTGCCATGCATACCAGGATGGGGATCAGGGGTGCCATGCATACCAGGATAGGGATGAGGGGAGCCATGCATACCAGGATGAGGATCAGGGGTGTAATGCATACCAGGATGGGGATCAGGGGTGCCATGTATACCAGGATTGGGGAAGAGGAGTGCCATGCATACCAGGATTGGGGGTGAGGGAGCCATGCATACCAGGATTGGGGGTGATGAGGCCATGCATACCAGGAATGGGGATGATGGGGCCATACATACCAGGATTGGGGATGAGGGGTGCCATGCATACCAGGATAGGGATGAGGGGTGCCATGCATACCAGGATGAGGATCAGGGGTGTAATGCATATCAGGATGGGGATCAGGGGTGCCATGCATACCAGGATGGGGATCAGGGGTGCCATGCATACCAGGCTGGGGATCAGGGGTGCCATGCATACCAGGATGAGGATCAGGGGTGCCATGCATACCAGGATGGGGATCAGGGGTGCAATGCATACCAGGATAGGGATGAGGGGTGCCATGCATACCAGGATGGGGATCAGGGGTGTAATGCATACCAAGATTGGGGATGAAGGGTACCATGCATACCAGGACTGGGGGTGAGGGGTGCCATGCATACCAGGATTGGGGTTGAGGGGTGCCATGCATACCAGGATTGGGGTTGAGGGGTGCCATGCATACCAGGATTGGGGATGAGGGGCACCATGCATACCAGGATTGGAGGTGAGGGAGCCATGCATACCAGGATTGGGGATGAGGGGTGTAAAGCATAACAGAATGGGGATGAGGGGTGCCATGCATACCAGGATGGGGATCAGGGGTGCCATGCATACCAGGATGGGGATCAGGGGTGCCATGCATACCAGGTTGGGGATGAGGGGTGCCATGCATACCAGGATTGGGGATCAGGGGTGCCATGCATATCAGGATGGGGATGAGGGGTGCCATGCATACCAGGTTGGGGATGAGGGGTGCCATGCATACCAGGTTGGGGATGAGGGGTGCCATGCATACCAGGATTGGGGATCAGGGGTGCCATGCATACCAGGATGAGGATCAGGGGTGTAATTCATACCAGGATGGGGATGAGGGCCACATATAACAGGAAGGAGGAGCCATATATACCAGGATGGGGGATATTAACAAAATTGGGGGACATTACCCCTATACCAGTGTCAGCAGCAGACCCCCTCCCCCTTAACAGTGCATCATGACCACATTTTTTGCTTAATTTTTTTTTCTATTTTCCTCCTCTAAATCCTAGGTGCATCTTATGGTCCGGTGCATTTTATAGTTTGAAAAATATGGTAAGCCATCACACAGGCCCATCGACCGAAAAATGTAAAACTTTACGGGTCTCGAGAAATGGAGACACAACTCCCCCCCTCTCAAGTTTTTATGAGCAGAATCATTTTGCAAGATCATTTTTACCACAAATTGTACAGCGTAAAAACTATTTGCAAAAAACAATGTCAGAACTTAGGGGTTTTTTTACAATTTTTCCCCAGTTTGATTTTTTCCTCGTTTTCCAGTACACCATGTCATAAAATGAATGGTGTCATTCAAAACTCATTCTGCAAAAAAACAAACCCTCATATAGCTATGTGGACAAAAAACTTATGGCTGCGGGAAGAAGGGGAGGAAAAAAACGAAAATGCAAGAATAGAAATTCTGGAAGGGGTTAAATGACCGACATGCAATACACTTGCATTTAGAGCGCTGGAAACAGTCTAGTTGGATTGTGGCTGGGAGGATGCATATTGCAGGAGGATCCTGACAGCGTGCTGTGCGCGACATGCAAGGATTCACAAGTCTGCAGTCACATAGAACCTTTTCCACAACTATTCCAAAACCAGGGGAGGAGTCCTGAGGAGATAATTTGCATATTCCCACTGCATTTTGGGGTAAGTGAAGAGTCTCCGCGAGCTCAAAGAACACTGGATTTTGGCTGTTGGAGCTGAAAAGAGGACATCGGTAAACCGCGCGCCGGCAGTTTGAAGCTTTTTTCACTGTTTTCAGAACATTAACAGTAAGAACATGGAAGAGTCCAGGAGCCATTTGGTGAGCTGCATATCCTGCTACATGTTCACAGACTTGCCAGTGGAAAAGCCAAACTTCACATGCCAGAAATGCAGCTTGTGTCCCTGTTGGAGGAAAAGTTGCGAAATCTAGAAGAGAGGTTAACTACCTTGAAAATCATTAAGGAAGGTGAAGAGTTCTTAGACAGAGCAGAATTATCTCTTCATGATTCAGAAAGAGAAGAAATTCGAACTGCACCTGACGAAACAGAGGAATGGAAGCATGTGACCCACAGAAGCCGGAGGATCGAGAGGCAGTCAGCACCCATACTGCTCAGGAACCAGTACCAGGCTCTCACGCAGGAGAACCATGAAGAAATACAGCAAGATAAGACTTTGCCAGCAATGAATAACCTTGTAAGCCCTCAGAATCCTCCTGGATGGAGAAAGAAGAATGTTGTGAAGAAAAAACGGAGAGTGGTGATCATGGGGGATTCCCTGTTAAGAGGAACAGAGGCCGCTATCTGCAGACCAGACATAACCTCAAGAGAAATGTGCTGTCTTCCAGGAGCAAAAATTAAAGATGTGTCGGACAGGATATCAAGACTTTTCAGACCTACAGATCACTACCCATTCCTGCTAATACATGTGGGGACAAATGACACCGCAAGAAAGGACCTGGAAACCATCTGCAGTGACTTTGAAGACTTAGGCAAGAAAGTGAAAGAATTGGGAGCGCAGGTGGTCTTCTCATCCATCCTCCCAGTGGATGGCCATGGAACAATGAGGTGGAATAAGATTCTACAGGTGAACAACTGGCTACGTCGATGGTGCCGTCAACAAGGATTTGGATTTCTGGATCACGGAATGAATTACCTATACGATGGACTACTTGCTAGAGATGGGGTGCACCTTACGAAGACTGGAAAACATGTATTTGGAAGTCGCCTTGCTACACTCATCAGAAGAGCTTTAAACTAGAACAATGTGGGAAGGGAAGCAAAAGGCCAGAAAAAGCCATACAGCTGACAAATACTATTGAGATCTCTGCTACTGGAAGTGGAAAAGAAGAACAAAGACAAAACAATTTAAATAATAAAAATATGGGAGGAAGAGAAACCAATCACAAACTAAAATGTTTTTATACAAATGCACAAAGCATGGGCAACAAACAAGGAGAATTAGAACTACTAATGCAGGAAAAGGAATATGATGTCATTGGAATCACTGAAACTTGGTGGGACGATACACATGATTGGAATAAAAGGCTAAAAGGATACAACTTATTTGCAAGAAACAGACTTGATAAACGAGGAGGAGGTGTCGCATTGTATGTTAGAAAAGCGTATATCTGCACAGAGATTGAAGCTTCAGAGACTGGGAGTTCTGTGGAAACTGTTTGGGTAAGAATACAAGGAGAGAACAACGGAAAGGACACCATTGTAGGCATTTACTACAGGCCACCTGGGCAAGCTGAAGATATGGATGAACTCTTTATGTATCAAATGACCAAGTTCTCCAAAAAATATGACGTAGTGGTCATGGGAGATTTCAACTATCCAGACATTTGTTGGGAATGTCTCTCAAGTAAAACTAACAGGTCAAGCAAATTCTTATCCTCTCTTGCTGACAACTTTATCTTCCAAAAGGTAGGGGAGAAAACAAGGGGATCTGCTACTTTGGATCTAATCCTTATAAACAGGGAGGAAATGGTTGAGGAGGTAAAGGTGGCTGGGACCCTAGGAGGCAGCGATCATGCTATTATAGAATTTTGGATAACTAGAGGAGGAAGACATGTGAAGACTCAAACTTCAAGGTTAGATTTTAGAAAGGCAGATTTTAAGAGACTCAGAAAGAGAATAGGAGGGATCCAATGGCTGGATGTCCTTAAGGACAAAAATGTCCAGGAAGGATGGGAAATTTTTAAAAATGAGATTCTCAAAGCACAATCGTTAACAATCCCGAAAAGTAGGAAGAATGGGAAGCATTTAAGGAAACCAGGATGGATGAACACAGAACTTAAACACATGCTAAAAAGAAAGAAAGAAATGTTTATTAAATGGAAAGAGGGAGGCATATCTAAAGAAGATTATAATGCAGTCTGCAGTTCCTGCAGGGCACGTATCAGGGTAGCTAAAGCTGACAATGAATTAAGGCTTGCAAGAGATGTCAAAAGCAATAAAAAAGGATTTTGGGGGTATGTCAAAAGTAAAAGAAAAGTCAAAGATGCTATAGGATTTTTACAGGATGAAAATGGAGAAATGGTAAGAGAGGATGTTGAGAAGGCCGAACTTTTTAATTCCTATTTTGCATCTGTTTTCTCTCAGAAAGAAAATGTAACATCAACTGATCTTCACTGTCCTTTTAAAGGAATAGAGGAATCCAAGTTATCTGTAAACAGAAAGATTGTGAGGGAATATTTAGCTAACATAAATGAGTTCAAGTCTCCAGGTCCAGATGAATTACACCCCAGAGTACTGAAGGAGATCGTAGAAGAAATTTTAGAGCCACTCTCCATAATCTTTGAAAATTCTTGGAGAACAGGAGAAGTCCCAGAAGACTGGAGAAGAGCAAATGTTGTTCCTATCTTCAAAAAGGGGAAGAAGGTGGACCCAGGGAACTATAGGCCGGTGAGTCTGACTTCTATACCAGGAAAGATCTTTGAACAAATTATTAAACAACATGTATGTAAGTACATGGATAAGAATGAAGTGATTAACCAGAGTCAGCATGGGTTTGTAACTAACAAGTCATGTCAGACTAACTTAATTTCCTTCTATGACAGAATCACTGACTGGGTGGATCAGGGAAATGCTGTAGATATAGTATATCTTGACTTCAGCAAAGCATTTGACAAAGTATCTCACACCATCCTTATTGAAAAAATGACCAAGTATGCAATGGACCAGGCAACTGTTAGGTGGATTCATAACTGGCTTAGTGATCGGACTCAAAGGGTGGTTGTAAATGGCTTCACATCCAGCTGGATGAATGTCTCAAGTGGGGTACCACAGGGCTCCGTCCTGGGACCTGTATTGTTCAACATCTTTATCAATGATTTAGATGAAGGAATTGAGGGTAAACTGATTAAATTTGCTGATGACACAAAGCTAGGAGGTATAGCTAATACTAGAGAAGAGAGAGAGAGGATTCAAAAAGACCTAAATAAACTGGAGCAGTGGGCAGCAACCAACAGAATGGTTTTTAACAGGGAAAAATGCAAAGTACTACATCTGGGCAATAAAAATGAAAAAAGCATATACAGAATGGGAGGAATAGGACTAAGCAACAGTACATGTGAAAAAGACTTAGGTATACTAATAGATCATAGACTGAACATGAGTCAACAGTGTGATGCAGCAGCAAAAAAGGCAAATACAATTCTGGGATGTATTAACAGAAGCATACAGTCTAGATCACGTGAAGTCATTATCGGTCTTTACTCCTCTTTGGTCAGACCTCATCTGGAATACTGTGTACAGTTTTGGGCACCACATTTTAAAAAAGACATAGACAAACTGGAGCAAGTTCAGAGAAGAGCGACCAGAATGGTGACTGGTCTGAAAACCATGTCCTATGAGGAACGGTTGCAGGATTTGGGAATGTTTAGCTTGCAAAAAAGAAGACTGAGAGGAGACTTAATAGCTGTCTACATATATGTCAAGGGCTGTCACATTGTAGAAGGATCATCTTTATTCTCATTTGCACAAGGAAAGACTAGAAGCAATGGGATGAAACTAAATGGGAGGAGACACAGATTAGATATTAGAAAAAACTTTTTGACAGTTAGGGTGATTAATGAGTGGAACAGGCTGCCACGAGAGGTGGTGAGTTCCCCTTCAATGGACGTCTTCAAACAGAGGCTGGACAGACATCTGTCTGAGATGATTTAGTGAATCCTGCTTTGAGCAGGGGGTTGGACCAGATGACCCAGGAGGTCCCTTCCAACTCTACCATTCTATGATTCTATGATTCTATGATTCTATTTAACTGCTCTCTTTAAGTGTATTTTTGTGATTAAATTAATTTTCACAGCGAGGAATGACTTTGCAATTCATCTGATCACTCTTCATAACGAGCTAGGAAAGTGAAGCAGCAAACTTTGTGAAAACCCAAATTTGTGTCAGTCTCAAAACTTTGGCCACAACTGTAGAATGGGCCGTGTTATACCGCTATTATAATGTTATACTGTAGGGCTTTTCTATTAGTCATTGTTAGGAGGACATCTAGTGATAGACAGATGTACTGCGCACAGTAGTGATACATAATCATCAGGGCAAAAAATGTCAAAGGGTAACTTGTAAAAAAGTTGTAAAACTTTTTACGCATTATAGGTGCTGCATAGTGACGCTTATCGGGGGTGTTTGAGTCCTGAGACCCATAGGACCGCTATGAAGTGCATGTCTTCTTTAGCAACTGTGTGCACAGAGCAGTTTATGGCCTCAATGGTAAGTCTATTCATCCGTTCACCGTTCTATGCTCGCAGCTCATAAAAGGAGCTGTGCACTTCAGAGCAGTCTTATGGATCTCAAGATCCAGATTCCCAATTAAGCCCCTGTGACGACACAGCTTTTCTTCTTTATTATGCCAGACAAATTCAGTAAGCCAGGAGCCATATGCTTTTATCGTCACATTGACTTTTGCATTGGCGTTCTACTTTGGTCGATTAACACAGGCTATTGTTTGTATAATCCTGAATGTTGACACTTGCGTTGAGATGTGCTGTAACCTATTATCTGCAAATCTTGCAAGATAGAGACATGGAGCAATACTGTGATGATATGCTGATTACGTATTATACCCAACCATGCAAGTTGATAAAATGCTCAAACAATGAGTCATGAGCCCCCTCCACCTTGATCCCTGACCATTGACCTGTGAATGATGGCTGCAAGAACAACTGTGATCTATAAAAAAAGGGGTAAAATCAAGCAACCTGGTCCCAGACTTCACAGCTCTGGGCTAGTTTCCTAGGCTTGTCATTACCTTCTCTCTTTGGGGGCCAGCCAAAAGTGGGGTGCCACTGGTGGGGGTAGTCGGCCCTGGAAGCCCCGTAAATCTCAGCTACTCTATTCTCGGCAGACCAGCAGAAGGGTGAGACTGTGTAATGTTGCACCATCTTGGGCATTTGCTGGGACTGTTCTGTGTGTTTATTGTCCACTTTGTGGTTCAATAAAGTATTGCCACACTGTTTTACCCTCACCCTGCATTGCGTTACGCTCACGGAAGACCCCGGGTCTTCACATATTTGTGGCAGCGGTGGGATACTACTCAGCCCAGCAGAGCTGGTGGAGCTGCAAGGGGACTGGTGTTCGCACACACCGTCCAAAGGGCTCCACAACCAGGAGACCGTGGGTGAGGCATACACAGCGGGTTTCAGATGCTACCATGTCCAACCCCACCAGCCCAGCCTTGGGAAGAGGACCAGAGTGGATTTATAGCCCCAACAAGAAACGGCAACTACAGGAACTATGCCAGCTTTGACAGATTGAATACTGGGCCACCGACACTCGGTCGGATTTGATCAAGGAATTGATCTGCTGGGATGCCCAGAACGTCATGGAGGACGAAGAAAACGCCGCTGAGATGGACCCAGAGGAATTGCCAGAGCAAGGACCCAGTGGCGGTCTGGATTTAACCCAGTCCCCAGCAGCCCGAATCCAGGAGTTGTTGGTTGTATTAGGACCTGGAGCCTCAAATGGAGAAAGGGCTTGTGTTATGGAATCAGATGGTTCCCCACCTAGGAACTCCTCTCCGCTACAGAGACATGCCTGTGTTTAATGAGTCCAACGCTGAAGTCGATGAACATCAGCAAGATTTTTAGACTCTGATGCTGATACACCAGGTGCCCACAGCTGATTGGGCTAAATACCTATGGACTAGTTTGACTGGCCGGGCACGGGATGCTGCCCGGTTGCTTGGGCCTCAGGACTGCCTTGACTATGGAACTATTAAGGACACTCTGTTGGCCCTTTTTACCATCACCCCAGAGAGATATCATACTAAGTTACGGAAATTGTCTCGCCAAGGGGTCTCATGTAGAATTTGGCAGTCAACTCCGACGACACTGCAACCCCTGGTTCGACAGTAGAGCTGCCCACTCCACTTCTGCCCTATTGACTTGATTGAGCAACTTATGGAGAAAATGGCCCCAGAAATACGAGAGTGGGTAGCCGACCGGAAGCCCGACATCCCAGAGCAAGCAGCCCAATTGGCCGATGAGTTTATAGCCAATCGACCCCACTGGAGACCTGATATGCCCACCAATCCTAGAAGACCCCTCACCCAAAGATTAGATCGGCCACCCGTCGCTCAAGCAGGAGTATCTCGCTACTCAGCAGAAAACCCACCAGGACCAAGGGTCACCAACAGTATCCGTGACTTGCCCAACCCACGGCGCTGTTATACATGCGGATGCCTTGGACACGTTGCCAATGATTGTCCCCAGGGCTGGAGCTTCATGCCTGGAGCCCATCTGCCAGCCCAGCCAGTCAACATCTGCCAAAGTGAGCCAGCCAGGTCTGAGGGACGCTACCCCCGGGACACACCAGCAGCGGAGGAAGTGGTATATCCCATACTCTACGGCGGGTTGGCCACCCTACAAAAGCCAACCTCCATCGCGACATCCAGCCCATCAAGGTCGGTGATATCCAGACCCAGGGACTTCGGGACACTAGGTCTTCCATCACTATGGTTAGCCCAGATATTGTCCCACCAGAAGACTATTTACCCGGCCGCCAAGTGACCATCTCCCTGGCTGGAGGTCAGCACTCAGACATTCCTCTAGCGCGTGTGCAGTTGGACTGGGGTACTGACCAGGGAGAGGTCGAAGTGGGACTCATGGACGGCCTCCCCACACCTGTTATTTTGGGGAACGACCTAGGCCAAGGACTGTCACAGTCATCACTCGCAGCCAAGTCAAGCAGCTCATTAGTCAATATGTGGAGTCCAAAGGGGGAGACTGGGAGAAAAACCTGCAGCAGCTCCTGTTTGCCTACCGGGAGGTGCCGCAGGATTCTACTGGGTTCTCTCCTTTTGAATTGCTGTACGGCCGAAACGTGCGAGGGCCACTTGAGTTAGTACGAGAGTGTTGGGAGGGCACTTTCCCCACAGAAGAGGTTCCCATTCTGGGGTATGTCCAAAAGTTTAGGGAAAAAATGAAGCACCTCATGGCCTTAGCCCATGGGAATTTAGAAGTAGCTCAGGAAAGGCAACAACAGTATTACAACCGTGCTGCCAGACTCCGAGAATTTACCTGTGGACAGAAGGTTCTAACACTAGTAGTACGAGTACGCAAAAACAAGCTGCAAGCTATGTGGGCTGGTCCGTTCACCATCACCAGGAAATGCGGGGAGACTGACTATACTGTGGCCCTGGATCGAGCAGGTGTACGTGAACGGACCTATCATGTCAACAGGCTAAAAGTTTATGAGGAAAGGGAAGTTACCAATTTAGCAGTTTGCTGTCCCCCTTTAGATGACCCAGATATGGACCAGATCCCTGACTTATTAGTGGAATCCAAAATGGGAATGGGGGTAACGGATGTCCCGTTGGGAGAGCGCTTGGACCATCACAGAGGCAGCAGTTAACAAAACTGCTTGGAACATATGGCTCTCTGTTCATAAGTCGGCCTGGTCGAACACCCATGGTATCATGTCAACAAAGGGGTAGCCACTCCTCTCAGACAACCCGCCTATCGGGTGACACCTCCAGTGTTGGCAATGATGAAGGCCAAGGTGGATGAAATGTTGAATATGGGGGTCATAGTTCCATCCCATAGCACATGGGCAGCCAGTGTAGTGTTGGTGCCCAAGAAAGACAAGAGTACTCACTTCTGTGTTGACTATAGGCGACTCAATGAGGTCACCGTTACGGACGCCTACCCCATGCCTCGGGTGGATGAACTACTAGACAGATTAGGAGGATCTCTGTTCATATCTACCATGGATCTGAGCAAGTGATACTGGCAGATCTCACTCACAGAAGAGGCTCAAGAAAAGTCTGCATTTATCACCCCTTTAGGCCTGTATAAATTTAACAGCATGCCATTTGGGATGAAGAACGCCCCGGCTGCCTTCCAAAGGATGGTGGACCAGTTACTAGAGAGATGTCGGGGGTATGCCCAGGCTTACCTGGATGACATCGCTATCTGCAGCGACACCTAGGAAGAGCATCTTCAGCACGTGCCTAGGTGCTGCAGAGGGTAGCCAAAGCCCAGCTTACCATCCGACCCGACAAGTGCCAGATGGGGATGGCCGAGGTACTATACCTGGGACATAGGGTGGGAAGTGGGTGCATTTGTCCCGAACCCGCAAGAGTAGAAGCCATTACCCAGTGGCCTCACCCAGCCAACCAAAAACAGGTCCGCGCATTCCTAGGGACCGCAAACTATTATCGAAAGTTTATCCCCAATTACAGCACAGTAGCAAAACCCCTCACTGACCTCACCACCAAAGGATATGACCGCAATGTCATCTGGACCCCAGAATGCGAGTCCGCATTCCTCCAGTTGAAAAACCAGCTAGCCCAAAGCCCAGTCCTGACTGCCCCTGACTTCGGCCGCCGGTTCAATGTCCAAACAGATGCATCGGATACCGGACTGGGAGCAGTACTCAGTCAAGTAGGGAACGATGGTCAGGAACACCCGATAGCCTATGTCTCCCGAAAGCTATTGGACCGGGAGAGGGCATATGCCACAATAGAAAAAGAAGGCCTAGCCATAGTCTGGGCCCTAAAGAAATTGCAGCCCTACCTCTATGGCAAAGATTTCACGGTCATAACCGACCACAATCCTTTAAGTTATCTAAATCGGACTGCTGGAGGCAATGGACGTTTACTCAGGTGGAGTCTGGTCTTACAGTCCTATAAGTTTTCTGTCTCCCATAAAAAGGGCAAAGATCATGGAAATGCTGATGGATTGTTCCGACAAGTGGAGAAGGATGATCGGAAGCCCATTACGTCTGGCAGCCCCATCAACAGCGACCCACTACAGGATCCAGCAGTCTCTGGGGCTAATTAAGAAGGGGGAGGAATGTGACGACACAGCTTTTCTTCTTAATTATGCCAGACAAATTCAGTAAGCCAGGAGCCATATGCTTTTATCGTCACATTGACTTTTGCATTGGCGTTCTACTTTGGAATGTTGACACTTGAGTTAAGATGTGCTGAAACCTATTGTCTGCAAATCTTGACATGGAGCAATACTGTGATAATATGCTGATTACGTATTATACCAAACCATGCAAGTTGATAACATGCTTAAACAATGAGTCAGGGGACCCTTCCACCTTGATTCCTGACCCTTGACCTGTGAATGATGGCTGCAGGGACAACTGTGATCTATAAAAAAGGGGTCTCTGCCTTCATTCTCGGTCATTCTACAGCATGTCAGCTTAGGGACACCGGCCCCAGCTGAAGAACTACAGATCGGCTCCATTGACCACTGCTGAACCCTCAGAGACGTCTTGAAGAATCCAGGTCGGGACAATCAAGCCACCTGGTCCCAGACTTCACAGCTCTGGGCTAGTTTCCTAAGCTTGTCGTTACCTTCTCTCTTTGGGGGCCTGCCAAAAGTGGGGTGCCACAGGTGGGGGTAGTCGGCCCTGGAAGCCCCAAAATCGCAGCTACTCTATTCTCGGCGGGCCAGCGGAAGGGTGAGACTGTGTAAAGTTGCACCATCTTGGGCATTTGCTGGGACTGTTCTGTTTATTGACCACTTTGTGGTTCAATAAAGTATTGCCACTCTGTTCTACCCTCACCCTGCATGGTCTGAGTAGTGTTAAACACACGGAAGACCCCGGGTCTTCACAGCCCGTATAATTTCTAAATATTTTTTTCATCGTGAGCCAGTGGAACTGCATAAGCTGAACTGCACATGGAACAGTGTGGAGCAGTGGAGCTAGATATGCTCATGAGTACATGGAACAATGGAGCTCGATAACCTCGCCATGGAACAGAGTTGAGACCGGAGCTGGATATGCACGATGGCACTTTTTGAGCAGCAGAGCAGAGTATGCGGACAGCATGATAAGATGGACTGGTTATGGAATAATGGAGCTGAATAAGCTGGATGGCACATGGAACAGCATGAAACATTGGAGCTGGATAGGCTGGCCGCCATTTTGGAGCAGAAGAACTGAGTATGTGAGCAGGTACCTTGGGGCAGCAGAGCTGAGTATAAGGACAAGTACCTTGGACCAGGTGCTACTCTGGGACTGACCTCGGGTGTATGGCAGCTGACCCCCAAGGGACAGGGGCAGGCGCAGGCTGGCACGACAGACAGGCACGGCTGGTAGACAAGCACGACTGATAGACAGGCAGGTAAATGTCGATAAGTGCACTGGGACCTAAGAACTGACATGAGTGTTTAGACAACAAACTTCCAACACTGCACAGACACCTCCATGCTGGAGGAGGTGCCTTAAGTAGCTAGTGTACTCTGGCCATTGGCCGGGGACACTTTAGGACGACGTGCAGCCCCTTTAAGAGGCAGTGTCACGGGTGTGTCAGGTGTAATAGACAGATGCTCTGGATCTGGCTGTAGAAGGTCTTTGCGCTTGGCATTGCAGACACCTTCTTAATCCTTCTTGCTTTAAGACCCAGCGGCGACCTCCCTTCTGCATCCTTGCATGGGAGTTAAAAACTCTCAGCTTGCTCCAGGCAATTGCCGGTGATACTTCTATGTACAGGCTTGGAGAACTAGCAGTCGGCTAGCGTCTTCTCTGGTGCCCCTGGAGGACAGTTGGCGTTTCTCCTCTGGTGTCTGCTCAAGCTACGTTAATCCCCTTTGTTTGTCTACCTTGTTGTCTTTAGTTTGTAGTGGGGCCTGACCAGTGCTCACTCCTCCCCCTCCCTATCTAGGGCCAAGCTCTAGGGTCATCCAGAGTTTAGGGTCCTGCTCGGCTATAGGTGTGGAACCTATGTAGGGTAGGCAGGGTGATGTTAGATCTGCCTAAGGGTCTCCACTCCCCCTTTCTCCAGTGTTTGGGCTTCCTCCCCCTCTCCCCTTTGTGTTGCACTTAGTCTTTCCCACACTTTGTGTGACAGGCAGAGAGCGTGTGCCCTAAGCAAAGTGCCCGGAGATCTGCGCGCAGTGTGCATACCCCGGCCAGAGTCAGGGTGGAGGGAGGACTGGAGGGGTAGGACACCCCGGCTGGGGGCCGCGGCGGTAAGGGGGGCGGCATCTCTGTCGGGAGAGAGGGGCAGGAGGCAGTGACGCCGGTGCTACACTTGTCTGTAGCTCCTGTTTGTACAAGTTCGTTCTGTCTCTCCTGTTATTGATCCGTCTCGTTAACCGTTTATCCTGGTCTCTCTGCTTCTTACTTCTGCTACGTGTATTGAACCTGTGCTGCCTGCCCTGACCTCAGATTGTCTGTCCACATCTTTGCCTTCGTCCACCTGTATCTCGTACTTGCGTCTCTGACCCTCTGGTCAACTGCTGCAGACAACAGGAACAAGGAACAGCCCTGGAGTAGTATCTGGTGACTACCAGTGGCCAAGCCTATCCTCACCATCAGAGGCCCTAGTGAATACCCGGTAGTCACTTAGTCATGCCCCTCCAAATTAAGCCCGTTCCATGGCACAGTGGGTCCACACCCTCCAGCATTACAAGGTGCTACTACAGAGCATTTCTAGCCCCGAATGTGGGCACATCCCCCTACAGAACTGAGTAGGGCAGGGAGCCAGAAGTGGTGAAAGGAACCCCAAGTTGGTGGTGGACCCAAATAACCACAAACACAGGTGTGCAAAGTGTAAACCCTGTATATCTGAAGGGGCTACTGTAGTGCCTCAGGCGTGTGCACCTGGAAGATGGAGAGTGTCCACTAAATATCTGATGGACAGAGTGGCTAAGAGGAACCTAACATGGTGCAGGAGCACCGGAGTAACAGGCACCACCGCTGCAAACAGCTACAAAACTAAGGTGTGTCCGCATCGAACGACAGGCTGTGGAATGGAGATCGCAAGAGAGGGAGTCTCTCTTCTACATGTGAGACGACAAGGCCAAACCTGCCTGTGCCGAGCAAAACAGGCAAACCTTGTACGCTGCACCGAGTTAGCCCAAAACGGGGCCCTACTGACTGTGGAGTCTAGTGAGTCGGTGATATGTTAGTGACTGGCTGCACATATGGTTCTGCATCTAACATTACCCAAGCTCCCGCGCCAAAAAGAGGAGAGGACGGAAGAACAGAACCATCTCAGGGTCCCCATAAGAATAGGCACGCAACGGGAGCGGTCGTACCCGGGCTCTGGTTCTTAAAGGGCCTAAAGTTGAGTCTGACTCATAGGAAGTCACCGGTGTTACACATGACACATAGTATGTGGGGCCCTGCTAGGTCTGGGGCCCAGGAGTCTGTGTTACGCCCCTGTCTTGGAGCAGTCAGGACTCCAGACTTATTTCTATTGACAGAAGACACAGGTTGGGGTGTTAATAATCCTGGTAATCCTCCCTGAGCCGCTCCGGCTGTAATGTAATAGGCCCAGCGTCAGGCTGTTGCCCTGCAGTAGCCTCGCTGTTATCAGGAGACGGAGGCTGTAGAACAAATAGTGGGATGTAATGTATCCTCTGAACACGATAAGTCTCAACTAGAAACACAATCTCCTGAGCCCTCACCACCATACAAGGTGGCGGGTCCTGAGGATCACGTGGGAAGGTCCAGGCACTCATACAGGGCTCTCCCTGGAAAACCACATTGATATAAAAGACGGTGCAGCAGCCCCCGGAAATCGGCAAACACTGAGTATCGGTGACTCATTTTTGTGCCACTGCTTATACGACAAAGGCGTGTTTAGGGGTCGAAAACATCCGTTTTTCAAGCAGAAGACGTTCTTTTTCAATGACGTTTTCTAAACCTGAAGCCTCTTTTTTCACCATATTTTGAGCAATTTTTTATGTTTTTTCCCCGCCGATAATTTTTTTGCGTTTTTTTTTCAGCAGATGTTGGGCTTTTTTTTTTTTCCACTGGTGTTTTCCTGAGGTTTTTTTTTTTACCTTCATTTATCTCTAAAACACTTGCATTTTTTTTAAAGCAAAAAACTTCGGTCAAAACTTCTAAGCTTCTGTTGGATGGGTTCTTCTGTTCCTTTTTTGAAACATTTTTTCGCCTTTAAAGTATTTAAAAGAAGTGCGAAACGTATGAAAAACAGTGGTTTCCCCCATACAAATGAATAGGACCAGAAGTGCGAAACGTATGAAAAACAGTGGTTTCTCCATACAAATTAATAGGGCCAGAAGAGCGAAACGTATGAAAAACAGTGGTTTCCCCATACAAATTAATAGGGCCAGAAGTGCAAAAAGTATGAAAAACAGTGGTTTCCCCATACAAATTAATAGGGCCAGAAGTGCGAAACGTATAAAAAACAGTGGTTTCCCCATACAAAAATTAATAGGGCCAGAAGTGCGAAACGTATGAAAAACAGTGGTTTCCCCCATACAAATTAATAGGGCCAGAAGTGCGAAACGTATGAAAAACAGTGGTTTCCCCCATACAAATTAATAGGGCCAGAAGAGCGAAACGTATGAAAAACAGTGGTTTCCCCATACAAATGAATAGGGCCAGAAGTGCGAAACGTATGAAAAACAGTGGTTTCCCCCATACAAATGAATAGGGCCATTCTTCTGAACGTTTTGTTGGCGCTTTTTCCGACATTTTTTGAGCGAATCGATTAAAAAAACTGCGGAAAAAAAACAGTGTGAACTTGATCGAATGTTTTAATGCAGAGATGAATGAATCTGATGAAACTTTGCATCCAGATCGCTAGCGTTTGGCAGAGAAATTCAATGTCCATCGAAAGTTCTTCATTGTGGATCGAATGCTCCTTTATTCTGCTCCGGAATCGGCCAAAAAGGCAGAGAGACACGACGAGAAGGTGCTGCGGCGCGGCCGAGCAAAGACGTGGAAAGTTCGAGAGGTGTCCACCGGAAGTCCTGCATCTTGGCTATCGGGCAGCACTGGAAAGGAGGAAGCTCGGGTGTGATCGGAAGGTAATGATTAGTTGTCTCCTGTTATCTGCGGTCACAGGTCAGATAGGAAGAAGTGTCACAGAGGAGATAATCCTGGGTAATGGCTGTGATTGAGGCCCTGTACTGATAACGAGACACGTGGCGGCTCAGGGTGCAAGGAAACATCCGCACTACAACCTGAGCGCAGGTAATCCTTGTGTAATGTATCACGGAGAGCAAAGTACGAACCACGTCACCGGCATCCACATTCATCTCACGCCCGCTATCATCCATCTATTATCTTCTAATGTTTATCTACTTTCTATCCAAATAGTTACACAGGTTGTAAAAAAAGACTCCGGTCCATCAAGTTCTCCCTTACTCCACCAGTTCTACTTTCTCTATACTCTAGATTACACACAGCGGGTGAAATAAGTATTGGACGCGTCATCAATTTTCTAAGTAAATCTATTTCCAAAGGTGCTATTGATATGAAATGCTCAGCGGATGTTGGATAACAACCCGTCCAATCCACACAGGCAAAGAAATCACCAGAGATGTTCATAAATTATGTATAATAATGAGAAATGACACCGGGAAAAGTACTGAACACATGAAGAAAGAGAGGAGAAAAAAAGCCATAAAGTCCTGACACCGGCTGAGATCTGTCAGTAATTAGAAAGCGATCCTGCCACTCAGTGACAAATAATATCAGCCGGTTCATCTGATGGACGATAAAAAAGGTGTCTCATTACCAAGGTGGCACACAAGAAACATCTCATGATGTGTAAAACCAGTGAGCTGTCTCAAGACCTTCTCAACCTTATTGTTGCAAAACATCCTGATGACATTGGTTACAGAATAATTTCTAATCTACTGAAGGTTCCAGTGAGCTCTGCTGGGCCATAATATGGAAGTGGAAAGAACATCATTCACCATAAACCGGCCACGAACAGGTGCTCCCCGCAAGATTTCACCATAAACCGGCCACAACCAGGGGATCCCCGCAAGATTTCACCATAAACCGGCCACGACCAGGTGCTCCCCGCATGATTTCACCATAAACTGGCCACGACCAGGCGCTCCCCACATGATTTCACCATAAACCGGCCACGACCAGGCGCTCCCCACATGATTTCACCATAAACCGGCCACGACCAGGTGCTCTCAGCAAGATTTCACCATAAACCGGTCACGACCAGGTGCTCTCAGCAAGATTTCAGACAGAGGAGTGAAAAGAATTACCAGAGTTGTCCAAAATCCAAGGACACCTGTGGAGATCTACAGAAAGCCCTGGAATCAGCAGGTACAATTGCTTAAAAAAAAACTAGAAGTATTGCACACAACCTCCATGGCCTGTATGCACGCTCACCACCCAAGACTCCATGGCCTGTATGCACGCTCACCACACAACCTCCATGGTCTGTATGCACGCTCACCATGCAACCTCCATGGTCTGTATGCATGCTCACCACACAAACTCCATGGCCTGTATGCACACTCACCACGCAACCTCCATGGTCTGTATGCACGCTCACCACACAACCTCCATGGTCTGTATGCATGCTCACCACACAAACTCCATGGCCAGTATGCACGCTCACCACACAACCTCCATGGTCTGTATGCACACTCACCACGCAACCTCCATGGCTTGTATGCACGCTCACCACGCAACCTCCATGGCCTGTATGCACATTCACCACACAACCTCCATGGCATGTATGCACGCTCACCACACAACCTCCATGGCCTGTATGCACATTCACCACACAACCTCCATGGCATGTATGCACGCTCACCACACAACCTCCATGGTCAGTATACACACTCACCACGCAACCTCCATGGCCTGTATGCACGCTCACCACACAACCTCCATGGCCTGTATGCACGCTCACCACACAACCTCTATGGCTTGTATGCACGCTCACCACACAACCTCCATGGCCTGTATGCAAGCTCACCACACAACCTCCATGGCCTGTAGGCACGCTCACCACACAACCTCTATGGCTTGTATGCACGCTCACCACACAACCTCCATGGCCTGTATGCAAGCTCACCACACAACCTCCATGGCCTGTATGCACGCTCACCACACAACCTCCATGGCCTGTATGCACGCTCACCACGCAAGACTCCATTGCTGAACATAAAGCATGTTCAAGCGCGTTTACAGTTAGCTCAACAACATTTAGACAAGCTTGTGAGATACTGAGAGAATATAGTCTGGTCAGATGAGACCAAAATTTAACTCATGAACTCTCTGGATGCCATAATACACAACATGTTTGGAGGCCAAAAGACACTGCATATCACCCCCAAAAAACACCATACCAACAGTGAAGTGTGGAGGTGGAACATCATGGTGTGCGGCTGGTTTTCAACATAGGGCACTGGCAAAACTTCATATCATTAAAGGAAGGATGAATGGACAAATGTGCCGAGGCAATCCTGATAAAAATCTGCTGCCATGTACCAGGATGATGATGATGAAGCGATTGTGGACATTTCATCAAGACAATGATCCCGAACACAGAGACAAGGAAACTCTCAACTGGTGTCAGAGAATGAAAATAAATCTGCTAGAACGGCCGAGCCGATCACCGGACCTGAATCCAAGAGAAAATGTATGGAAGGAAGTAAAGCTCAGAGCTCATAGAAGAAGCCACGGAAGCTTCAGGATGTGAAGAGTGTGTGGAAGAATGGGGCAAAATCACTCCTGAGCAATGCCTGCGACTAGTTTCTCCATACAGCAGGCGTTCTGAAGCTTCATCACCAACAAAGGCTTTTGCATGAAGTATTAATTACTTGTCAGTAACGTGTTCAATACTCGGTTTCTCTTCCATTTTCTGCATGTTGTGGGTTCACAGCAACAGCTTCCAAATGTAAATGCCGCACCCGGAATCAGTGCCAGACCTTTCACCTGCTTCATTAATGATGGCTTAACAAGGGAACAGGCCATTAATGAGCTTCAGAGATAATCGTCCAATTGCTTTTGGTCCAGCCCCATATTACAGAGCCCTTCCCCCGATCAGGATGTGAACCCCTCAGATTACAGCGCCTAGACTGATTATAGGCCTGGATCTGGAATATATATATCTATATATATTACAAGCTCCCATATTGCCGATGTAATCAAATGCAAAAAAAAAAAAAAGTGAAAATCTGAACAGGATCCAGGAAGGCAGAGGTTAAACTGCCTGGTTACTATGGGCAACCTCTATAGCAACCACATTGGAAACTGAAAGCAGCGCTCTGATTGGTGACTTCTCCTTTCTGCTGCTCTAGATGAATTCCCGTGTTCTTATTCTACTAAGAGAAGGGAAGAGCCGCACATCTGCGCATGCCCAGGCCGACCACAGACTGCTGGGAATTGTTGTCCCCCCGATGAATGAACGCTGCACGTCACATGACCCTGACAACTAGAAAGGGGGCGGGTACAATGGGGGCGTGGTCCGGTGTAGAATCAGCCGATCCGTCTGGCCCCGCCCCTCTATCACAATGCTCCGCCCCCGGCTCCTCTACTACGGACGTGACGTCACTGCTCGGTGACTCCGTGCTCCGGTGCTCTGCAGCCGGTGTGCTCCGCCGCCTCCGCCATGTCCCGGTGCTGGGAGTGCGTCACTGCCGAGCAGCTCAGCGGCTTTGACCGCTACAAGGTGAGCGGGACCCCCGGGAGCGGCGGGCGGAGGGTCGGGCATGTGGGAGGCGCTGACAGCTGCTGCAAAGGGGGAGACACGAGGGGCCCCTGCAGCGGAAACACGGGCCACATGGGGCCTCACACAGCGGGAATGGTGGAGCCCCCCAGTATCTAGGGGTGTGGAGCCCCCCCCAGTATCTCGGGGTGTGGAGCCCCCCCCCCCAGTATCTCGGGGTGTGGAGCCCCCCCCCCAGTATCTCGGGGTGTGGAGCCCCCCCCCCCAGTATCTCGGGGTGTGGAGCCCCCCCCCCAGTATCTCGGGGTGTGGAGCCCTCCCCCCAGTATCTCGGGGTGTGGAGCCCCCCCCCCAGTATGTAGGGGTGTGGAGCCCCCCCCAGTATGTAGGGGTGTGGAGCCCCCCCCCCAGTATGTAGGGGTGTGGAGCCCCCCCCCAGTATCTCGGGGTGTGGAGCTCCCCCCCCAGTATCTCGGGGTGTGGAGCTCCCCCCCCAGTATCTCGGGGTGTGGAGCCCCCCCCAGTATCTCGGGGTGTGGAGCCCCCCCCCAGTATGTAGGGGTGTGGAGCCCCCCCCAGTATGTAGGGGTGTGGAGCCCCCCCCCAGTATCTCGGGGTGTGGAGCTCCCCCCCCAGTATCTCGGGGTGTGGAGCTCCCCCCCCAGTATCTCGGGGTGTGGAGCTCCCCCCCCAGTATCTCGGGGTGTGGAGCCCCCCCCAGTATCTCGGGGTGTGGAGCCCCCCCCCCAGTATCTCGGGGTGTGGAGCCCCCCCCCCAGTATCTCGGGGTGTGGAGCCCCCCCCCCCAGTATCTCGGGGTGTGGAGCCCCCCCCCCAGTATCTCGGGGTGTGGAGCCCCCCCCCCCAGTATCTCGGGGTGTGGAGCCCCCCCCCCAGTATCTCGGGGTGTGGAGCCCCCCCCCCAGTATCTCGGGGTGTGGAGCCCCCCCCCCCAGTATCTCGGGGTGTGGAGCCCTCCCCCCAGTATCTCGGGGTGTGGAGCCCTCCCCCCAGTATCTCGGGGTGTGGAGCCCTCCCCCCAGTATCTCGGGGTGTGGAGCCCTCCCCCCAGTATCTCGGGGTGTGGAGCCCCCCCCCAGTATGTAGGGGTGTGGAGCCCCCCCCCCAGTATCTCGGGGTGTGGAGCTCCCCCCCCAGTATCTCGGGGTGTGGAGCCCTCCCCCCAGTATCTCGGGGTGTGGAGCCCTCCCCCCAGTATCTCGGGGTGTGGAGCCCTCCCCCCAGTATCTCGGGGTGTGGAGCCCCCCCCCAGTATGTAGGGGTGTGGAGCCCCCCCCCCAGTATCTCGGGGTGTGGAGCTCCCCCCCCAGTATCTCGGGGTGTGGAGCTCCCCCCCCAGTATCTCGGGGTGTGGAGCCCCCCCCCAGTATCTCGGGGTGTGGAGCCCCCCCCCAGTATGTAGGGGTGTGGAGCCCCCCCCAGTATCTCGGGGTGTGGAGCTCCCCCCCCAGTATCTCGGGGTGTGGAGCTCCCCCCCCAGTATCTCGGGGTGTGGAGCCCCCCCCCAGTATCTCGGGGTGTGGAGCCCCCCCCCAGTATCTCGGGGTGTGGAGCCCCCCCCCAGTATCTCGGGGTGTGGAGCCCCCCCCCAGTATGTAGGGGTGTGGAGCCCCCCCCCAGTATGTAGGGGTGTGGAGCTCCCCCCCCAGTATGTAGGGGTGTGGAGCCCCCCCCCCCCCCTGGCGTGAATGGTGGACATCCAGTATCTAGGGGTGTGACAACTCGCCAACTCAATGGAGGGGCTACCAAGTGCCCAGGGGTGTGACTGCTTCCCAGGGGGCCCTACATTGTCTATGCGGAGGTGTAACAGCGCGGGGGACCCCTCTTTGGAGGGTGCAGGGGGGGCACCGCCTGTCTGTGTGGGGATATGGTGGTGCCGGGTCCCCTGCGCTGCCATCCTCCATAGAGGCAGTGCCGGAGCACTGGGGGTCTCATGTTGCTACCCGTCCCCCACCCAAAGAGGGTCCCCAACCAGAGGAATTGGACTCCTAGTTCTCTAGCAGGAGAGCCCCCTCTGTGGAGGGTGGAAGCATTGGCAGTATGGGGTCCCCCCGGTGCTCCGGTATGGCACCCCCTCTCTGTGGAGGGCCCCTCCTGTCTGGAGGGGCTCCCTCTCTAGTTTCTGACTGTAGTGTATTATATGATCTTTTGCGTATATCTGCAACCACTCCCCTCCCCCCACTGCGTCCCTAATTGCTCCTGGAAGAGCTGTGAGCCTTTTGGGGTGTCTCGGACCATGTGAGCCCCTAAACAGCGAGCAGTATCTGCTCGTTCTCTGGCTCTGCTTTCAGCTCACGTGCTCCCTCCTTGTCTTCAAAGCTGGCTGTCGCCCCGTTAGGGTGTGTATCTGCTCTTCTGTCACCCATCTCTTCATGTTCTTCTGTGACTTGTCCCCTCTGTGCCCTTCAGAGACTGGACCCTGTGCGGTTTTGGGGATAATGTTCCTCATTCACAGTTTTGGAGGTGAGAGCATGTCCCCGGCTCCAGAGTGAATGTGACCTCTTGGGTTTGACCCTTCCAGGCCAGGGAGGTGCAATCAGGGGTGCTGTGTGGTCACAGGGTGGTCTTCACCTGATGTCGGGGCTCCCTGCTGCTTTCCATTAAAGTTCTGACCCCCCGGGGATGACGTCAGTGCCGGCCTTGTCCCCTCATCACTGCAGGAGATACAATGCGTCACAGCTGAGGGTTTGTTACTACTGTATCACATCTAGGATCAGTCTGGAGATCACACGGATACATTGTAACGAGTGGGGACAGGATTAGGATCTTACTCAAGTTTGGAAGTTATCCATTGGACTGGGGATAACTTTGGGACCCCACTGATCCTGAGAACCAGGATCTGCAGCGGTGAACGGAGCGTTGGACGATCCCGCGCTATGACACCCCATTCTTAATGGGACCACCAGAGATAGAAGAGCGCCGTGCTCACGAACGACCACCGCTCCATTCACACAGGGGCTTCAGAGCCCTGGTTCTCGGAACGGTGGGGTTCCAGCAGTCAGGAAGTATAACTTCCAAACGTGAGAATACCCCTCTATGACCACTGAGGGGTCTGACGTCTGAGGCCCCCATAGATCCAGAATGAAGGGTCTGCAGCTGTCTTTCCTCCTTGGTCTGTAGGGCCGTGTTCACATGTGCAGTGTCAATGATTCTTTTTTCCGCTTCGTTTTCTTGTGTGCGGTATTTGAATAATTGATGTAAATTAGCTGCTTATTTATCCTTTGCCTGTACGTGGGAATGCCTGGATGATGGCTGTTCACCGCAGCTGTCGCCTCGTGCGCTCACATGACGCCGGCGGTGACAATACCGCGCTCCTGTATAGAGATGAGCTGTAATCTAATCTGTGCATTACTGATAATCTCCGGGAATTACTTCCACTATCTGCAGTCTGGGAGCGATCGATGCCGGGCTGCACATTAACCATCTCATGGCTGCCTCAGATTTCACTTTCTCTTTGTTTTTTCTCACTGTTCCCTTAGGACTTATTCACATGACTGTATAGCAGGTTTATTTTCTGGCACATAATAGGGCCAGATTTCCCGGCCCAACCACGGGTCTCCTGCACAGAGGCATCTATGAGGGTGTCAGACTGGCACATCTGTGCGCCTCCTGCACAGGGCGTCGCTGTGACATCATTCAGGATGACATCATAGGGTCGATTAGCCGCAGCCTGAATGCAGAAGTGGCGGTTTCTGCTTTTGGGAACACAAGGATCAATATGAGGGATCGGACGACGGCTGTGGGGGGCACGGACGGGGGGAGGGATCGGACGACGGCTGTTGGGGGCTCGGACGGGGGGAGGGATCGGACGACGGCTGTGGGGGGCCCGGACGGGGGGAGGGATCGGACGACGGCTGTGGGGGGCCCGGACGGGGGGAGGGATCGGACGACGGCTGTGGGGGGCCCGGACGGGGGGAGGGATCGGACGACGGCTGTGGGGGGCCCGGACGGGGGGAGGGATCGGACGACGGCTGTGGGGGGTCCGGACGGGGGGAGGGATTGGACGACGGCTGTGGGGGGCCCGGACGGGGGGAGGGATCGGACGACGGCTGTGGGGGGCCCGGACGGGGGGGACTGATCGGACGACGGCTGTGGGGGGCCCGGACGGGGGGAGGGATCGGACGACGGCTGTGGGGGTCCCGGACGGGGGGAGGGATCGGATGACGGCTGTGGGGGGGCCGGACGGGGGGAAGGATTCGGACGACGGCTGTGGGGGGGGCAGGACGGGGGGAGGGATTCGGACGACAGCTGTGGGGGTCCCGGACGGGGGGAGGGATCGGACGACGGCCGTGGGGGGGGCTGGACGGAGGAGGGATCGGACGACGGCTGTGGGGGGGCCCGGACGGAGGAGGGATCGGACGACGGCTGTGGGGGGGGGCCCGGACGGAGGAGGGATCGGACGACGGCTGTGGGGGGGGGCCCGGACGGAGGAGGGATCGGACGACGGCTGTGGGGGGGCCCGGACGGAGGAGGGATCGGACGACGGCTGTGGGGGGGCAGGACGGGGGGAGGGATTCGGACGACAGCTGTGGGGGTCCCGGACGGGGGGAGGGATCGGACGACGGCCGTGGGGGGGGCTGGACGGAGGAGGGATCGGACGACGGCTGTGGGGGGGCCCGGACGGAGGAGGGATCGGACGACGGCTGTGGGGGGGCCCGGACGGAGGAGGGATCGGACGACGGCTGTGGGGGGGGGCCCGGACGGAGGAGGGATCGGACGACGGCTGTGGGGGGGCCCGGACGGAGGAGGGATCGGACGACGGCTGTGGGGGGGCCCGGACGGGGGGAGGGATCGGACGACGGCTGTGGGGGGGCCCGGACGGGGGGGAGGGATCGGACGACTGCTGTGGGGGGGCCCGGACGGGGGGGAGGGATCGGACGACGGCTGTGGGGGGGCCCGGACGGGGGGAGGGATCGGACGACGGCTGTGGGGGGCCCGGACGGGGAGAGGGATCGGACGATGCCTCTTGGGGGCCCCGTGCGGAGGGGGGGGGGGGGGGAGTGGAGGACTTCCGGGGACAGGTGTGGGAGACCAGGCTTTTGACCTGGGGTGCAGGAATGTAGGGGTCTTTATTTAGTCCTTGGGGGCCACATGTATTCAGCTTCTTTTTTTTTTTTCTCACCAGTCAATGAATGACAGGTGGTCAGCCTGGTCCCTTGGCTAATGTAGGGTTAACTGGTGATAAAGGTCATGTGATGAGGGGGCAGCAGAGCTGCTGACATGAGGCACAGTAGGAGGGGCGGCTGAATACATTACTGGTTAATGGTGGCCTTTGTGCTTTGATGCTGTATCGCTCCTCGTCCACTTCACTAAGAAGCATTGTTGTTTCAGGAGATGGAAACCTGTGGCAAATATGGCGCTGGACTCGTTACAGTGTGTCAGCGAGGGATTCTTTTAGGATTCCTCCCATTTAGCGGTAATATTACTGCACTATGGACGCCTGCGGTGTGAACGTGGCCCGAGGCTCGTGAGGTTACTGAGTGCTGGAGCAGAGCCGGCGTCTGTAAATCTTACTGACACGCTGAGATTTTCCAGTCATTACTTTTCCGATCACTTTGTCTTTTTTTCCCTTTCCCGTGGCCAGTAAGACCGGCCGACCAGCAGCCGCTGCGCACACGTCATACAGATAAGCTGCAGGGTGGTGGTCGGTAACCATGGAGACACACTGCTCTGCATTGGGGGCTGTACACACACTATGAATATTACAAGTGCATCCAATCTAATACTTCACACAGCGGATGGTTTGTTACAATGTATCAGTCTGGAGTCCGGGCTGTTCAGCTCAGGCTTGTCTAGACTGGATACAACTGTAACAAACCCTCAGCTGTGAGAACTATTAGGCCAGGAGGCAGAAATGCCACCAACACACAGACTCCTCTTCTTCATCAATAAGTGACTTGGGCTGAAGGTCTTGTCCAGAGCTGCATTCATAGTTCTGCTGGCCATGTAGGAAAGACTACTCATCTCTGCGCCAGAAAGAGTATATCGCTGTCATAGGCTCCCACGATGCATTGCTCTGCGGTAACAGGAAATTAGCATAGGGCACGACTCAGAGGCTTATGGGAACTTCTGGTATACAAAGAAGAATCCCCCCCCCTTTAATGTCGCCCATACGCTGTACAAATCCATTTAGACACACAACATTTGGAGGGAGAAAATAAAACTAACATAATGTGGTTGCATAATTGTGAGGAGCACCCTCTTATAATTGGGGATGTGGTTGTGTCCAAAATCAGCCAATCACATTCCTTCTCGTGTTACATAGTAGTCAGCGCTCGGCCGCCGACATTTACAGCGATTCTGATTAACCCCAGAGAAAGTGTCGCTGCTCTAGGAGGATTATCCTGACCTTTTCTGGTCCATAAACAGCTGACAACACAGCAAAGGATCTCCCCGTGGAAAATTGTCAGGAGAAGATGTAAAAAAATTGTTGAAAAGGCAAAAGGAAAATTGGTTCGGGAGGCTGCAAGAACATTAAATGAGCTGTTGGAATTTGTGGCCAGTCCTGGTTGTGTACTGCATGTGCCAACAATCTCCCGTATTCTTCACATGTCCGGCCTGTGGGGTGTGGGGTGGGGGGTGGCAAGACAGAGCCTTTTCTTACAAAGAAAACATCCAAACCTGGTGATGCTCTGCCAAAACCTTCATCATGCCTGCCGAAAGCCTGTGGGGACCATGTTCTGTCTGATGAGAGCAGGGTAGAGCTCTGCAACCATTATTCCACAAGCTGAAAATCCAACACTGCGCATCACCAGAGGATCACCATCCCCACAGTGAGGCATGGTGGGGGCAGCATTGTTCTTTGGGGCTGCTGGAACTAGGGCTTTAGTTGAGGTGAAGGGAATTATGAACAGGTCCAAATATCAGTCAATTCTGCAACAAAACCTTCAGGCCTCTGCTAAAAAGATGAAGATGAATTTCACTTTTCAGAACAACAACGACCCTAAGCGACCTCCGAATCACCAAGAGAACGGCTTCTCCAGAAGGAGGTGGAAGTTCTGGAACAGCCCCGAACGCTGCCAGAAATTCACAGGAGACTGCAACAAAGTATTTATGCAACCACATTGCTTTATTTTTATTTTACCAACCGAAAAGATTTCAGTTTATTTCTCACTGGATTTGTAAATGGGCGATACTAATGGGGGGGATGCGTTCTGAAATAATTTTATTCTTGGATTTTTTTTTTTACATGACATAAACATTGGATTTCATCAGGATGTGTGGACTTTTATATCCTTCGTAGATAACTTGAGAAGCCCTCGCTAATCGTCCTTTACCCTTCATGTGTTCAGGACAGTCACCCTGTGCTCTGCCGCCTTGTGTCCTCACCAGACAGGTGGTGTGTGGAGCTTGGCAGAACCGCAGGTACAGAGCAGCGCTCGCCACCGGGTCAGTGTCTCCATCAATCTTTAATGATGGTTTACTTGTGAGATCTGATTCCTCAGCGCTGCTTACAGGATCCTATTACCCTGCAGCTCCTGCCGGCTCCATCGTAGACGTCTTATGTACTGGAGCTGCGGGGACCGAATAATCTCCACGGCAAACACCGCTGCTCAGCCAACCAGGAACATAACCGGGACACCGAAGCAAGTGACTGTGATCCTGGGCTACATCCTGTATTATACTCCAGAGCTGCACTCACTATTCTGCTGGTGCAGTCACTGTGTACATACATTACATTACTGATCTTGAGTTACATCCTGTATTATACTCCAGAGCTGCACTCGCTATTCTGCTGGTGCAGTCACTGTGTACATACATTACATTACTGATCCTGAGTTACCTCCTGTATTGTACTCCAGAGCTGCACTCACTATTCTGCTGGTGCAGTCACTATGTACATACATTACATTACTGATCCTGAGTTACATCCTGTATTATACTCCAGAGCTGCACTCACTATTCTGCTGGTGCAGTCACTGTGTGCATACATTACAATACTGATCATGAGTTACATCCTGTATTATACTCCAGAGCTGCACTCACTATTCTGCTGGTGCAATCACTGTGTACATACATTACATTACTGATCCTGAGTTGCATCCTGTATTATACTCCAGAGCTGCACTCACTATTCTGCTGGTGCAGTCACTGTGTACATACATTACATTACTGATCCTGAGTTACATCCTGTATTATACCCCAGAGCTGCACTCACTATTCTGCTGGTACAGTCACTCTGTACATACATTACATTACTGATCCTGAGTTACATCCTGTATTATACCCCAGAGCTGCACTCACTATTCTACTGGTGCAGTCACTGATTGGTATGTGTGGGTGGTTGGTGTATTGTGGGGGTTGTAGTGGTTACTCAGTGGAAAATAACCCATAATCCCTCTGGGCAGTGATTTTGGCTGTCATCACCTTTCCCTCTGGTGACCTCCTAGTACTGGAGTTTGTACCTTTGCTGTGTGGTCGCTGTTTACCTGGTTGTGGTGATTACGTAACTCTCATCACTGTGATCATTTATAGGATTATCACAGGATATTAACTCTTCACTGTCTTACCCTGGAAGCCGCCACAGCTGCTGCTGAGCTTCATGTTATATTTGTGTGATGTCTGTTTATCTTGGCCGCCGGACGCTCACTGCCGCCTCTGGCCGCTCTCTGCTACACTGCCGCCTCTGGCCGCTCTCTGCTACACTGCCGCCTCTGGCCGCTCTCTGCTACACTGCCGCCTCTGGCCGCTCTCTGCTACACTGCCGCCTCTGGCCGCTCTCTGCTACACTGCCGCCTCTGGCCGGCTCTCTGCTACACTGCCGCCTCTGGCCGGCTCTCTGCTACACTGCCGCCTCTGGCCGGCTCTCTGCTACACTGCCGCCTCTGGCCGGCTCTCTGCTACACTGCCGCCTCTGGCCGGCTCTCTGCTACACTGCCGCCTCTGGCCGGCTCTCTGCTACACTGCCGCCTCTGGCCGGCTCTCTGCTACACTGCCGCCTCTGGCCGGCTCTCTGCTACACTGCCGCCTCTGGCCGGCTCTCTGCTACACTGCCGCCTCTGGCCGGCTCTCTGCTACACTGCCGCCTCTGGCCGGCTCTCTGCTACACTGCCGCCTCTGGCCGGCTCTCTGCTACACTGCCGCCTCTGGCCGGCTCTCTGCTACACTGCCGCCTCTGGCCGGCTCTCTGCTACACTGCCGCCTCTGGCCGGCTCTCTGCTACACTGCCGCCTCTGGCCGGCTCTCTGCTACACTGCCGCCTCTGGCCGGCTCTCTGCTACACTGCCGCCTCTGGCCGGCTCTCTGCTACACTGCCGCCTCTGGCCGGCTCTCTGCTACACTGCCGCCTCTGGCCGGCTCTCTGCTACACTGCCGCCTCTGGCCGGCTCTCTGCTACACTGCCGCCTCTGGCCGGCTCTCTGCTACACTGCCGCCTCTGGCCGGCTCTCTGCTACACTGCCGCCTCTGGCCGGCTCTCTGCTACACTGCCGCCTCTGGCCGGCTCTCTGCTACACTGCCGCCTCTGGCCGGCTCTCTGCTCCTCCTCCTCCTCCCTCCGGTCGCTCTTTGCTCCGCCGCCTCCTCCTCCCTCCGGCCGCTCTCTGCTCCCTTCCTCCCTCCGGCCGCTCTCTGCTCCCTTCCTCCCTCCGGCCGCTCTCTGCTCCCTCCGGCCGCTCTCTGCTCCCTCCGGCCGCTCTCTGCTCCCTCCGGCCGCTCTCTGCTCCCTCCGGCCGCTCTCTGCTCCCTCCGGCCGCTCTCTGCTCCCTCCGGCCGCTCTCTGCTCCCTCCGGCCGCTCTCTGCTCCCTCCGGCCGCTCTCTGCTCCCTTCCTCCCTCCGGCCGCTCTCTGCTTCGCCGCCTCCTCCTCCTCCCTCCGGCCGCTCTCTGCTTCGCCTCCTCCTCCTCCTCCGGCCGCTCTCTGCTTCGCCTCCTCCTCCGGCCCCTCTCTGCTTCGCCTCCTCCTCCTCCTCCTCCCTCCGGCCCCTCTCTGCTTCGCCTCCTCCTCCTCCCTCCGGCCCCTCTCTGCTTCGCCTCCTCCTCCTCCCTCCGGCCCCTCTCTGCTTCGCCTCCTCCTCCTCCCTCCGGCCCCTCTCTGCTTCGCCTCCTCCTCCTCCCTCCGGCCCCTCTCTGCTTCGCCTCCTCCTCCTCCCTCCGGCCCCTCTCTGCTTCGCCGCTTCCTCCTCCCTCCGGCCCCTCTCTCCTTCGCCGCCTCCTCGTCGTCCCTCCGGCCGCTCTCTGCTCCGCCCCGTCACTGACTGTGTTCGTCTGTCCAGCATGTAACACTCCTCTGCTGTCTTGCAGTACAGCGCGGTGGACACCAACCCCCTGTCCCTCTATGTCATGCACCCGTTCTGGAACTCCATAGTAAAGGTGAGTGATCCTTCCGTTCCTCCGGCATCCAGTCATTCAGAAAGCCCGGTGATGTGACCTGCAGTGATGTCCTCCTGAGTCAGGGGCGCTCATCTGTGTCTCTTCAGTTTTTCCCCAGATGGTTGGCGCCAAATCTGATCACATTTAGCGGTTTCCTGCTGCTCGTCTTTAACTTCCTCATGATGGCATACTTTGACCCGGATTTCTACGCATCAGGTCAGTGATACTTTCTGCCGTCCTGCATTTGGGGTACAGAGCGCTGCCCTTAATGGTAAGGCCCAGAGTTGTATGTTCCCCGTTGTCTCTGACCTCACCCATGTCCTTCTCGTGCAGCCGCGGGTCATGAACACGTGCCCAGCTGGGTGTGGATTGTAGCCGGTCTGCTGAACTTCACAGCCTACACCCTCGGTGAGTCCACCATGCTGTAGTGTCGCTATAGCACGGCCAATTTCCATCTTACCTGCCTGTTATTACTGTGTATGTTATATGTTGTGGCCCCTCATCCCCAGACACAGGATAAACTGGGGCCCAGGGGTGGGATGTGGCCCCGACGCTGAGCCCAATGCACCCAGGTCGGCCTGTTTCTCGGCCGCGGGGCCGCCGTTTCTCCTATCCCTTCTGAGGACAAAAAAAAATCCAATTATCTAGACAAGTAGAAAATGTAAATATCTTCATATTTGGTGTCAGCGCATCCATATAAGTCCGCGCTATTAAAATCTAAAATTAATCCCAAAGGTAAATTATGTGCACCTCCCTCCAAAAATGTAGGAAAAAAGTGATCAAAATGGTCCGACTGAAAACAGCTGTGAGCGCAAAAATAAAATCCATAGAGGGGAGAGATAAAAATTTCCCCAAAAATGGAGGCGAAAATTAGTTTAATTTTTTCATATATAAAACTAAATAATGATCCTAAAACCAAAAACTAGCGTGGTAATCCCACCGAGCTGAAAAATCATTTTACCAAGTGATTTTTTTTTTACTGCACAGTGGATGCTGTACAAATTATAGCGGAATTCTATATATATATTTTCTTCCATTATTTCACTCCACCCACAAGAAAAACAACGATAAAAGTTCTGGCTCCTGGAAGAAGGGGGGAAAAAATATCCCATCAGGAAGCTTATGTGTCCTGAAGATGGGTGGGATCTGTGTACTGAGACCCCCACTGCTCTCCTGCGTCAGTTGGTCCGTCCACCACTGCGGGGTCTGCAGAGTCTGTGTACGCTGCTGAGTGCACGCTCATGAGTCTGAGTGGTCTCAGGACCTGGAACCCCCCCTCAAGGCTTTTTCTCCAGAATAGTAAGTTACCTGTAGGGTCCGATCACAGGGTCTCCTCCTATCCTGACAATGGACTCCAGAGCTGCAATCCGAGTTCTGGGTATACACCGTAGGAGCATGGCGGCGTGCTACAGGCTACAGTGCTGCACAATTCTGTGTTGTCTTGCTGCAGCTCTGGATGTGAGCAGAGGCTGGTCGGGAGCTGCTCTTTAGGGACGGTGTCATTATTGTTCTTCTCCCTTACAGACGGCGTGGACGGTAAGCAGGCTCGCAGGACCAACTCCAGCACTCCGCTGGGCGAGCTGTTTGACCACGGCCTGGACAGCTGGGCCTGTATATACTTTGTAGTGACCGTATATTCCATCTTTGGCCGCGGGGAGACCGGGGTGAGCGTCATGGTCCTCTACGTCCTCCTGTGGGTGGTGCTGTTCTCCTTCATCCTCTCCCACTGGGAAAAATACAACACTGGAATCCTGTTCCTGCCGTGGGGATACGACCTGAGCCAGGTGGTAAGTGTGCGCCTGTCGTGCCCCGTCTGCCCTCACGACAGTGCCATGGGAAGAGTGGCATACACAGCTCGGGGGTGCACGTCAGGAGAATCTATGGCAGCAGACTGGGTGGGGGGGGTGCACGTCAGGAGGTTCTGTGGCAGCACGGTGGGGAGGCGCGCGTCGGGAGAGTCTGTGGCAGCACGGTGGGGAGGCGCGCGTCGGGAGAGTCAGTGGGAGGGTCTGTGGAGGCGCGTCGGGGTGGGGGAGTCTGTGGCGGCGCGGTGA
This sequence comes from Phyllobates terribilis, assembly GCF_046119375.1. Taxonomy (NCBI): domain Eukaryota; kingdom Metazoa; phylum Chordata; class Amphibia; order Anura; family Dendrobatidae; genus Phyllobates; species Phyllobates terribilis. Next base: position 29,206,968 of record NW_027362763.1, read on the forward strand.
GGGCCTTTGAGGTGTCCGCAGTTAAGTGTAGGTATATTTGTGTGCATCTCTGCAGTATAACCCCCACTATAACCCCCTGTATAAGGTCGCCCTCTCTCTTGCAGACCATCTCCTGTGTGTACCTGGTGACGGCTGTGGTCGGGGTCGAGGCCTGGTATAAACCAGCCTTTTACTCCGTGCTCTACAGAGACCTCTTCACTTCAATGATTGTCGGTAAGACGTCACATGTTCGCGCTTCCTTTGTTAGTGTTGCTCGTCTTCTAAACGTATTTTGTGTTTACCATCGTTCACACCTCGCCGTGCTGTCAGATTTCTGTCCTCGCCGTTTCTTGCCCCCTTCTGTCCTGTCCTTTCTCACTGGCGCCATCTTTCTTTTGCAGGTTGCGCTCTGAGCGTGACTCTCCCTATGAGTCTGTACAATGTTTACAAGTAAGTGCAGGAATCGAACGATCGCCCTAGGGTCCGACACGTCCATTAGGCCCAGAGCCTTAAAGGTGGGATAACCGGCTGATTGTTGGGGGCCACCAATCCCAATACTCAGCTCTGACATGTGCCCGGGAGTGAAGGTCACCCATGCGTACCACCTCCATGTGATGTCTGTGACTGCTGCAGGGGCGAGCGGCTTACTCCTATCTTTTATGGCTCAGCTGCAGGAGGAGGAGATGGTGGGAGATATTCCCCAACTGTGAGCGGGAGGCTGAAAGAGGCAGATGGAGAGAAAGGCCCAGGAGAGGCGGAACACTGCGCAGCATGTAACGGGCAGAGAGAGGTCCAGGAGAGGCGGAACACTGCGCAGCATGTAACGAGCAGAGAGAGGCCGAGGAGAGGCGGAACACTGCGCAGCATGTAACGGGCAGAGAGAGGCCCAGGAGAGGCGGAACACTGCGCAGCATGTAACGAGCAGAGAGAGGCCGAGGAGAGGCGGAACACTGCGCAGCATGTAACGGGCAGAGAGAGGCCCAGGAGAGGCGGAACACTGCGCAGCATGTAACGAGCAGAGAGAGGCCGAGGAGAGGCGGAACACTGCGCAGCATGTAACGGGCAGAGAGAGGCCCAGGAGAGGCGGAACACTGCGCAGCATGTAACGAGCAGAGAGAGGCCGAGGAGAGGCGGAACACTGCGCAGCATGTAACGGGCAGAGAGAGGCCCAGGAGAGGCGGAACACTGCGCAGCATGTAACGAGCAGAGAGAGGCCCAGGAGAGGCGGAACACTGCGCAGCATGTAACGGGCAGAGAGAGGCCCAGGAGAGGCGGAACACTGCGCAGCATGTAACGGGCAGAGAGAGGCCCAGGAGAGGCGGAACACTGCGCAGCATGTAACGGGCAGAGAGAGGCCCAGGAGAGGCGGAACACTGCGCAGCATGTAACGGGCAGAGAGAGGCCCAGGAGAGGCGGAACACGGCGCGGCATGTAACGGGCAGAGAGAGGCCCAGGAGAGGCGGAACACGGCGCGGCATGTAACGGGCAGAGAGAGGCCCAGGAGAGGCGGAACACTGCTCGGCATGTAACGGGCAGAGAGAGGCTCAGGAGAGGCGGAACACTGCGCGGCATGTAACGGGCAGAGAGAGGCTCAGGAGAGGCGGAACACTGCGCGGCATGTAACGGGCAGAGAGAGGCCCAGGAGAGGCGGAACACTGCGCGGCATGTAACGGGCAGGGAGAGGCCGAGGAGAGGCAGAACACTGCGCAGCATGTAACGGGCAGGGAGAGGCCCAAGAGAGGCAGAACACTGCGCAGCATGTAACGGGCAGGGAGAGGCCCAAGAGAGGCAGAACACTGCGCAGCATGTAACGGGCAGGGAGAGGCCCAAGAGAGGCAGAACACTGCGCAGCATGTAACGGGCAGGGAGAGGCCCAGGAGAGGCAGAACACTGCGCAGCATGTAACGGGCAGGGAGAGGCCCAGGAGAGGCAGAACACTGCGCAGCATGTAACGGGCAGGGAGAGGCCCAGGAGAGGCAGAACACTGCGCAGCATGTAACGGGCAGGGAGAGGCCCAGGAGAGGCAGAACACTGCGCAGCATGTAACGGGCAGGGAGAGGCCCAGGAGAGGCAGAACACTGCGCAGCATGTAACGGGCAGGGAGAGGCCCAGGAGAGGCAGAACACTGCGCAGCATGTAACGGGCAGGGAGAGGCCCAGGAGAGGCAGAACACTGCGCAGCATGTAACGGGCAGGGAGAGGCCCAGGAGAGGCAGAACACTGCGCAGCATGTAACGGGCAGGGAGAGGCCCAGGAGAGGCAGAACACTGCGCAGCATGTAACGGGCAGGGAGAGGCCCAGGAGAGGCAGAACACTGCGCAGCATGTAACGGGCAGGGAGAGGCCCAGGAGAGGCAGAACACTGCGCAGCATGTAACGGGCAGGGAGAGGCCCAGGAGAGGCAGAACACTGCGCAGCATGTAACGGGCAGGGAGAGGCCCAGGAGAGGCAGAACACTGCGCAGCATGTAACGGGCAGGGAGAGGCCCAGGAGAGGCAGAACACTGCGCAGCATGTAACGGGCAGGGAGAGGCCCAGGAGAGGCAGAACACTGCGCAGCATGTAACGGGCAGGGAGAGGCCCAGGAGAGGCAGAACACTGCGCAGCATGTAACGGGCAGGGAGAGGCCCAGGAGAGGCAGAACACTGCGCAGCATGTAACGGGCAGGGAGAGGCCCAGGAGAGGCAGAACACTGCGCAGCATGTAACGGGCAGGGAGAGGCCCAGGAGAGGCAGAACACTGCGCAGCATGTAACGGGCAGGGAGAGGCCCAGGAGAGGCAGAACACTGCGCAGCATGTAACGGGCAGGGAGAGGCCCAGGAGAGGCAGAACACTGCGCAGCATGTAACGGGCAGGGAGAGGCCCAGGAGAGGCAGAACACTGCGCAGCATGTAACGGGCAGGGAGAGGCCCAGGAGAGGCAGAACACTGCGCAGCATGTAACGGGCAGGGAGAGGCCCAGGAGAGGCAGAACACTGCGCAGCATGTAACGGGCAGGGAGAGGCCCAGGAGAGGCAGAACACTGCGCAGCATGTAACGGGCAGGGAGAGGCCCAGGAGAGGCAGAACACTGCGCAGCATGTAACGGGCAGGGAGAGGCCCAGGAGAGGCAGAACACTGCGCAGCATGTAACGGGCAGGGAGAGGCCCAGGAGAGGCAGAACACTGCGCAGCATGTAACGGGCAGGGAGAGGCAGAACACTGCGCAGCATGTAACGGGCAGGGAGAGGCAGAACACTGCGCAGCATGTAACGGGCAGGGAGAGGCCCAGGAGAGGCAGAACACTGCGCAGCATACAGCATGTCACAGGCAGTGAGAACCCTCCCATCTAAAGATGAAGGGAAAGGCCCAGGAGAGACAGCGGACTGCGCAGCATACAGCATGTCACAGGCAGTGAGAACCCTCCCATCTATAGATGAAGGGAAAGGCCCAGGAGAGGCAGCGGACTGCGCAGCATACAGCATGTCACAGGCAGTGAGAACCCTCCCATCTATAGATGCAGGGAAAGTCCCAGGAGAGACAGCGGACTGCGCAGCATACAGCAGGTCACAGGCAGTGAGAACCCTCCCATCTACAGATGCAGGGAAAGGCCCAGGAGAGGCAGCGGAATGCGCAGCATACAGCATGTCACAGGCAGTGAGAACCCTCCCATCTACAGATACAGGGAAAGGCCCAGGAGAGACAGCGGACTGCGCAGCATACAGCATGTCACAGGCAGTGAGAGCCCTCCCATCTATAGATGCAGGGAAAGGCCCAGGAGAGGCAGCGGACTGCGCAGCATACAGCATGTCACAGGCAGTGAGAACCCTCTCATCTACAGATGCAGGGAAAGGCCCAGAAGAGGCAGCGGACTGCGCAGCATACAGCATGTCACTGGCAGTGAGAACCCTCTCATCTACAGATGCAGGGAAAGGCCCAGGAGAGGCAGCGGACTGCGCAGCATACAGCATGTCACAGGCAGTGAGAACCCTCCCATCTATAGATGAAGGGAAAGGCCCAGGAGAGACAGCGGACTGCGCAGCATACAGCATGTCACAGGCAGTGAGAACCCTCCCATCTATAGATGCAGGGTAAGGCCCAGGAGAGGCAGCGGACTGCGCAGCATACAGCATGTCACAGGCAGTGAGAACCCTCCCATCTACAGATGCAGGGAAAGGCCCAGAAGAGGCAGCGGACTGCGCAGCATACAGCATGTCACAGGCAGTGAGAACCCTCCCATCTACAGATGCAGGGAAAGGCCCAGAAGAGGCAGCGGACTGCGCAGCATACAGCATGTCACAGGCTGTGAGAACCCTCCCATCTACAGATGCAGGGAAAGGCCCAGGAGAGGCAGCGGACTGCGCAGCATACAGCATGTCACAGGCAGTGAGAACCCTCCCATCTACAGATGCAGGGAAAGGCCCAGGAGAGACAGCGGACTGCGCAGCATACAGCATGTCACTGGCAGTGAGAACCCTCTCATCTACAGATGCAGGGAAAGGCCCAGGAGAGGCAGCGGACTGCGCAGCATACAGCATGTCACAGGCAGTGAGAACCCTCCCATCTACAGATGCAGGGAAAGGCCCAGGAGAGGCAGCGGACTGCGCAGCATACAGCATGTCACAGGCAGTGAGAACCCTCCCATCTATAGATGCAGGGAAAGGCCCAGGAGAGACAGCGGACTGCGCAGCATACAGCATGTCACTGGCAGTGAGAACCCTCTCATCTACAGATGCAGGGAAAGGCCCAGGAGAGGCAGCGGACTGCGCAGCATACAGCATGTCACAGGCAGTGAGAACCCTCTCATCTATAGATGCAGAGAAAGGCCCAGGAGAGGCAGCGGACTGCGTCACATACAGCATGTCACAGGCAGTGAGAACCTTCTCATCTACAGATGCAGGGAAAGGCCCAGGAGAGGCCTCGGACTGCGCAGCATACAGCATGTCACAGGCAGTGAGAACCCTCCCATCTACAGATGCAGGGAAAGGCCCAGGAGAGGCAGCGGACTGCGCAGCATACAGCATGTCACAGGCATTGAGAACCCTCCCATCTACAGATGCAGGGAAAGGCCTAGGAGAGGCAGCGGACTGCGCAGCATACAGCATGTCACAGGCAGTGAGAACCCTCCCATCTACAGATGCAGGGAAAGGATCAGGAGAGGCAGCGGACTGCGCAGCATACAGCATGTCACAGGCAGTGAGAACCCTCCCATCTACAGATGCAGGGAAAAGCCTAGGAGAGGCAGCGGACTGCGCAGCATACAGCATGTCACAGGCAGTGAGAACCCTCCCATCTATAGATGCAGGAAAAGGCCCAGGAGAGACAGCGGACTGCGCAGCATACAGCATGTCACAGGCATTGAGAACCCTCCCATCTATAGATGCAGGAAAAGGCCTAGGAGAGGCAGCGGACTGCGCAGCATACAGCATGTCACAGGCAGTGAGAACCCTCCCATCTACAGATGCAGGGAAAGGACCAGGAGAGGCAGCGGACTGCGCAGCATACAGCATGTCACAGGCAGTGAGAACCCTCCCATCTATAGATGCAGGGAAAGGCCCAGGAGAGGCAGCGGACTGCGCAGCATACAGCATGTCACAGGCAGTGAGAACCCTCTCATCTATAGATGCAGGGAAAGGCCCAGGAGAGGCAGCGGACTGCGCAGCATACAGCATGTCACAGGCAGTGGGAACCCTCCCATCTATAGATGCAGGGAAAGGCCCAGGAGTGACAGCGGACTGCGCAGCATACAGCATGTCACAGGCAGTGAGAACCCTCCCATCTATTGATGCAGGGAAAGGCCCAGAAGAGGCAGCGGACTGCGCAGCATACAGCATGTCACAGGCAGTGGGAACCCTCCCATCTATAGATGCAGGGAAAGGCCCAGGAGTGACAGCGGACTGCGCAGCATACAGCATGTCACAGGCAGTGAGAACCCTCCCATCTACAGATGCAGGGAAAGTCCCAGGAGAGACAGCAGACTGCGCAGCATACAGCATGTCACAGGCAGTGAGAACCTTCCCATCTACAGATGCAGGGAAAGGCCCAGGAGAGGCAGCAGACGGCACAGTATACAGCATGTCACAGGCAATGAGAACCCTCCCATCTATAGATGCAGGGAAAGGCCCAGGAGAGGCAGCGGACTGCGCAGCATACAGCATGTCACAGGCAATGAGAACCCTCCCATCTATAGATGCAGGGAAAGGCCCAGGAGAGGCAGCGGACTGCACAGCATACAGCATGTCACAGGCAGTGAGAACCCTCCCATCTATAGATGCAGGGAAAGTCCCAGGAGAGGCAGCGGACTGCGCAGCATACAGCATGTCACAGGCAGTGAGAACCCTCCCATCTATAGATGCAGGGAAAGGCTCAGGAGAGGCAGCGGACTGCGCAGCATACAGCATGTCACAGGCATTGAGAACCCTCCCATCTATAGATGCAGGGAAAGGCCCAGGAGAGGCAGCGGACTGCGCAGCATATAGCATGTCACAGGCAGTGAGAACCCTCCCATCTATAGATGCAGGGAAAGGCCCAGGAGAGGCAGCGGACTGTGCAGCATACAGCATGTCACAGGCAGTGAGAACCTTCTCATCTACAGATGCAGGGAAAGGCCCAGGAGAGGCCTCGGACTGCGCAGCATACAGCATGTCACAGGCAGTTAGATGCAGGGAAAGGCCCAGGAGAGGCAGCGGACTGCGCAGCATACAGCATGTCACAGGCAGTGGGAACCCTCCCATCTATAGATGCAGGGAAAGGCCCAGGAGTGACAGCGGACTGCGCAGCATACAGCATGTCACAGGCAGTGAGAACCCTCCCATCTATTGATGCAGGGAAAGGCCCAGAAGAGGCAGCGGACTGCGCAGCATACAGCATGTCACAGGCAGTGAGAACCCTCCCATCTACAGATGCAGGGAAAGTCCCAGGAGAGACAGCAGACTGCGCAGCATACAGCATGTCACAGGCAGTGAGAACCTTCCCATCTACAGATGCAGGGAAAGGCCCAGGAGAGGCAGCAGACGGCACAGTATACAGCATGTCACAGGCAATGAGAACCCTCCCATCTATAGATGCAGGGAAAGGCCCAGGAGAGACAGCGGACTGCGCAGCATATAGCATGTCACAGGCAGTGAGAACCCTCCCATCTATAGATGCAGGGAAAGGCCCAGGAGAGGCAGCGGACTGCGCAGCATACAGCATGTCACAGGCAGTGAGAACCTTCTCATCTACAGATGCAGGGAAAGGCCCAGGAGAGGCAGCGGACTGCGCAGCATACAGCATGTCACAGGCAGTGGGAACCCTCCCATCTATAGATGCAGGGAAAGGCCCAGGAGTGACAGCGGACTGCGCAGCATACAGCATGTCACAGGCAGTGAGAACCCTCCCATCTATTGGTGCAGGGAAAGGCCCAGAAGAGGCAGCGGACTGCGCAGCATACAGCATGTCACAGGCAGTGAGAACCCTCCCATCTACAGATGCAGGGTAAGTCCCAGGAGAGACAGCAGACTGCGCAGCATACAGCATGTCACAGGCAGTGAGAACCTTCCCATCTACAGATGCAGGGAAAGGCCCAGGAGAGGCAGCAGACGGCACAGTATACAGCATGTCACAGGCAATGAGAACCCTCCCATCTATAGATGCAGGGAAAGGCCCAGGAGAGGCAGCGGACTGCGCAGCATACAGCATGTCACAGGCAATGAGAACCCTCCCATCTATAGATGCAGGGAAAGGCCCAGGAGAGGCAGCGGACTGCACAGCATACAGCATGTCACAGGCAGTTAGAACCCTCCCATCTATAGATGCAGGAAAAGGCCTAGGAGAGGCAGCGGACTGCGCAGCATACAGCATGTCACAGGCAGTGAGAACCTTCTCATCTACAGATGCAGGGAAAGGCCCAGGAGAGGCCTCGGACTGCGCAGCATACAGCATGTCACAGGCAGTTAGAACCCTCCCATCTACAGATGCAGGGAAAGGCCCAGGAGAGGCAGCGGACTGCGCAGCATACAGCATGTCACAGGCATTGAGAACCCTCCCATCTACAGATGCAGGGAAAGGCCCAGGAGAGGCAGCGGACTGCGCAGCATACAGCATGTCACAGGCAGTGAGAACCCTCCCATCTACAGATGCAGGGAAAAGCCTAGGAGAGGCAGCGGACTGCGCAGCATACAGCGTGTCACAGGCAGTGAGAACCCTCCCATCTATAGATGCAGGAAAAGGCCCAGGAGAGACAGCGGACTGCGCAGCATACAGCATGTCACAGGCATTGAGAACCCTCCCATCTATAGATGCAGGAAAAGGCCTAGGAGAGGCAGCGGACTGCGCAGCATACAGCATGTCACAGGCAGTGAGAACCCTCCCATCTACAGATGCAGGGAAAGGACCAGGAGAGGCAGCGGACTGCGCAGCATACAGCATGTCACAGGCAGTGAGAACCCTCCCATCTATAGATGCAGGGAAAGGCCCAGGAGAGGCAGCGGACTGCGCAGCATACAGCATGTCACAGGCAGTGAGAACCCTCCCATCTATTGATGCAGGGAAAGGCCCAGGAGAGACAGCGGACTGCGCAGCATACAGCATGTCACAGGCAGTGAGAACCCTCTCATCTATAGATGCAGGGAAAGGCCCAGGAGAGGCAGCGGACTGCGCAGCATACAGCATGTCACAGGCAGTGGGAACCCTCCCATCTATAGATGCAGGGAAAGGCCCAGGAGTGACAGCGGACTGCGCAGCATACAGCATGTCACAGGCAGTGAGAACCCTCCCATCTATTGATGCAGGGAAAGGCCCAGAAGAGGCAGCGGACTGCGCAGCATACAGCATGTCACAGGCAGTGAGAACCCTCCCATCTACAGATGCAGGGAAAGTCCCAGGAGAGACAGCAGACTGCGCAGCATACAGCATGTCACAGGCAGTGAGAACCTTCCCATCTACAGATGCAGGGAAAGGCCCAGGAGAGGCAGCAGACGGCACAGTATACAGCATGTCACAGGCAATGAGAACCCTCCCATCTATAGATGCAGGGAAAGGCCCAGGAGAGGCAGCGGACTGCGCAGCATACAGCATGTCACAGGCAATGAGAACCCTCCCATCTATAGATGCAGGGAAAGGCCCAGGAGAGGCAGCGGACTGCACAGCATACAGCATGTCACAGGCAGTGAGAACCCTCCCATCTATAGATGCAGGGAAAGGCCCAGGAGAGGCAGCGGACTGCGCAGCATACAGCATGTCACAGGCAGTGAGAACCCTCCCATCTATAGATGCAGGGAAAGGCTCAGGAGAGGCAGCGGACTGCGCAGCATACAGCATGTCACAGGCATTGAGAACCCTCCCATCTATAGATGCAGGGAAAGGCCCAGGAGAGGCAGCGGACTGCGCAGCATATAGCATGTCACAGGCAGTGAGAACCCTCCCATCTATAGATGCAGGGAAAGGCCCAGGAGAGGCAGCGGACTGCGCAGCATACAGCATGTCACAGGCAGTGAGAACCCTCCCATCTACAGATGCAGGGAAAGGCCCAGGAGAGGCAGTGGACTGCGCAGCATACAGCATGTCACAGGCAGTGAGAACCTTCTCATCTACAGATGCAGGGAAAGGCCCAGGAGAGGCCTCGGACTGCGCAGCATACAGCATGTCACAGGCAGTTAGAACCCTCCCATCTATAGATGCAGGGAAAGGCCCAGGAGAGGCAGCGGACTGTACAGCATACAGCATGTCACAGGCAGTGAGAACCCTCCCATCTATAGATGCAGGGAAAGGCCCAGGAGAGGCAGCGGACTGCTCAGCCTACAGCATGTCACAGGCAGTGAGAACCCTCTCATCTATAGATGCAGGGAAAGGCCCAGGAGAGGCAGCGGACTGCTCAGCCTACAGCATGTCACAGGCAGTGAGAACCCTCTCATCTATAGATGCAGGGAAAGGCCCAGAAGAGGCAGCGGACTGCGCAGCATACAGCATGTCACAGGCAGTGAGAACCCTCTCATCTATAGATGTTGGGAAAGGTCCAGGAGAGGCAGCGGACTGCGCAGCATACAGCATGTCACAGGCATTGAGAACCCTCCCATCTATAGATGCAGGAAAAGGCCCAGAAGAGGCAGCGGACTGCGCAGTATACAGCATGTCACAGGCAGTGAGAACCCTCCCATCTACAGATGCAGGGAAAGGACCAGGAGAGGCAGCGGACTGCGCAGCATACAGCATGTCACAGGCAGTGAGAACCCTCTCATCTACAGATGCAGGGAAAGGCCCAGGAGAGGCAGCGGACTGCGCAGCATACAGCATGTCACAGGCAGTGAGAACCCTCTCATCTACAGATGCAGGGAAAGGCCCAGGAGAGGCAGCGGACTGCGCAGCATACAGCATGTCACAGGCAGTGAGAACCCTCTCATCTACAGATGCAGGGAAAGGCCCAGGAGAGGCAGCGGACTGCGCAGCATACAGCATGTCACAGGCAGTGAGAACCCTCCCATCTACAGATGCAGGGAAAGGCCCAGGAGAGGCAGCGGACTGCGCAGCATACAGCATGTCACAGGCAGTGAGAACCCTCTCATCTCTAGATGCAGGGAAAGGCCTAGGAGAGGCAGCGGACTGCGCAGCATACAGCATGTCACAGGCAGTGAGAACCCTCCCATCTATAGATGCAGGGAGATGCCCAGGAGAGGCAGCGGACTGCGCAGCATACAGCATGTCACAGGCAGTGAGAACCCTCCCATCTACAGATGCAGGAAAAGGCCCAGGAGAGACAGCGGACTGCGCAGCATACAGCATGTCACAGGCAATGAGAACCCTCCCATCTATAGATGCAGGGAAAGGCCCAGGAGAGGCAGCGGACTGCGCAGCATACAGCATGTCACAGGCAGTGAGAACCCTCCCATCTACAGATGCAGGGAAAGGCCCAGGAGAGGCAGTGGACTGCGCAGCATACAGCATGTCACAGGCAGTGAGAACCCTCCCATCTATAGATGCAGGGAAAGGCCCAGGAGATGCAGCGGACTGCGCAGCATACAGCATGTCACAGGCAGTGAGAACCCTCCCATCTATAGATGCAGGGAAAGGCCCACGAGATGCAGCGGACTGCGCAGCATACAGCATGTCACAGGCAGTGAGAATCCTCTCATCTACAGATGCAGGGAAAGGTCCAGGAGAGGCAGCGGACTGCGCAGCATACAGCATGTCACAGGCAGTGAGAACCCTCCCATCTACAGATGCAGGGAAAGGCCCAGAAGAGGCAGCGGACTGCGCAGCATACAGCATGTCACAGGCATTGAGAACCCTCCCATCTATAGATGCAGGAAAAGGCCCAGGAGAGACAGCGGACTGCGCAGCATACAGCTTGTCACAGGCAGTGAGAACCCTCCCATCTATAGATGCAGGGAAAGGCCCAGGAGAGACAGCGGACTGCGCAGCATACAGCATGTCACAGGCAGTGAGAACCCTCCCATCTATAGATGCAGGGAAAGGCCTAGGAGAGACAGCGGACTGCGCAGCATACAGCATGTCACAGGCAGTGAGAACCCTCCCATCTACAGATGCAGGGAAAGGCCCAGGAGAGACAGCGGACTGTTCAGCTTACAGCATGTCACAGGCAGTGAGAACCCTCCCATCTATAGATGCAGGGAAAGGCCCAGGAGTGACAGCGGACTGCGCAGCATACAGCATGTCACAGGCAGTGAGAACCCTCCCATCTATAGATGCAGGGAAAGGCCCAGAAGAGGCAGCGGACTGCGCAGCATACAGCATGTCACAGGCAGTGAGAACCCTCCCATCTACAGATGCAGGGAAAGGCCCAGGAGAGACAGCGGACTGCGCTGCATACAGCATGTCACAGGCAATGAGAACCCTCCCATCTATAGATGCAGGGAAAGGCCCAGGAGAGGCAGCGGACTGTGCAGCATACAGCATGTCACAGGCAGTGAGAACCCTCCCATCTATAGATGCAGGGAAAGGCCCAGGAGAGGCAGCGGACTGCGCAGCATACAGCATGTCACAGGCATTGAGACCCCTCCCATCTATAGATGCAGGGAAAGGCCCAGGAGAGGCAGCGGACTGCGCAGCATACAGCATGTCACAGGCAGTGAGAACCCTCCCATCTATAGATGCAGGGAAAGGCCCAGGAGAGACAGCGGACTGCGCAGCATACAGCATGTCACAGGCATTGAGAACCCTCCCATCTATAGATGCAGGGAAAGGCCCAGGAGAGGCAGCGGACTGCGCAGCATACAGCATGTCACAGGCAGTGAGAACCCTCCCATCTACAGATGCAGGGAAAGGCCCAGGAGAGGCAGCGGACTGCGCAGCATACAGCATGTCACAGGCAGTGAGAACCCTCCCATCTATAGATGCAGGAAAAGGCCCAGGAGAGGCAGCGGACTGTGCAGCATGTCACAGGCAGTGAGAACCCTCCCATCTATAGATGCAGGGAAAGGCCCAGGAGAGGCAGCGGACTGCGCAGCATACAGCATGTCACAGGGAGTGAGAGCTCTCCCATCTATAGATGCAGGGAAAGGCCCAGGAGAGGCAGCGGACTGCGCAGCATACAGCATGTCACTGGCAGTGAGAACCCTCCCATCTATAGATGCAGGGAAAGGCCCAGGAGAGACAGCGGACTGCGCAGCATACAGCATGTCACAGGCAGTGAGAACCCTCCCATCTACAGATGCAGGAAAAGGCCCAGGAGAGGCAGCGGACTGCGCAGCATACAGCATGTCACAGGCAGTGAGAACCCTCCCATCTATAGATGCAGGGAAAGGCCCAGGAGAGGCAGCGGACTGCGCAGCATACAGCATGTCACAGGCAGTGAGAACCCTCCCATCTACAGATGCAGGAAAAGGCCCAGGAGAGGCAGCGGACTGTGCAGCATACAGCATGTCACAGGCAGTGAGAACCCTCCCATCTATAGATGCAGGGAAAGGCCCAGGAGAGGCAGCGGACTGTGCAGCATACAGCATGTCACAGGCAGTGAGAACCCTCCCATCTATAGATGCAGGAAAAGGCCCAGGAGAGAGAGCGGACTGCGCAGCATACAGCATGTCACAGGCAGTGAGACCCTTCTCATCTACAGATGCAGGGAAAGGCCCAGGAGAGGCAGCGGACTGCGCAGCATACAGCATGTCACAGGCAGTGAGAACTCTCCCATCTATAGATGCAGGGAAAGGCCCAGGAGAGGCAGCGGACTGCGCAGCATACAGCATGTCACAGGCAGTGAGAACCCTCTCATCTACAGATGAAGGAAAAGGCCCAGGAGAGGCAGCGGACTGCGCAGCATACAGCATGTCACAGGCAGTGAGAACCCTCCCATCTACAGATGCAGGGAAAGGCCCAGGAGAGACAGCGGACTGCGCAGCATACAGCATGTCACAGGCAATGAGAACCCTCCCATCTATAGATGCAGGGAAAGGCCCAGGAGAGGCAGCGGACTGCGCAGCATACAGCATGTCACAGGCAGTGAGAACCCTCCCATCTATAGATGCAGGGAAAGGCCCAGGAGAGGCAGCGGACTGCGCAGCATACAGCATGTCACAGGCATTGAGACCCCTCCCATCTATAGATGCAGGGAAAGGCCCAGGAGAGGCAGCGGACTGCGCAGCATACAGCATGTCACAGGCAGTGAGAACCCTCCCATCTATAGATGCAGGAAAAGGCCCAGGAGAGGCAGCGGACTGTGCAGCATGTCACAGGCAGTGAGAACCCTCCCATCTATAGATGCAGGGAAAGGCCCAGGAGAGGCAGCGGACTGCGCAGCATACAGCATGTCACAGGGAGTGAGAGAGCTCTCCCATCTATAGATGCAGGGAAAGGCCCAGGAGAGGCAGCGGACTGCGCAGCATACAGCATGTCACTGGCAGTGAGAAACCTCTCATCTACAGATGCAGGGAAAGGCCCAAGAGAGACAGCGGACTGCGCAGCATACAGCATGTCACAGGCAGTGAGAACCCTCCCATCTATAGATGCAGGGAAAGGCCCAGGAGAGACAGCGGACTGCGCAGCATACAGCATGTCACAGGCAGTGAGAACCCTCCCATCTACAGATGCAGGAAAAGGCCCAGGAGAGGCAGCGGACTGCGCAGCATACAGCATGTCACAGGCAGTGAGAACCCTCCCATCTATAGATGCAGGGAAAGGCCCAGGAGAGGCAGCGGACTGCGCAGCATACAGCATGTCACAGGCAGTGAGAACCCTCCCATCTACAGATGCAGGAAAAGGCCCAGGAGAGGCAGCGGACTGTGCAGCATACAGCATGTCACAGGCAGTGAGAACCCTCCCATCTATAGATGCAGGGAAAGGCCCAGGAGAGGCAGCGGACTGTGCAGCATACAGCATGTCACAGGCAGTGAGAACCCTCCCATCTATAGATGCAGGAAAAGGCCCAGGAGAGAGAGCGGACTGCGCAGCATACAGCATGTCACAGGCAGTGAGACCCTTCTCATCTACAGATGCAGGGAAAGGCCCAGGAGAGGCAGCGGACTGCGCAGCATACAGCATGTCACAGGCAGTGAGAACTCTCCCATCTATAGATGCAGGGAAAGGCCCAGGAGAGGCAGCGGACTGCGCAGCATACAGCATGTCACAGGCAGTGAGAACCCTCTCATCTACAGATGAAGGAAAAGGCCCAGGAGAGGCAGCGGACTGCGCAGCATACAGCATGTCACAGGCAGTGAGAACCCTCTCATCTAGAGATGCAGAGAAAGGCCCAGGAGAGGCAGCGGACTGCGCAGCATACAGCATGTCACAGGCAGTGAGAACCCTCCCATCTATAGATGCAGGGAAAGGCCCAGGAGAGACAGCGGACTGCGCAGCATACAGCATGTCACAGGCAGTGAGAACCCTCTCATCTACAGATGCAGGGAGAGGCCCAGGAGAGACAGCGGACTGCGCAGCATACAGCATGTCACAGGCAGTGAGAACCCTCTCATCTACAGAAGCAGGGAAAGGCCCAGGAGAGGCAGCGGACTGCGCAGCATACAGCATGTCACAGGCAGTGAGAACCCTCTCATCTACAGATACAGGGAAAGGCCCAGGAGAGGCAGCGGACTGCGCAGCATACAGCATGTCACAGGCAGTGAGAACCTTCTCATCTACAGATGCAGGGAAAGGCCCAGGAGAGACAGCGGACTGCGCAGCATACAGCATGTCACAGGCAGTGAGAAACCTCTCATCTACAGAAGCAGGGAAAGGCCCAGGAGAGGCAGCGGACTGCGCAGCATACAGCATGTCACAGGCAGTGAGAACCCTCCCATCTATAGATGCAGGGAAAGGCCCAGGAGAGACAGCGGACTGCGCGGCATACAGCATGTCACAGGCAGTGAGAACCTTCTCATCTACAGATGCAGGGAAAGGCCCAGGAGAGACAGCGGACTGCGCGGCATACAGCATGTCACAGGCAGTGAGAAACCTCCCATCTATAGATGCAGGGAGAGGCCCAGGAGAGGCAGCGGACTGCGCAGCATACAGCATGTCACAGGCAGTGAGAACCCTCTCATCTATAGATGCAGGGAGAGGCCCAGGAGAGGCAGCGGACTGCGCAGCATACAGCAAGTCACAGGCAGTGAGAACCCTCCCATCTACAGATGCAGGGAAAGGCCCAGGAGAGACAGCGGACTGCACAGCATACAGCATGTCACAGGCAGTGAGAACCCTCCCATCTACAGATGCAGGGAAAGGCCCAGGAGAGACAGCGGACTGCGCAGCATACAGCATGTCACAGGCAGTGAGAACCCTCTCATCTACAGATACAGGGAAAGGCCCAGGAGAGGCAGCGGACTGCGCAGCATACAGCATGTCACAGGCAGTGAGAACCTTCTCATCTACAGATGCAGGGAAAGGCCCAGGAGAGGCAGCGGACTGCGCAGCATACAGCATGTCACAGGCAGTGAGAACCTTCTCATCTACAGATACAGGGAAAGGCCCAGGAGAGGCAGCGGACTGCGCAGCATACAGCATGTCACAGGCAGTGAGAACCTTCTCATCTACAGATGCAGTGAAAGGCCCAGGAGAGACAGCGGACTGCGCGGCATACAGCATGTCACAGGCAGTGAGAACCCTCTCATCTACAGATGCAGGGAAAGGCCCAGGAGAGACAGCGGACTGCGCAGCATACAGCAAGTCACAGGCAGTGAGAACCCTCCCATCTATAGATGCAGGGAGAGGCCCAGGAGAGGCAGCGGACTGCGCAGCATACAGCATGTCACAGGCAGTGAGAACCCTCTCATCTATAGATGCAGGGAGTGGCCCAGGAGAGGCAGCGGACTGCGCAGCATACAGCAAGTCACAGGCAGTGAGAACCCTCCCATCTACAGATGCAGGGAAAAGCCCAGGAGAGACAGCGGACTGCGCAGCATACAGCATGTCACAGGCAGTGAGAACCCTCCCATCTACAGATGCAGGGAAAGGCCCAGGAGAGACAGCGGACTGCGCAGCATACAGCATGTCACAGGCAGTGAGAACCTTCCCATCTATAGATGCAGGGAAAGGCCCAGGAGAGGCAGCGGACTGCGCAGCATACAGCATGTCACAGGCAGTGAGAACCCTCTCATCTACAGATGCAGGGAAAGGCCCAGGAGAGGCAGCGGACTGCGCAGCATACAGCATGTCACAGGCAGTGAGAACCCTCTCATCTATAGATGCAGGGAAAGGCCCAGGAGAGGCAGTGGACTGCGCAGCATACAGCATGTCACAGGCAGTGAGAACCCTCTCATCTACAGATGAAGGAAAAGGCCCAGGAGAGGCAGCGGACTGCGCAGCATACAGCATGTCACAGGCAGTGAGAACCCTCTCATCTATAGATGCAGAGAAAGGCCCAGGAGAGGCAGCGGACTGCGCAACATACAGCATGTCACAGGCAGTGAGAACTCTCTCATCTACAGATGCAGGGAGAGGCCCAGGAGAGACAGCGGACTGCGCAGCATACAGCATGTCACAGGCAGTGAGAACCCTCTCATCTACAGAAGCAGGGAAAGGCCCAGGAGAGGCAGCGGACTGCGCAGCATACAGCATGTCACAGGCAGTGAGAACCCTCTCATCTACAGATACAGGGAAAGGCCCAGGAGAGGCAGCGGACTGCGCAGCATACAGCATGTCACAGGCAGTGAGAACCCTCTCATCTACAGATACAGGGAAAGGCCCAGGAGAGGCAGCGGACTGCGCAGCATACAGCATGTCACAGGCAGTGAGAACCTTCTCATCTACAGATGCAGGGAAAGGCCCAGGAGAGACAGCGGACTGCGCAGCATACAGCATGTCACAGGCAGTGAGAACCCTCTCATCTACAGATGCAGGGAAAGGCCCAGGAGAGACAGCGGACTGCGCAGCATACAGCATGTCACAGGCAGTGAGAACCCTCTCATCTACAGATGCAGGGAAAGGCCCAGGAGAGGCAGCGGACTGCGCAGCATACAGCATGTCACAGGCAGTGAAAACCCTCTCATCTATAGATGCAGGGAGAGGCCCAGGAGAGGCAGCGGACTGCGCAGCATACAGCATGTCACAGGCAGTGAGAACCCTCCCATCTATAGATGCAGGGAAAGGCCCAGGAGAGACAGCGGACTGCGCAGCATACAGCATGTCACAGGCAATGAGAACCCTCCCATCTATAGATGCAGGGAAAGGCCTAGGAGAGACAGCGGACTGCGCAGCATACAGCATGTCACAGGCAGTGAGAACCCTCCCATCTATAGATGCAGGGAAAGGCCCAGAAGAGGCAGCGGACTGCGCAGCATACAGCATGTCACAGGCATTGAGAACCCTCCCATCTACAGATGCAGGAAAAGGCCCAGGAGAGACAGCGGACTGTTCAGCTTACAGCATGTCACAGGCAGTGAGAACCCTCCCATCTATAGATGCAGGGAAAGGCCCAGGAGTGACAGCGGACTGCGCAGCATACAGCATGTCACAGGCAGTGAGAACCCTCCCATCTATAGATGCAGGGAAAGGCTCAGAAGAGGCAGCGGACTGCGCATCATACAGCATGTCACAGGCAGTGAGAACCCTCCCATCTACAGATGCAGGGAAAGGCCCAGGAGAGACAGCGGACTGCGCAGCATACAGCATGTCACAGGCAATGAGAACCCTCCCATCTATAGATGCAGGGAAAGGCCCAGGAGAGGCAGCGGACTGCGCAGCATACAGCATGTCACAGGCAGTGAGAACCCTCCCATCTATAGATGCAGGGAAAGGCCCAGGAGAGGCAGCGGACTGCGCAGCATACAGCATGTCACAGGCATTGAGACCCCTCCCATCTATAGATGCAGGGAAAGGCCCAGGAGAGGCAGCGGACTGCGCAGCATACAGCATGTCACAGGCAGTGAGAACCCTCCCATCTATAGATGCAGGGAAAGGCCCAGGAGAGGCAGCGGACTGCGCAGCATACAGCATGTCACAGGCATTGAGAACCCTCCCATCTATAGATGCAGGGAAAGGCCCAGGAGAGGCAGCGGACTGCGCAGCATACAGCATGTCACAGGCAGTGAGAACCCTCCCATCTACAGATGCAGGGAAAGGCCCAGGAGAGGCAGCGGACTGCGCAGCATACAGCATGTCACAGGCAGTGAGAAACCTCTCATCTACAGATGCAGGGAAAGGCCCAAGAGAGACAGCAGACTGCGCAGCATACAGCATGTCACAGGCAGTGAGAACCCTCCCATCTATAGATGCAGGGAAAGGCCCAGGAGAGACAGCGGACTGCGCAGCATACAGCATGTCACAGGCAGTGAGAACCCTCCCTTCTACAGATGCAGGAAAAGGCCCAGGAGAGGCAGCGGACTGCGCAGCATACAGCATGTCACAGGCAGTGAGAACCCTCCCATCTATAGATGCAGGGAAAGGCCCAGGAGAGGCAGCGGACTGCGCAGCATACAGCATGTCACAGGCAGTGAGAACCCTCCCATCTACAGATGCAGGAAAAGGCCCAGGAGAGGCAGCGGACTGTGCAGCATACAGCATGTCACAGGCAGTGAGAACCCTCCCATCTATAGATGCAGGGAAAGGCCCAGGAGAGGCAGCGGACTGTGCAGCATACAGCATGTCACAGGCAGTGAGAACCCTCCCATCTATAGATGCAGGGAAAGGCCCAGGAGAGAGAGCGGACTGCGCAGCATACAGCATGTCACAGGCAGTGAGACCCTTCTCATCTACAGATGCAGGGAAAGGCCCAGGAGAGGCAGCGGACTGCGCAGCATACAGCATGTCACAGGCAGTGAGAACTCTCCCATCTATAGATGCAGGGAAAGGCCCAGGAGAGGCAGCGGACTGCGCAGCATACAGCATGTCACAGGCAGTGAGAACCCTCTCATCTACAGATGCAGGGAAAGGCCCAGGAGAGGCAGCGGACTGCGCAGCATACAGCATGTCACAGGCAGTGAGAACCCTCTCATCTATAGATGCAGAGAAAGGCCCAGGAGAGGCAGTGGACTGCGCAGCATACAGCATGTCACAGGCAGTGAGAACCCTCTCATCTACAGATGAAGGAAAAGGCCCAGGAGAGGCAGCGGACTGCGCAGCATACAGCATGTCACAGGCAGTGAGAACCCTCTCATCTATAGATGCAGAGAAAGGCCCAGGAGAGGCAGCGGACTGCGCAGCATACAGCATGTCACAGGCAGTGAGAACCTTCTCATCTACAGATGCAGGGAAAGGCCCAGGAGAGACAGCGGACTGCGCGGCATACAGCATGTCACAGGCAGTGAGAACCCTCCCATCTATAGATGCAGGGAGAGGCCCAGGAGAGGCAGCGGACTGCGCAGCATACAGCATGTCACAGGCAGTGAGAACCCTCTCATCTATAGATGCAGGGAGAGGCCCAGGAGAGGCAGCGGACTGCGCAGCATACAGCAAGTCACAGGCAGTGAGAACCCTCCCATCTACAGATGCAGGGAAAGGCCCAGGAGAGGCAGCGGACTGCGCAGCATACAGCAAGTCACAGGCAGTGAGAACCCTCCCATCTACAGATGCAGGGAAAGGCCCAGGAGAGACAGCGGACTGCGCAGCATACAGCATGTCACAGGCAGTGAGAACCCTCCCATCTACAGATGCAGGGAAAGGCCCAGGAGAGACAGCGGACTGCGCAGCATACAGCATGTCACAGGCAGTGAGAACCCTCCCATCTA
This sequence comes from Phyllobates terribilis, assembly GCF_046119375.1. Taxonomy (NCBI): domain Eukaryota; kingdom Metazoa; phylum Chordata; class Amphibia; order Anura; family Dendrobatidae; genus Phyllobates; species Phyllobates terribilis. Next base: position 29,227,010 of record NW_027362763.1, read on the forward strand.
TAGATGCAGGGAAAGGCCCAGGAGAGGCAGCGGACTGCGCAGCATACAGCATGTCACAGGCAGTGAGAACCCTCCCATCTACAGATGCAGGAAAAGGCCCAGGAGAGGCAGCGGACTGTGCAGCATACAGCATGTCACAGGCAGTGAGAACCCTCCCATCTATAGATGCAGGGAAAGGCCCAGGAGAGGCAGCGGACTGTGCAGCATACAGCATGTCACAGGCAGTGAGAACCCTCCCATCTATAGATGCAGGAAAAGGCCCAAGAGAGAGAGCGGACTGCGCAGCATACAGCATGTCACAGGCAGTGAGACCCTTCTCATCTACAGATGCAGGGAAAGGCCCAGGAGAGGCAGCGGACTGCGCAGCATACAGCATGTCACAGGCAGTGAGAACTCTCCCATCTATAGATGCAGGGAAAGGCCCAGGAGAGGCAGCGGACTGCGCAGCATACAGCATGTCACAGGCAGTGAGAACCCTCTCATCTACAGATGAAGGAAAAGGCCCAGGAGAGGCAGCGGACTGCGCAGCATACAGCATGTCACAGGCAGTGAGAACCCTCTCATCTATAGATGCAGAGAAAGGCCCAGGAGAGGCAGCGGACTGCGCAGCATACAGCATGTCACAGGCAGTGAGAACCCTCCCATCTATAGATGCAGGGAAAGGCCCAGGAGAGACAGCGGACTGCGCAGCATACAGCATGTCACAGGCAGTGAGAACCCTCTCATCTACAGATGCAGGGAGAGGCCCAGGAGAGACAGCGGACTGCGCAGCATACAGCATGTCACAGGCAGTGAGAACCCTCTCATCTACAGAAGCAGGGAAAGGCCCAGGAGAGGCAGCGGACTGCGCAGCATACAGCATGTCACAGGCAGTGAGAACCCTCTCATCTACAGATACAGGGAAAGGCCCAGGAGAGGCAGCGGACTGCGCAGCATACAGCATGTCACAGGCAGTGAGAACCTTCTCATCTACAGATGCAGGGAAAGGCCCAGGAGAGACAGCGGACTGCGCAGCATACAGCATGTCACAGGCAGTGAGAAACCTCTCATCTACAGAAGCAGGGAAAGGCCCAGGAGAGGCAGCGGACTGCGCAGCATACAGCATGTCACAGGCAGTGAGAACCCTCCCATCTATAGATGCAGGGAAAGGCCCAGGAGAGACAGCGGACTGCGCGGCATACAGCATGTCACAGGCAGTGAGAACCTTCTCATCTACAGATGCAGGGAAAGGCCCAGGAGAGACAGCGGACTGCGCGGCATACAGCATGTCACAGGCAGTGAGAAACCTCCCATCTATAGATGCAGGGAGAGGCCCAGGAGAGGCAGCGGACTGCGCAGCATACAGCATGTCACAGGCAGTGAGAACCCTCTCATCTATAGATGCAGGGAGAGGCCCAGGAGAGGCAGCGGACTGCGCAGCATACAGCAAGTCACAGGCAGTGAGAACCCTCCCATCTACAGATGCAGGGAAAGGCCCAGGAGAGACAGCGGACTGCGCAGCATACAGCATGTCACAGGCAGTGAGAACCCTCCCATCTACAGATGCAGGGAAAGGCCCAGGAGAGACAGCGGACTGCGCAGCATACAGCATGTCACAGGCAGTGAGAACCCTCTCATCTACAGATACAGGGAAAGGCCCAGGAGAGGCAGCGGACTGCGCAGCATACAGCATGTCACAGGCAGTGAGAACCTTCTCATCTACAGATGCAGGGAAAGGCCCAGGAGAGGCAGCGGACTGCGCAGCATACAGCATGTCACAGGCAGTGAGAACCTTCTCATCTACAGATACAGGGAAAGGCCCAGGAGAGGCAGCGGACTGCGCAGCATACAGCATGTCACAGGCAGTGAGAACCTTCTCATCTACAGATGCAGGGAAAGGCCCAGGAGAGGCAGCAGACTGCGCAGCATACAGCATGTCACAGGCAGTGAGAACCCTCCCATCTATAGATGCAGGGAAAGGCCCAGGAGAGACAGCGGACTGCGCGGCATACAGCATGTCACAGGCAGTGAGAACCTTCTCATCTACAGATGCAGGGAAAGGCCCAGGAGAGACAGCGGACTGCGCGGCATACAGCATGTCACAGGCAGTGAGAACCTTCTCATCTACAGATGCAGTGAAAGGCCCAGGAGAGACAGCGGACTGCGCGGCATACAGCATGTCACAGGCAGTGAGAACCCTCTCATCTACAGATGCAGGGAAAGGCCCAGGAGAGACAGCGGACTGCGCAGCATACAGCAAGTCACAGGCAGTGAGAACCCTCCCATCTATAGATGCAGGGAGAGGCCCAGGAGAGGCAGCGGACTGCGCAGCATACAGCATGTCACAGGCAGTGAGAACCCTCTCATCTATAGATGCAGGGAGTGGCCCAGGAGAGGCAGCGGACTGCGCAGCATACAGCAAGTCACAGGCAGTGAGAACCCTCCCATCTACAGATGCAGGGAAAAGCCCAGGAGAGACAGCGGACTGCGCAGCATACAGCATGTCACAGGCAGTGAGAACCCTCCCATCTACAGATGCAGGGAAAGGCCCAGGAGAGACAGCGGACTGCGCAGCATACAGCATGTCACAGGCAGTGAGAACCTTCCCATCTATAGATGCAGGGAAAGGCCCAGGAGAGGCAGCGGACTGCGCAGCATACAGCATGTCACAGGCAGTGAGAACCCTCTCATCTACAGATGCAGGGAAAGGCCCAGGAGAGGCAGCGGACTGCGCAGCATACAGCATGTCACAGGCAGTGAGAACCCTCTCATCTATAGATGCAGAGAAAGGCCCAGGAGAGGCAGTGGACTGCGCAGCATACAGCATGTCACAGGCAGTGAGAACCCTCTCATCTACAGATGAAGGAAAAGGCCCAGGAGAGGCAGCGGACTGCGCAGCATACAGCATGTCACAGGCAGTGAGAACCCTCTCATCTATAGATGCAGAGAAAGGCCCAGGAGAGGCAGCGGACTGCGCAACATACAGCATGTCACAGGCAGTGAGAACTCTCTCATCTACAGATGCAGGGAGAGGCCCAGGAGAGACAGCGGACTGCGCAGCATACAGCATGTCACAGGCAGTGAGAACCCTCTCATCTACAGAAGCAGGGAAAGGCCCAGGAGAGGCAGCGGACTGCGCAGCATACAGCATGTCACAGGCAGTGAGAACCCTCTCATCTACAGATACAGGGAAAGGCCCAGGAGAGGCAGCGGACTGCGCAGCATACAGCATGTCACAGGCAGTGAGAACCCTCCCATCTATAGATGCAGGGAAAGGCCCAGGAGAGACAGCGGACTGCGCAGCATACAGCATGTCACAGGCAGTGAGAACCCTCTCATCTACAGATGCAGGGAGAGGCCCAGGAGAGACAGCGGACTGCGCAGCATACAGCATGTCACAGGCAGTGAGAACCCTCTCATCTACAGAAGCAGGGAAAGGCCCAGGAGAGGCAGCGGACTGCGCAGCATACAGCATGTCACAGGCAGTGAGAACCCTCTCATCTACAGATACAGGGAAAGGCCCAGGAGAGGCAGCGGACTGCGCAGCATACAGCATGTCACAGGCAGTGAGAACCTTCTCATCTACAGATGCAGGGAAAGGCCCAGGAGAGACAGCGGACTGCGCAGCATACAGCATGTCACAGGCAGTGAGAAACCTCTCATCTACAGAAGCAGGGAAAGGCCCAGGAGAGGCAGCGGACTGCGCATCATACAGCATGTCACAGGCAGTGAGAACCCTCCCATCTATAGATGCAGGGAAAGGCCCAGGAGAGACAGCGGACTGCGCGGCATACAGCATGTCACAGGCAGTGAGAACCTTCTCATCTACAGATGCAGGGAAAGGCCCAGGAGAGACAGCGGACTGCGCGGCATACAGCATGTCACAGGCAGTGAGAAACCTCCCATCTATAGATGCAGGGAGAGGCCCAGGAGAGGCAGCGGACTGCGCAGCATACAGCATGTCACAGGCAGTGAGAACCCTCTCATCTATAGATGCAGGGAGAGGCCCAGGAGAGGCAGCGGACTGCGCAGCATACAGCAAGTCACAGGCAGTGAGAACCCTCCCATCTACAGATGCAGGGAAAGGCCCAGGAGAGACAGCGGACTGCGCAGCATACAGCATGTCACAGGCAGTGAGAACCCTCCCATCTACAGATGCAGGGAAAGGCCCAGGAGAGACAGCGGACTGCGCAGCATACAGCATGTCACAGGCAGTGAGAACCCTCTCATCTACAGATACAGGGAAAGGCCCAGGAGAGGCAGCGGACTGCGCAGCATACAGCATGTCACAGGCAGTGAGAACCTTCTCATCTACAGATGCAGGGAAAGGCCCAGGAGAGGCAGCGGACTGCGCAGCATACAGCATGTCACAGGCAGTGAGAACCTTCTCATCTACAGATACAGGGAAAGGCCCAGGAGAGGCAGCGGACTGCGCAGCATACAGCATGTCACAGGCAGTGAGAACCTTCTCATCTACAGATGCAGGGAAAGGCCCAGGAGAGGCAGCAGACTGCGCAGCATACAGCATGTCACAGGCAGTGAGAACCCTCCCATCTATAGATGCAGGGAAAGGCCCAGGAGAGACAGCGGACTGCGCGGCATACAGCATGTCACAGGCAGTGAGAACCTTCTCATCTACAGATGCAGGGAAAGGCCCAGGAGAGACAGCGGACTGCGCGGCATACAGCATGTCACAGGCAGTGAGAACCTTCTCATCTACAGATGCAGTGAAAGGCCCAGGAGAGACAGCGGACTGCGCGGCATACAGCATGTCACAGGCAGTGAGAACCCTCTCATCTACAGATGCAGGGAAAGGCCCAGGAGAGACAGCGGACTGCGCAGCATACAGCATGTCACAGGCAGTGAGAACCCTCCCATCTATAGATGCAGGGAGAGGCCCAGGAGAGGCAGCGGACTGCGCAGCATACAGCATGTCACAGGCAGTGAGAACCCTCTCATCTATAGATGCAGGGAGTGGCCCAGGAGAGGCAGCGGACTGCGCAGCATACAGCAAGTCACAGGCAGTGAGAACCCTCCCATCTACAGATGCAGGGAAAAGCCCAGGAGAGACAGCGGACTGCGCAGCATACAGCATGTCACAGGCAGTGAGAACCCTCCCATCTACAGATGCAGGGAAAGGCCCAGGAGAGACAGCGGACTGCGCGGCATACAGCATGTCACAGGCAGTGAGAACCTTCTCATCTACAGATGCAGGGAAAGGCCCAGGAGAGACAGCGGACTGCGCGGCATACAGCATGTCACAGGCAGTGAGAACCTTCTCATCTACAGATGCAGTGAAAGGCCCAGGAGAGACAGCGGACTGCGCGGCATACAGCATGTCACAGGCAGTGAGAACCCTCTCATCTACAGATGCAGGGAAAGGCCCAGGAGAGACAGCGGACTGCGCAGCATACAGCATGTCACAGGCAGTGAGAACCCTCCCATCTATAGATGCAGGGAGAGGCCCAGGAGAGGCAGCGGACTGCGCAGCATACAGCATGTCACAGGCAGTGAGAACCCTCTCATCTATAGATGCAGGGAGTGGCCCAGGAGAGGCAGCGGACTGCGCAGCATACAGCAAGTCACAGGCAGTGAGAACCCTCCCATCTACAGATGCAGGGAAAAGCCCAGGAGAGACAGCGGACTGCGCAGCATACAGCATGTCACAGGCAGTGAGAACCCTCCCATCTACAGATGCAGGGAAAGGCCCAGGAGAGACAGCGGACTGCGCAGCATACAGCATGTCACAGGCAGTGAGAACCTTCCCATCTATAGATGCAGGGAAAGGCCCAGGAGAGGCAGCGGACTGCGCAGCATACAGCATGTCACAGGCAGTGAGAACCCTCTCATCTACAGATGCAGGGAAAGGCCCAGGAGAGGCAGCGGACTGCGCAGCATACAGCATGTCACAGGCAGTGAGAACCCTCTCATCTATAGATGCAGAGAAAGGCCCAGGAGAGGCAGTGGACTGCGCAGCATACAGCATGTCACAGGCAGTGAGAACCCTCTCATCTACAGATGAAGGAAAAGGCCCAGGAGAGGCAGCGGACTGCGCAGCATACAGCATGTCACAGGCAGTGAGAACCCTCTCATCTATAGATGCAGAGAAAGGCACAGGAGAGGCAGCGGACTGCGCAACATACAGCATGTCACAGGCAGTGAGAACTCTCTCATCTACAGATGCAGGGAGAGGCCCAGGAGAGACAGCGGACTGCGCAGCATACAGCATGTCACAGGCAGTGAGAACCCTCTCATCTACAGAAGCAGGGAAAGGCCCAGGAGAGGCAGCGGACTGCGCAGCATACAGCATGTCACAGGCAGTGAGAACCCTCTCATCTACAGATACAGGGAAAGGCCCAGGAGAGGCAGCGGACTGCGCAGCATACAGCATGTCACAGGCAGTGAGAACCCTCTCATCTACAGATACAGGGAAAGGCCCAGGAGAGGCAGCGGACTGCGCAGCATACAGCATGTCACAGGCAGTGAGAACCTTCTCATCTACAGATGCAGGGAAAGGCCCAGGAGAGACAGCGGACTGCGCAGCATACAGCATGTCACAGGCAGTGAGAACCCTCTCATCTACAGATGCAGGGAAAGGCCCAGGAGAGACAGCGGACTGCGCAGCATACAGCATGTCACAGGCAGTGAGAACCCTCTCATCTACAGATGCAGGGAAAGGCCCAGGAGAGGCAGCGGACTGCGCAGCATACAGCATGTCACAGGCAGTGAAAACCCTCTCATCTATAGATGCAGGGAGAGGCCCAGGAGAGGCAGCGGACTGCGCAGCATACAGCATGTCACAGGCAGTGAGAACCCTCCCATCTACAGATGCAGGGAAAGGCCCAGGAGAGACAGCGGACTGCGCAGCATACAGCATGTCACAGGCAATGAGAACCCTCCCATCTATAGATGCAGGGAAAGGCCTAGGAGAGACAGCGGACTGCGCAGCATACAGCATGTCACAGGCAGTGAGAACCCTCCCATCTATAGATGCAGGGAAAGGCCCAGAAGAGGCAGCGGACTGCGCAGCATACAGCATGTCACAGGCATTGAGAACCCTCCCATCTACAGATGCAGGAAAAGGCCCAGGAGAGACAGCGGACTGTTCAGCTTACAGCATGTCACAGGCAGTGAGAACCCTCCCATCTATAGATGCAGGGAAAGGCCCAGGAGTGACAGCGGACTGCGCAGCATACAGCATGTCACAGGCAGTGAGAACCCTCCCATCTATAGATGCAGGGAAAGGCCCAGAAGAGGCAGCGGACTGCGCATCATACAGCATGTCACAGGCAGTGAGAACCCTCCCATCTACAGATGCAGGGAAAGGCCCAGGAGAGACAGCGGACTGCGCAGCATACAGCATGTCACAGGCAATGAGAACCCTCCCATCTATAGATGCAGGGAAAGGCCCAGGAGAGGCAGCGGACTGCGCAGCATACAGCATGTCACAGGCAGTGAGAACCCTCCCATCTATAGATGCAGGGAAAGGCCCAGGAGAGGCAGCGGACTGCGCAGCATACAGCATGTCACAGGCATTGAGACCCCTCCCATCTATAGATGCAGGGAAAGGCCCAGGAGAGGCAGCGGACTGCGCAGCATACAGCATGTCACAGTCAGTGAGAACCCTCCCATCTATAGATGCAGGGAAAGGCCCAGGAGAGGCAGCGGACTGCGCAGCATACAGCATGTCACAGGCATTGAGAACCCTCCCATCTATAGATGCAGGGAAAGGCCCAGGTGAGGCAGCGGACTGCGCAGCATACAGCATGTCACAGGCAGTGAGAACCCTCCCATCTACAGATGCAGGGAAAGGCCCAGGAGAGGCAGCGGACTGCGCAGCATACAGCATGTCACAGGCAGTGAGAAACCTCTCATCTACAGATGCAGGGAAAGGCCCAAGAGAGACAGCAGACTGCGCAGCATACAGCATGTCACAGGCAGTGAGAACCCTCCCATCTATAGATGCAGGGAAAGGCCCAGGAGAGACAGCGGACTGCGCAGCATACAGCATGTCACAGGCAGTGAGAACCCTCCCATCTACAGATGCAGGGAAAGGCCCAGGAGAGACAGCGGACTGCGCAGCATACAGCATGTCACAGGCAGTGAGAACCCTCCCATCTATAGATGCAGGGAAAGGCCCAGGAGAGGCAGCGGACTGTGCAGCATACAGCATGTCACAGGCAGTGAGAACCCTCCCATCTATAGATGCAGGAAAAGGCCCAGGAGAGAGAGCGGACTGCGCAGCATACAGCATGTCACAGGCAGTGAGACCCTTCTCATCTACAGATGCAGGGAAAGGCCCAGGAGAGGCAGCGGACTGCGCAGCATACAGCATGTCACAGGCAGTGAGAACTCTCCCATCTATAGATGCAGGGAAAGGCCCAGGAGAGGCAGCGGACTGCGCAGCATACAGCATGTCACAGGCAGTGAGAACCCTCTCATCTACAGATGAAGGAAAAGGCCCAGGAGAGGCAGCGGACTGCGCAGCATACAGCATGTCACAGGCAGTGAGAACCCTCTCATCTATAGATGCAGAGAAAGGCCCAGGAGAGGCAGCGGACTGCGCAGCATACAGCATGTCACAGGCAGTGAGAACCCTCCCATCTATAGATGCAGGGAAAGGCCCAGGAGAGACAGCGGACTGCGCAGCATACAGCATGTCACAGGCAGTGAGAACCCTCTCATCTACAGATGCAGGGAGAGGCCCAGGAGAGACAGCGGACTGCGCAGCATACAGCATGTCACAGGCAGTGAGAACCCTCTCATCTACAGAAGCAGGGAAAGGCCCAGGAGAGGCAGCGGACTGCGCAGCATACAGCATGTCACAGGCAGTGAGAACCCTCTCATCTACAGATACAGGGAAAGGCCCAGGAGAGGCAGCGGACTGCGCAGCATACAGCATGTCACAGGCAGTGAGAACCTTCTCATCTACAGATGCAGGGAAAGGCCCAGGAGAGACAGCGGACTGCGCAGCATACAGCATGTCACAGGCAGTGAGAAACCTCTCATCTACAGAAGCAGGGAAAGGCCCAGGAGAGGCAGCGGACTGCGCAGCATACAGCATGTCACAGGCAGTGAGAACCCTCCCATCTATAGATGCAGGGAAAGGTCCAGGAGAGACAGCGGACTGCGCGGCATACAGCATGTCACAGGCAGTGAGAACCTTCTCATCTACAGATGCAGGGAAAGGCCCAGGAGAGACAGCGGACTGCGCGGCATACAGCATGTCACAGGCAGTGAGAAACCTCCCATCTATAGATGCAGGGAGAGGCCCAGGAGAGGCAGCGGACTGCGCAGCATACAGCATGTCACAGGCAGTGAGAACCCTCTCATCTATAGATGCAGGGAGAGGCCCAGGAGAGGCAGCGGACTGCGCAGCATACAGCAAGTCACAGGCAGTGAGAACCCTCCCATCTACAGATGCAGGGAAAGGCCCAGGAGAGACAGCGGACTGCGCAGCATACAGCATGTCACAGGCAGTGAGAACCCTCCCATCTACAGATGCAGGGAAAGGCCCAGGAGAGACAGCGGACTGCGCAGCATACAGCATGTCACAGGCAGTGAGAACCCTCTCATCTACAGATACAGGGAAAGGCCCAGGAGAGGCAGCGGACTGCGCAGCATACAGCATGTCACAGGCAGTGAGAACCTTCTCATCTACAGATGCAGGGAAAGGCCCAGGAGAGGCAGCGGACTGCGCAGCATACAGCATGTCACAGGCAGTGAGAACCTTCTCATCTACAGATACAGGGAAAGGCCCAGGAGAGGCAGCGGACTGCGCAGCATACAGCATGTCACAGGCAGTGAGAACCTTCTCATCTACAGATGCAGGGAAAGGCCCAGGAGAGGCAGCAGACTGCGCAGCATACAGCATGTCACAGGCAGTGAGAACCCTCCCATCTATAGATGCAGGGAAAGGCCCAGGAGAGACAGCGGACTGCGCGGCATACAGCATGTCACAGGCAGTGAGAACCTTCTCATCTACAGATGCAGGGAAAGGCCCAGGAGAGACAGCGGACTGCGCGGCATACAGCATGTCACAGGCAGTGAGAACCTTCTCATCTACAGATGCAGTGAAAGGCCCAGGAGAGACAGCGGACTGCGCGGCATACAGCATGTCACAGGCAGTGAGAACCCTCTCATCTACAGATGCAGGGAAAGGCCCAGGAGAGACAGCGGACTGCGCAGCATACAGCAAGTCACAGGCAGTGAGAACCCTCCCATCTATAGATGCAGGGAGAGGCCCAGGAGAGGCAGCGGACTGCGCAGCATACAGCATGTCACAGGCAGTGAGAACCCTCTCATCTATAGATGCAGGGAGTGGCCCAGGAGAGGCAGCGGACTGCGCAGCATACAGCAAGTCACAGGCAGTGAGAACCCTCCCATCTACAGATGCAGGGAAAAGCCCAGGAGAGACAGCGGACTGCGCAGCATACAGCATGTCACAGGCAGTGAGAACCCTCCCATCTACAGATGCAGGGAAAGGCCCAGGAGAGACAGCGGACTGCGCAGCGTACAGCATGTCACAGGCAGTGAGAACCTTCCCATCTATAGATGCAGGGAAAGGCCCAGGAGAGGCAGCGGACTGCGCAGCATACAGCATGTCACAGGCAGTGAGAACCCTCTCATCTACAGATGCAGGGAAAGGCCCAGGAGAGGCAGCGGACTGCGCAGCATACAGCATGTCACAGGCAGTGAGAACCCTCTCATCTATAGATGCAGAGAAAGGCCCAGGAGAGGCAGTGGACTGCGCAGCATACAGCATGTCACAGGCAGTGAGAACCCTCTCATCTATAGATGCAGAGAAAGGCCCAGGAGAGGCAGCGGACTGCGCAGCATACAGCATGTCACAGGCAGTGAGAACCCTCTCATCTATAGATGCAGAGAAAGGCCCAGGAGAGGCAGCGGACTGCGCAACATACAGCATGTCACAGGCAGTGAGAACTCTCTCATCTACAGATGCAGGGAGAGGCCCAGGTGAGACAGCGGACTGCGCAGCATACAGCATGTCACAGGCAGTGAGAACCCTCTCATCTACAGAAGCAGGGAAAGGCCCAGGAGAGGCAGCGGACTGCGCAGCATACAGCATGTCACAGGCAGTGAGAACCCTCTCATCTACAGATACAGGGAAAGGCCCAGGAGAGGCAGCGGACTGCGCAGCATACAGCATGTCACAGGCAGTGAGAACCCTCTCATCTACAGATACAGGGAAAGGCCCAGGAGAGGCAGCGGACTGCGCAGCATACAGCATGTCACAGGCAGTGAGAACCTTCTCATCTACAGATGCAGGGAAAGGCCCAGGAGAGACAGCGGACTGCGCAGCATACAGCATGTCACAGGCAGTGAGAACCCTCTCATCTACAGATGCAGGGAAAGGCCCAGGAGAGACAGCGGACTGCGCAGCATACAGCATGTCACAGGCAGTGAGAACCCTCTCATCTACAGATGCAGGGAAAGGCCCAGGAGAGGCAGCGGACTGCGCAGCATACAGCATGTCACAGGCAGTGAAAACCCTCTCATCTATAGATGCAGGGAGAGGCCCAGGAGAGGCAGCGGACTGCGCAGCATACAGCATGTCACAGGCAGTGAGAACCCTCCCATCTACAGATGCAGGGAAAGGCCCAGGAGAGACAGCGGACTGCGCAGCATACAGCATGTCACAGGCAATGAGAACCCTCCCATCTATAGATGCAGGGAAAGGCCTAGGAGAGACAGCGGACTGCGCAGCATACAGCATGTCACAGGCAGTGATAACCCTCCCATCTATAGATGCAGGGAAAGGCCCAGAAGAGGCAGCGGACTGCGCAGCATACAGCATGTCACAGGCATTGAGAACCCTCCCATCTACAGATGCAGGAAAAGGCCCAGGAGAGACAGCGGACTGTTCAGCTTACAGCATGTCACAGGCAGTGAGAACCCTCCCATCTATAGATGCAGGGAAAGGCCCAGGAGTGACAGCGGACTGCGCAGCATACAGCATGTCACAGGCAGTGAGAACCCTCCCATCTATAGATGCAGGGAAAGGCCCAGAAGAGGCAGCGGACTGCGCATCATACAGCATGTCACAGGCAGTGAGAACCCTCCCATCTACAGATGCAGGGAAAGGCCCAGGAGAGACAGCGGACTGCGCAGCATACAGCATGTCACAGGCAATGAGAACCCTCCCATCTATAGATGCAGGGAAAGGCCCAGGAGAGGCAGCGGACTGCGCAGCATACAGCATGTCACAGGCAGTGAGAACCCTCCCATCTATAGATGCAGGGAAAGGCCCAGGAGAGGCAGCGGACTGCGCAGCATACAGCATGTCACAGGCATTGAGACCCCTCCCATCTATAGATGCAGGGAAAGGCCCAGGAGAGGCAGCGGACTGCGCAGCATACAGCATGTCACAGGCAGTGAGAACCCTCCCATCTATAGATGCAGGGAAAGGCCCAGGAGAGGCAGCGGACTGCGCAGCATACAGCATGTCACAGGCATTGAGAACCCTCCCATCTATAGATGCAGGGAAAGGCCCAGGAGAGGCAGCGGACTGCGCAGCATACAGCATGTCACAGGCAGTGAGAACCCTCCCATCTACAGATGCAGGGAAAGGCCCAGGAGAGGCAGCGGACTGCGCAGCATACAGCATGTCACAGGCAGTGAGAAACCTCTCATCTACAGATGCAGGGAAAGGCCCAAGAGAGACAGCAGACTGCGCAGCATACAGCATGTCACAGGCAGTGAGAACCCTCCCATCTATAGATGCAGGGAAAGGCCCAGGAGAGACAGCGGACTGCGCAGCATACAGCATGTCACAGGCAGTGAGAACCCTCCCTTCTACAGATGCAGGAAAAGGCCCAGGAGAGGCAGCGGACTGCGCAGCATACAGCATGTCACAGGCAGTGAGAACCCTCCCATCTATAGATGCAGGGAAAGGCCCAGGAGAGGCAGCGGACTGCGCAGCATACAGCATGTCACAGGCAGTGAGAACCCTCCCATCTACAGATGCAGGAAAAGGCCCAGGAGAGGCAGCGGACTGTGCAGCATACAGCATGTCACAGGCAGTGAGAACCCTCCCATCTATAGATGCAGGGAAAGGCCCAGGAGAGGCAGCGGACTGTGCAGCATACAGCATGTCACAGGCAGTGAGAACCCTCCCATCTATAGATGCAGGGAAAGGCCCAGGAGAGAGAGCGGACTGCGCAGCATACAGCATGTCACAGGCAGTGAGACCCTTCTCATCTACAGATGCAGGGAAAGGCCCAGGAGAGGCAGCGGACTGCGCAGCATACAGCATGTCACAGGCAGTGAGAACTCTCCCATCTATAGATGCAGGGAAAGGCCCAGGAGAGGCAGCGGACTGCGCAGCATACAGCATGTCACAGGCAGTGAGAACCCTCTCATCTACAGATGCAGGGAAAGGCCCAGGAGAGGCAGCGGACTGCGCAGCATACAGCATGTCACAGGCAGTGAGAACCCTCTCATCTATAGATGCAGAGAAAGGCCCAGGAGAGGCAGTGGACTGCGCAGCATACAGCATGTCACAGGCAGTGAGAACCCTCTCATCTACAGATGAAGGAAAAGGCCCAGGAGAGGCAGCGGACTGCGCAGCATACAGCATGTCACAGGCAGTGAGAACCCTCTCATCTATAGATGCAGAGAAAGGCCCAGGAGAGGCAGCGGACTGCGCAGCATACAGCATGTCACAGGCAGTGAGAACCTTCTCATCTACAGATGCAGGGAAAGGCCCAGGAGAGACAGCGGACTGCGCGGCATACAGCATGTCACAGGCAGTGAGAACCCTCCCATCTATAGATGCAGGGAGAGGCCCAGGAGAGGCAGCGGACTGCGCAGCATACAGCATGTCACAGGCAGTGAGAACCCTCTCATCTATAGATGCAGGGAGAGGCCCAGGAGAGGCAGCGGACTGCGCAGCATACAGCAAGTCACAGGCAGTGAGAACCCTCCCATCTACAGATGCAGGGAAAGGCCCAGGAGAGACAGCGGACTGCGCAGCATACAGCATGTCACAGGCAGTGAGAACCCTCCCATCTACAGATGCAGGGAAAGGCCCAGGAGAGACAGCGGACTGCGCAGCATACAGCATGTCACAGGCAGTGAGAACCCTCTCATCTACAGATACAGGGAAAGGCCCAGGAGAGGCAGCGGACTGCGCAGCATACAGCATGTCACAGGCAGTGAGAACCCTCCCATCTACAGATGCAGGGAAAGTCCCAGGAGAGACAGCGGACTGCGCAGCATACAGCAAGTCACAGGCAGTGAGAACCCTCCCATCTATAGATGCAGGGAAAGGCCCAGGAGAGGCAGCGGACTGCACAGCATACAGCATGTCACTTGCAGTGAGAACCCTCTCATCTACAGATGCAGGGAAAGGCCCAGGAGAGGCAGCGGACTGCGCAGCATACAGCATGTCACAGGCAGTGAGAACCCTCCCATCTACAGATGCAGGGAAAGGCCCAAGAGAGGCAGTGGACTGCGCAGCATACAGCATGTCACAGGCAGTGAGAACCCTCCCATCTACAGATGCAGGAAAAGGCCCAGGAGAGGCAGCGGACTGCGCAGCATACAGCATGTCACAGGCAGTGAGAACCCTCTCATCTCTAGATGCAGAGAAAGGCCCAGGAGAGGCAGCGGACTGCGCAGCATACAGCATGTCACAGGCAGTGAGAACCCTCCCATCTATAGATGCAGGGAAAGGCCCAGGAGAGACAGCGGACTGCACAGCATACAGCATGTCACCGGCAGTGAGAACCCTCCCATCTATAGATGCAGGGAAAGGCCCAGGAGAAACAGCGGACTGCGCAACATACAGCATGTCACAGGCAGTGAGAACCCTCCCATCTACAGATGCAGGGAAAGGCCCAGGAGAGACAGCGGACTGCGCAGCATACAGCAAGTCACAGGCAGTGAGAACCCTCCCATCTATAGATGCAGGGAAAGGCCCAGGAGAGGCAGCGGACTGCACAGCATACAGCATGTCACTGGCAGTGAGAACCCTCTCATCTACAGATGCAGGGAAAGGCAGCGGACTGCGCAGCATACAGCATGTCACTGGCAGTGAGAACCATCTCATCTACAGAAGCAGGGAAAGGCCCAGGAGAGGCAGCGGACTGCGCAGCATACAGCATGTCACAGGCAGTGAGAACCCTCTCATCTACAGATACAGGGAAAGGCCCAGGAGAGGCAGCGGACTGCGCAGCATACAGCATGTCACAGGCAGTGAGAACCTTCTCATCTACAGATGCAGGGAAAGGCCCAGGAGAGACAGCGGACTGCGCAGCATACAGCATGTCACAGGCAGTGAGAAACCTCTCATCTACAGAAGCAGGGAAAGGCCCAGGAGAGGCAGCGGACTGCGCAGCATACAGCATGTCACAGGCAGTGAGAACCCTCCCATCTATAGATGCAGGGAAAGGCCCAGGAGAGACAGCGGACTGCGCGGCATACAGCATGTCACAGGCAGTGAGAACCTTCTCATCTACAGATGCAGGGAAAGGCCCAGGAGAGACAGCGGACTGCGCGGCATACAGCATGTCACAGGCAGTGAGAACCTTCTCATCTACAGATGCAGTGAAAGGCCCAGGAGAGACAGCGGACTGCGCGGCATACAGCATGTCACAGGCAGTGAGAACCCTCCCATCTATAGATGCAGGGAAAGGCCCAGGAGAGGCAGCGGACTGCGCAGCATACAGCAAGTCACAGGCAGTGAGAACCCTCCCATCTACAGATGCAGGGAAAGGCCCAGGAGAGACAGCGGACTGCGCAGCATACAGCATGTCACAGGCAGTGAGAACCCTCCCATCTACAGATGCAGGGAAAGGCCCAGGAGAGACAGCGGACTGCGCAGCATACAGCATGTCACAGGCAGTGAGAACCCTCCCATCTATAGATGCAGGGAAAGGCCCAGGAGAGGCAGCGGACTGCACAGCATACAGCATGTCACTGGCAGTGAGAACCCTCTCATCTACAGATGCAGGGAAAGGCCCAGGAGAGGCAGCGGACTGCGCAGCATACAGCATGTCACTGGCAGTGAGAACCCTCTCATCTACAGAAGCAGGGAAAGGCCCAGGAGAGGCAGCGGACTGCGCAGCATACAGCATGTCACAGGCAGTGAGAACCCTCTCATCTACAGATACAGGGAAAGGCCCAGGAGAGGCAGCGGACTGCGCAGCATACAGCATGTCACAGGCAGTGAGAACCTTCTCATCTACAGATGCAGGGAAAGGCCCAGGAGAGACAGCGGACTGCGCAGCATACAGCATGTCACAGGCAGTGAGAAACCTCTCATCTACAGAAGCAGGGAAAGGCCCAGGAGAGGCAGCGGACTGCGCGGCATACAGCATGTCACAGGCAGTGAGAACCTTCTCATCTACAGATGCAGGGAAAGGCCCAGGAGAGACAGCGGACTGCGCGGCATACAGCATGTCACAGGCAGTGAGAACCTTCGCATCTACAGATGCAGGGAAAGGCCCAGGAGAGACAGCGGACTGCGCGGCATACAGCATGTCACAGGCAGTGAGAACCTTCTCATCTACAGATGCAGTGAAAGGCCCAGGAGAGGCAGCGGACTGCGCAGCATACAGCATGTCACAGGCAGTGAAAACCCTCTCATCTATAGATGCAGGGAAAGGCCCAGGAGAGACAGCGGACTGCGCAGCATACAGCATGTCACAGGCAGTGAGAACCCTCCCATCTACAGATGCAGGGAAAGGCCCAGGAGAGACAGCGGACTGCGCAGCATACAGCTTGTCACAGGCAGTGAAAATCCTCTCATCTATAGATGCAGGGAAAGGCCCAGGAGAGGCAGCGGACTGCGCAGCATACAGCATGTCACAGGCAGTGAAAACCCTCTCATCTATAGATGCAGGGAGAGGCCCAGGAGAGGCAGCGGACTGCGCAGCATACAGCATGTCACAGGCAGTGAGAAACCTCTCATCTATAGATGCAGGGAAAGGCCCAGGAGAGGCAGCGGACTGCGCTGCATACAGCATGTCACAGGCAGTGAGAACCCTCCCATCTACAGATGCAGGGAAAGGCCCAGGAGAGGCAGCGGACTGCGCAGCATACAGCATGTCACAGGCAGTGAGAACCCTCCCATCTACAGATGCAGGGAAAGGCCCAGGAGAGGCAGCGGACTGCGCAGCATACAGCATGTCACAGGCAGTGAGAACCCTCCCCTCTATAGATGCAGGGAAAGGCCCAGGAGAGACAGCGGACTGCGCAGCATACAGCATGTCACAGGCAGTGAAAATCCTCTCATGTATAGATGCAGGGAAAGGCCCAGGAGAGGCAGCGGACTGCGCAGCATACAGCATGTCACAGGCAGTGAGAACCCTCCCATCTACAGATGCAGGGAAAGGCCCAGGAGAGGCAGCGGACTGCGCAGCATACAGCATGTCACAGGCAGTGAGAACCCTCCCCTCTATAGATGCAGGGAAAGGCCCAGGAGAGACAGCGGACTGCGCAGCATACAGCATGTCACAGGCAGTGAAAATCCTCTCATGTATAGATGCAGGGAAAGGCCCAGGAGAGACAGCGGACTGCGCAGCATACAGCGTGTCACAGGCAGTGAGAACCCTCCCATCTACAGATGCAGGGAAAGGCCCAGGAGAGACAGCGGACTGCGCAGCATACAGCATGTCACAGGCAATGAGAACCCTCCCATCTATAGATGCAGGGAAAGGCCCAGGAGAGGCAGCGGACTGCGCAGCATACAGCATGTCACAGGCAATGAGAACCCTCCCATCTATAGATGCAGGGAAAGGCCCAGGAGAGACAGCGGACTGCGCAGCATACAGCATGTCACAGGCAGTGAGAACCCTCCCATCTACAGATGCAGGGAAAGGCCCAGGAGAGACAGCGGACTGCGCAGCATACAGCGTGTCACAGGCAGTGAGAACCCTCCCATCTACAGATGCAGGGAAAGGCCCAGGAGAGACAGCGGACTGCGCAGCATACAGCAAGTCACAGGCAGTGAGAACCCTACAATATACAGCGATGACATGATGTATGGGGGAAGTCTTTGGGTAATTGTTTACTCTGGAGTTGACATGCTGCCTGCTGATGGTTTCCTTGGATGTATTTCACCTTTTATTTCTCGCTGGTCAGGGGCTATCGGAACAACACTCTGAAGCACACAACGCTGTACGAGTTCATGCTGCCGCTCATCTCCCCCGTGCTGCTCTTCATGCTGTCCACGCTGTGGGTTTTCGCCTCGCCCTCTCGCATCCTCGAGGTTCACCCCCGGCTCTTCTACTTCATGGTGGGGACCACCTTTGCTAACATTACGGTAAGTGCCTCCACGCTCCTGCACTTCTCCATCCTTCTCCCACTTTTTATAACCCTGGTGTTCCCTCCTAGTGCCAGCTGATCGTGTGTCAGATGAGCAACACCCGGTGCCAACCTCTCAGCTGGCTCCTCGTTCCCCTGACGCTGGTGGTGATCGTCGTGGTCTCAGGGTTGGCTCCAGATACGGAGGCGCTGCTGCTTGCGGTGTTGACGGTGCTGGTTACCATCGCACACTTACACTACGGAGTAACAGTGGTGAGTAACGTATGCGCCCCTGACCGGGGGGCCACACCCCTGACTGGGGGCCAGGTCCCACAATGCAGTTCTTCAGCTCAGACCACAAAGTGATAAGGACCTCGGCGCAGTTCTTGCACTTTAGTAGAGGCCAGAGATGTACTGGTGCACCATGAGCTCAGACTAGCGGGCTTCGGCCTCAGTACGGGAAGGAAGCACTGACTGCGCCTCAACTGGCAACTTATTTCCTGTAAAAACAATAGGAGTGGGCATATGGAAATCCAACATGCCTGATCTAATCTTTATATTTCTCTCTCTCTCTCAGGTGAACCAGTTGAGTAAACACTTCAACATTTACCCGTTCTCCCTCAAGAAGCCGAGTGCGGACTGACTAGAGGAGGAGGAGAAGATCGGCCTTCAGTCTGCGGAGGTTCTGTAAGACGGAGCAGCACCTTCCGCCAACGTCGTCCATCATCACCCAGGAAAACCGCCGGCGCCGCAGATCTGGTGGGGGGAACCTACAAGACTCTACTGTCCAGAATAATAGACCGACTGAATGTCGCCCCCCCTGGACCGGCCTCGTCCCACCCCCACTATACCTCTTTCTTTACCTTACCCCTTGCTGTCTGGCGTATGAAGCGTTACTGGAGATCTCCTGGGTGCAGAACAAGCCCCCCAATGAAGCAGCGCTGACCAGGACCACACGTCTTGCGTGGGGCACGTGCCGACCCCGCCGGCTGCACTATTTTATTTTTAATCGTTATTTTTATTGATTTTTTGCATAACGGTAACGTTTTAGTTTCTTGTAGTGGTCATGTGATATTACCTCATCCAATCGCTGCACAAAACCTGTCGTACAACGCGTCCTGTGTCTCCTGAACCGTTTCTGTAACTTCCCCTTCCTATCTCCATTCTTCCCGGTACAGCGCCAGGTACTGTGCGTTCTCGTAACGTCACGTCATCTCGTAACGTAAAGTTCTGCAATCCCTAGATCTGCTTGCTGTCAGTGAACGGAAGCTGGTCTTCATTCAGAGCTAGCCTTCAAGATGGGTTCCTGTGCGGGAGGAGTGTCCCTGTTTTTCAGGAGCATTTTACTACTGAGGGAGTCTGAAGGTCTCCTCCACCCCAGAAACCTCAGCGGATGGAGTATTACTGGTTTTGACGTCTTCCACGTGAGCGTATCTCTAGAAAATCTGATTAATAGTGCTGCTGCGGATGGAGTCATGTGACTGCCGCCAGGATGCTCCCCCCCCATGACTGCCGCCAGGATGCCCCCCCCCCCCGCCCATGACTGCAGCCAGGATGCTTCCTCCCCCCCCCCCCATGACTGCAGCCAGGATGCTTCCCCCCCCCCCCATGACTGCCACCAGGATGCTTCCCCCCCCCCCCCCATGACTGCCACCAGGATGCTTCCCCCCCCCCATGACTGCCACCAGGATGCTCCCCCCCCCCATGACTGCCACCAGAATGCTCCTCCCCCCCCATGACTGCCGCCAGAATGCTCCTCCCCCCCATGACTGCCGCCAGGATGCTTCCCCCCCCCATGACTGCAGCCAGGATGCTTCCTCCCCCCCCCCCACCCCCCATGACTGCTGCCAGGATGCTTCCTCCCCCCCCCCCCATGACTGCTGCCAGGATGCCCCTCCCCCCCCCCCCCCATGACTGCCACCAGGATACTCTCCTCCTCCCCCCCCCCCTCAATGACTGTGGTCAATCCATCTCATAGCTGCACAGTCCTGTCTGGTCATGTCACTGGGGTGGGGGTTGTTTGTCTCATATTACTCAGGTCTTACGTTTAAGGGTAGAAGCCCCAGGAGACCGGGCAGGACGCTCCGATTCTGATTTTTATAAATCCAGATTTTTTGGGGGAAAAAAAAAATCCGAAATTGGTCACAAGAAAGTTTCGTCCGCTGCGCCCACCCTCATCCCCGGCCCCTCGTCCCTTTGTCTGGTGCTAACTTTTCTATTGTTGGTTTCCCCGTTTTTGGTGGTGGGAATAGACTTGCATGCCGATTTTTCTTCTTCTTTTACTTTTGTGTTTTTTTATTTTTTAATGTCTGAAACCTTCTTCCCGTGCTTGAATGAAGGGTGTATCTAAAGCCGTCTGTTTCCGGATGGACAGGGTACACTTGGAGGTCCCAAGTGCGCGGTCAAGTGGTATCACGTGTAACGGTGTCGTCGTAATGGCCGCTTTGTCCTTTTTTTGTTTTTTTTTTTACATTTAGCGGGTTGGATTCTGATTTTATACCATGAGATGTAGTTGCCAATTTATATATATATATATTTTTTTTTATTGCCTTCAATTCGTGTCCTCAGATTTCACGCTGAAGACGCTTATTTTATTTATTTTTAATCATGTGAACAAATGTATTTTTTTTTTTTTTTTGGGGGGGGGGGGGGGGGGAGGAGACTTATCTGTTCATGCCATCAGAGTTAATATATAAATCACTGTTGGGACAGTTGGAAATATATAATCGTATAGGATTACTTTATCATCTTGGGTCTGGAAGCTGAAATCACCGGCGATCAGATCTCGGGGAAAGCTAAGTTTTTTCCCTGCAGTGGCCACTACAGGAGAGTTGTGGTACTGCACCAGTCTGCATTGACATGAGTAACCATGCGAGTCCTCCAGAGCCGGACAAACAACCTCTTTTCATATGACTTTGAAATGAAGGATCATTTGGGGCCAGAAAATCAGAATTTGGCTGACGGGTCGTCTCCCCACCCCCTCATCGTCTAATAGCAGGAACATTGGCTCAGGCTTTCTATGACTGGAAGAATAATCTGAATCCGCCCTTGCCCTTACCTGTTTTTTGGGGGGGGGTTTTGTTTTATTTATTTTTTTTTGCAGCTACCCCTAAATTCCCGTGTACGCGCTGCAATGCCAGACTGAGAAGTATTTAAGTATTTTTAGGTTTTGAAAAAAAATCGACGTCAAATGTGAATTATTATTTTTTTTTTTATTTTAGTTTTTTTTTTTTTTTTTGGGGAAAAACTTCTGTAAATATTTGAACGATAAAAAAAAAAAAAAAAAGTCCTGACTTTCTACTGACATAAAATTGTTTTTTTTTTTCTACAGCTTTTAGTTTTCTGGGATTTGACCAAAATGTGTTTTTGGGTTTTTTTTTTTTTTTTTTACTTTTCTAACAAAATTGCAATTTTCCCAGATTTAAAAAAAATCATGTTAAATGTAAAGCCTCAGCTCGGCCTTAAAGCATGAAGCGGAATGGACTGTATGCGGGTCGGGACCAATCCATCCATCGCTCGCTCCCGTGTGCTGCATCGGATGTGCCATATGTGTCTGTGCTCGTGCGAATGTCGATTGGTGTCATTAATATATTCGTTTTTAGATCTTTTTTTTTTTATTATTATTTTTATTTAAATATTTATCTGGTCATTTATGGTCTTTGAACCTGTGTAGGACACTAGTGGGGCTGACTCCTCTTTACCCACAAAACTGAAAATAAAATCTAAGGTTTTCCATTCTCGTGTCATCTATCATCCTGGTGGGGTTTTTTTTTTCCCTCCTTTCTAGAGTATGCCATTTGCAAGAAGATCGAGAAGTGATCATTTGTGAGATGTGCTGGAGACACTTGAGTAACGCACCAGGCTGGTTACAATCCCACTAGGACATTCAGGGTTTTTTTTTTTTTTTCCTTGTTTTCCTCTTGGGGGTAAATGGGAATGAAGCTATTTTTCTTAAGGGAGAAGAATTGGTGGGGTTTCTTGTTTTCCTCCTTTCTAGAGTATGCCATTTGCAAGAAGATCGAGAAGTGATCATTTGTGAGATGTGCTGGAGACACTTGAGTAACGCACCGGGCTGGTTACAATCCCACTAGGACATTCAAGGTTTTTTTTTTGTTTTTTTTTTCCCTTGTTTTCCTCTTGGGGGTAAATGGGAATGAAGCTATTTTTCTTGAGAGAAGAATTGGTGGGGTTTTTCTTTTTCCCTCCTTTCTAGAGTATGACATTTGCAAGAAGATCGAGAAGTGATCATTTGTGAGATGTGCTGGAGACACTTGAGTAACGCACCGGGCTGGTTACAATCCCACTAGGGCATTCAGGGTTTTTTTTTTTTTTTTCCTTGTTTTCCTCTTGGGGGTAAATGGGAATGAAACTATTTTTTCTTAAGGGAGAAGAATTGGAAAAAGACAATTCCTTACCGGTAATGGGATTTTCCAGAAGCCATGATGGCACGTCTGAGAGCAGAGAGAGGATCCACCCTTCAAGGACAGGAAACCTACGGATTAAAAAGTAGGAGCCTCTATTGCGGCTTCATTGGAGGGATACTCAGTCCCTGGTGATGCCAGGGATACTCTGTACTCACTTTCTCCCCAGTTGTGGGAAGGGGGGGATGATGGCATTGAAGATGGTTTTCGGAGTTCCTGGCAGATCGTCCAGCCGAAACGGGGAGCCGGCTGTGGTGCCAACAGCGCTGGTTAGGTGAGGCGGAATCTCCCCGTCCTTCTCGACGGCTGCAGTATTCTGTCCGGGGTATATTGGGCACACATGCTCGGAAAGGAAAAAAATTTTCCCTGCATCTGATGTCACTTCTGGGAGATGCGGCCTAGAGTCTGCGCCCCAGATTTGAAAAGGAACCTCAATATTTTATAAAAGGTCCCTCTACTATTCCTCGGCTGAATCGGTTGGATTCGGCAGGATGGAGACAGGGGAGCCAGGCCAGCGATCCTGTGGAAGAAGGCTAGTTCCTGCTACTGGGGTGGGCGAGTCAAATACCCTTTATACTTCTGGGCTAATGCTATGTCCCCTTGAATGCGTTTTGTTGTAGGATAGACCTAGAAAAGTATAGAATAAAATAAAGAATATGCACTTTATAGAGCCAAATTGTTGCCGTCATAAGTTACGGCAGAAGAATCCTCGACCCTTGTGAAAAAAAACCTGAAAACGATGGTAAAAACAGGTCAGGAACTCACTTAAGGTACTTAAGAATAGGACCCCTTTATGTTCCTACTGAGAAGCTGGATCAAAGCTCTGACGAGGACTTAGAAGATGGGGAGTTAAAGGGATTTTCAGACGTCTCCTCTTCGTCGAGTGATGATGAAGGCCTTCCTTGTCTCACGGCAGAAGTGCACAGACAAATTTAGTTAAGGCCACAATGAAAATTTGAGGACGTTGCGGAGCTCAGAACCATACAGGCTGTGACGATTGGAGGTAAGAAAGCTGAAATGCTTTCCGGTACATAAGAACGTATCCTCCATGATGAAGAAGCAATGGAAGAAGCCTTCTAAAAGAGGATTAATTCTGAAAGGCGTTAAAAGGAAGAGTACCCCTTTGAAACTGACAAGTGTTGGAAAAAGGCCCCCCTTTTTCACATGTATCATGCAAATTGGCTTCTTTTTCCTTTGGATGACATGGGACTCGGAAAGGATTCCTTAGATAAAGGCTGAAGGTTTCCTCCAAAAGGGTCTGGAAGGCAGGGGCAGCAGCATTTACGACAAATATCTCGGCAACATGCACAGCAAGATCTCTGTATGGTGAGATCAGCTGCATTCTCAGATTAAAAAATAAACGTCCGCGGGATCAGATTTCCAGTTTTCCGACCATTCAAAAAAAATGGCGGATTACTACAGATGCAGTGGGGCTCACGGCCTGCTTCCAGAGGAGAAAGTAGACAAGATAACTGTGATGGTTTCCAGTCTGATCAGGAATCCAATAATTATCACTGAGGGGAGTCACGTCCATCCTAGGGTCCATGTCATCATGCATTCCAGCAATTGCATGGGCACAGGCTCATTTCAGAACACTCCAGTAGGAGGTTCTGGATGCAAGGGACACCTAGACAAGAGAATTACGCTGAAGGCCTTAGTTTGGTGGCTCTGTCGGGAGAATCTGTTACAGGGAGTTCCCTGCGAGACCTTGAATCCGTCAGTTATCACCACCTATGCAAGTCTCTTTAGTTGGGGGGGGGGGGGGGGGGGCATATATGAAGAACAGAGCTTTCTTTAGGGGCAGTGGTCACTGGCTCTGAGACAAGCATCCTCAAGCTGAAGGAACGGGCACGCAGTAAGGTCTGCTCTGGTAGAAGCCTTACCTGGACTAAAAAAAAAACGAAACAAGAAAATTCTTTCAGACAACAGTATAGCTGGGTTCTATATAAACAAGCAAGGGGCCAGAAGGTCCAGGTCTCTGGGGGCCAGAAGGTCCAGGTCTCTGGGGGCCAGAAGGTCCAGGTCTCTGGGGGCCAGAAGGTCCAGGTCTCTGGGGGCCAGAAGGTCCAGGTCTCTGGCGGCCAGAAGGTCCAGGTCTCTGGGGGCCAGAAGGTCCAGGTCTCTGGCGGCCAGAAGGTCCAGGTCTCTGGGGGCCAGAAGGTCCAGGTCTCTGGGGGCCAGAAGGTCCAGGTCTCTGGCGGCCAGAAGGTCCAGTTTCCTGGGGGCCAGAAGGTCCAGGTCTCTGGGGGCCAGAAGGTCCAGGTCTCTGGTGACCAAAACAGAGAAATTCATGGTGATGGCAGAAGAAAATCTCCTTTCTCTAGCAGAAGACTATCTAAGCCGTCACCAGATATATCAAGATAAATGGTCACTGAACCCTGCGGTATTTCAGAAGATGGTAGTATTATGGGGCCTCAGAACTGTTTGAGACCAATGTCAAGAGGAAGATGCCGAAGTTTTTACCTAGAACCGAGGGAGTCCCCCTGTGGGGTGAATGCTTTGCGCCACAAATGGTCTGAGGAATTAGCTTGTGCCTTTCCGCCAATCTCCCCGAATCTGTAATTTTTAAGGATGATTCAGTGGGACCAAGCCGAAGTGATTCTGATGGTGCCTTTTTGGCCCAAGAGAACATGGTTCACTTGTTTAAGACTAATGGCATTGGGGGATCCATGCGTTCTCCCGGAAATCCCGGACCTTTTTTTTTATCCTAGGGTCCAGTTTTTTGCTCGATGGTAAGGAATTTTCATCTGACGGCATGGCGTTTGAGTGGCAGCTCCTGAAATCAAAGGGATTTTTAAAAAAAAATAGTTTCTACCGTAATGAGGTGAAGGAAGAAAAGAACTAAAATTTATGCAAGCGTCTGGAAGAGTGTATTTTTTAAATTTCTCACAGATAAATCCCTTTGTGAATGACCCAGTAACATGGACTAGGATCTTAGAATTGTTGTAGAAATGCCTGGCGCTAGGTCGGTCCGTTAACATCCTTAAAGTAGATATCAGCCTTGGGTGTTCTTTTTGATCAAAAAACTGCTGATCACCCATGGGTAGTGAGGTTCATACGGTCAGTGGGCCGGTCTAGACCTGCGGTTCCGTCTCGGGTTCCACCATGGGACATTAATTTAGACTTGGATGCCCTAACTAGATCCCTATTTGAGCCGTTCGTTGGGCAGCACGGTGGCTCAGTGGTTATCACTGCAGCAGTGCAGCGCTGGGGTCCTGGGTTCAAATCCCACCAAGGACAACATCTGCAAGGAGTTTGTATGTTCTCGCCGTGTTTGCGTGGGTTTCCTCCGGGTTCTCCGGTTTCCTCCAAGGACATACTGATAGGGAATGTAGATTGTGAGCCCCAATGGGGACAGTTCCCATAATGTCTGTAAAGCTCTGTGGAATTAATGGCGCTATATGTGAGTAAAATAAATAAATACAGTTTAAATTTTTTAACCTATAAAACTATCCTAGTGGTGGTCCTTACCTCAGCTAGAAGGATAGGGGAATAACCAACCATTTACCAATATTCTCTCTGATAGTGGTCATTAGACCAGACCCAGCCTTTTTCCCTAAGGGGTCCTCATGCTTTCATAGGTCTCAAGAGATCTCTTTACCCTTTGTTTGTAATGACGCCAGGAATGAGAAGAAGGTTAGATGCACATCGGTGTGGTGGGAAACAAACTCTGCATCGAAAGCCGGGGTCAGGAACCTTTTTGGCTGAGAGAGCCATGAACGCCACGTATTTTAAAATGTAATTCCGTGAGAGCCATACATTATGTTTAAGGCTAAATACGAGTAAATATGTGCATTTTATACAAGACCAACACTCTTAAAGTACACTGCTCAAAAAAATAAAGGGAACACAACAGAATATAACTCCAAGTAAATCAAACTTCTGTGAAATCAAACTGTCCACTTAGGAAGCGACACTGATTGACAATCAAGTTCACATGCTGTTGTACCAATGGAATAGACAATAGATGGAAATTATTGGCAATTATCAAGACACCCCCAATAAAGGAGTGGTTCTTCAGGTGGGGACCACCGACCACATCTCAGTACCAATGCTTTCTGGCTGATGTTTTGGTCACTTTTGAATGTTGGTTGTGCTTTCACACTCATGGTAGCATGAGACAGACTCTACAACCCACAGAAGTTGCTCAGGTAGTGCAGCTCATCCAGGATGGCATATCAATGCGAGCTGTGCCAAAAAGGTTTGCTGTGGCCAGAGGCTGGAGGCGCTACCAGGAGACAGGCCAGTACACCAGGAGACGTGGAGGGGGCCGTAGGAGGGCAACAACCCAGCAGCAGGACCGCTACCTCCGACTTTGTGCAAGGAGGAACAGGAGGAGCACTGCCAGAGCCCTGCAAAATGACCTCCAGCAGGCCACAAATGTGCATGTGTCTGCACAAACGGTTAGAAACCAACTCCATAAGGGTGGTATGAGGGCCCGATGTCCTCAGATGGGGGTTGTGCTCACGGCACAACACCGTGCAGGATGCTTGGCATTTGCCACAGAACACCAGGATTGGCAAAGATCCCCTGTGCTCTTCACAGATGAAAGCAGGTTCACACTGAGCACATGTGACAGACGTGACAGAGTCTGGAGACACCGTGGAGAGCGATCTGCTGCCTGCAACATCCTTCAGCATGACCGGTTTGGCAGTGGGTCAGTAATGGTGTGGGGTGGCATTTCTTTGGAGGGCCGCACAGCCCTCCATGTGCTCACCAGAGGTAGCCTGACTGCCATTAGGTACCGAGATGAGATCCTCAGACCCCTTGTGAGACCATATGCTGGTGCGGTTGGCCCTGGGTTCCTCCTAATGCAGGACAATGCAGACCTCATGTGGCTGGAGTGTGTCAGCAGTTCCTGCAAGATGAAGGCATTGAAGCTCTGGACTGGCCACCCGTTCCCCAGACCTGAATCACATTGAGCACATCTGGGACATCATGTCTCGCTCCATCCACCAACGTCACGTTGCACCACAGACTGTCCAGGAGTTGGCGGATGCTTTAGTCCAGGTCTGGGAGGAGATCCCACAGGAGACCATCCGCAACCTCATCAGGAGCATGCCCAGGCGTTGTAGGGAGGTCATACAGGCACATGGAGGCCACACACAATACTCAGCCTCATCAGGAGCATGCCCAGGCGTTGTAGGGAGGTCATACAGGAACATGGAGGCCACACACAATACTCAGCCTCATCAGGAGCATGCCCAGGCGTTGTAGGGAGGTCATACAGGCACGTGGAGGCCACACACAATATTCAGCCTCATCAGGAGCATGCCCAGGCGTTGTAGGGAGGTCATACAGGCACATGGAGGCCACACACAATACTCAGCCTCATCAGGAGCATGCCCAGGCGTTGTAGGGGGGTCATACAGGCACGTGGAGGCCACACACACAATACTCAGCCTCATCAGGAGCATGCCCAGGCGTTGTAGGGGGGTCATACAGGCACGTGGAGGCCTCACACAATACTCAGCCTCATCAGGAGCATGCCCAGGCGTTGTAGGGAGGTCATACAGGCACGTGGAGGCCACACACAATACTCAGCCTCATCAGGAGCATACCCAGGCATTGTAGGGAGGTCATACAGGCACGTGGAGGCCTCACACAATACTCAGCCTCATCAGGAGCATGCCCAGGCGTTGTAGGGAGGTCATACAGGCACGTGGAGGCCACACACAATACTCAGCCTCATCAGGAGCATGCTCAGGCGTTGTAGGGAGGTCATACAGGCACGTGAAGGCCACACACAATACTCAGCCTCATCAGGAGCATGCCCAGGCGTTGTAGGGAGGTCATAGAGGCACGTGGAGGCCACACACAATACTGAGCCTCATCAGGAGCATGCCCAGGCGTTGTAGGGAGGTCATACAGGCACGTGGAGGCCACACACAATACTCAGCCTCATCAGGAGCATGCTCAGGCGTTGTAGGGAGGTCATACAGGCACGTGAAGGCCACACACAATACTCAGCCTCATCAGGAGCATGCCCAGGCGTTGTAGGGAGGTCATAGAGGCACGTGGAGGCCACACACAATACTGAGCCTCATCAGGAGCATGCCCAGGCGTTGTAGGGAGGTCATACAGGCACGTGGAGGCCACACCCAATATTGAGCCTCATCAGGAGCATGCCCAGGCGTTGTAGGGAGGTCATACAGGCATGTGGAGGCCACACACAATACTCAGCCTCATCAGAAGCATGCCCAGGCGTTGTAGGGAGGTCATACAGGCACGTGGAGGCCACACACAATACTCAGCCCCATCAGGAGCATGCCCAGGCGATGTAGGGAGGTCATACAGGCACGTGGAAGCCACACACAATACTGAGCCTCATCAGGAGCATGCCCAGACATTGTAGGGAGGTCATACAGGCACGTGGAGGCCACACACAATACTCAGCCTCATCAGGAGCATGCCCAGGCATTGTAGGGAGGTCATACAGGCTCGTGGAGGCCACACACAATACTCAGCCTCATCAGGAGCATGCCCAGGTGCTGTAGGGAGGTCATACAGGCACGTGGAGGCCACACACAATACTCAGCCTCATCAGGAGGATGCCCAGGCGTTGTAGGGAGGTCATACAGGCACGTGGAGGCCACACACAATACTCAGCCTCATCAGGATCATGCCCAGGCATTGTAGGGAGGTCATACAGGCACGTGGAGGCCACACACAATACTCAGCCTCATCAGGAGCATGCCCAGGCATTGTAGGGAGGTCATACAGGCACGTGGAGGCCACACACAATACTCAGCCTCATCAGGAGCATGCCCAGGCGTTGTAGGGAGGTCATACAGGCACGTGGAGGCCACACACAATACTCAGCCTCATCAGGATCATGCCCAGGCGTTGTAGGGAGGTCATACAGGCACGTGGAGGCCACACACAATTCTCAGCCTCATCAGGAGCATGCCCAGGCGTTGTAGGGAGGTCATACAGGCACGTGGAGGCCACACACAATACTCAGCCTCATCAGGAGCATGCCCAGGCGTTGTAGGGAGGTCATACAGGCACGTGGAGGCCACACACAATACTCAGCCTCATCAGGAGCATGCCCAGGCGTTGTAGGGAGGTCATACAGGCACGTGGAGGCCACACACAATACTCAGCCTCATCAGGAGCATGCCCAGGCGTTGTAGGGAGGTCATACAGGCACGTGGAGGCCACACACAATACTCAGCCTCATCAGGAGCATGCCCAGGCGTTGTAGGGAGGTCATACAGGCATGTGGAGGCCACACACAATACTCAGCCTCATCAGGAGCATGTCCAGGCGTTGTAGGGAGGTCATACAGGCACGTGGAGGCCACACACAATACTCAGCCTCATCAGGAGCATGTCCAGGCGTTGTAGGGAGGTCATACAGGCATGTGGAGGCCACACACAATACTCAGCCTCATCAGGAGCATGTCCAGGCGTTGTAGGGAGGTCATACAGGCACGTGGAGGCCACACACAATACTCAGCCTCATCAGGAGCATGCCCAGGCGTTGTAGGGAGGTTATACAGGCACGTGGAGGCCACACACAATACTCAGCCTCATCAGGAGCATGTCCAGGCGTTGTAGGGAGGTCATACAGGCACGTGGAGGCCACACACAATACTCAGCCTCATCAGGAGCATGTCCAGGCGTTGTAGGGAGGTCATACAGGCATGTGGAGGCCACACACAATACTCAGCCTCATCAGAAGCATGTCCAGGCGTTGTAGGGAGGTCATACAGGCACGTGGAGGTCACACACAATACTCAGCCTCATCAGGAGCATGTCCAGGAGTTGTAGGGAGGTTATACAGGCACGTGGAGGCCACACACAATACTCATCCTCATCAGGAGCATGCCCAGGCGTTGTAGGGAGGTTATACAGGCACGTGGAGGCCACACACAATACTCAGCCTCATCAGGAGCATGTCCAGGCGTTGTAGGGAGGTCATACAGGCACGTGGAGGCCACACACAATACTCAGCCTCATCAGGAGCATGCCCAGGCGTTGTAGTGAGGTCATACAGGCACGTGGAGGCCACACACAATACTCAGCCTCATCAGGAGCATGCCCAGGCGGTGTAGGGAGGTCATACAGGCACGTGGAGGCCACACACAATACTCAGCCTCATCAGGAGCATGCCCAGGTGTTGTAGGGAGGTTATACAGGCACGTGGAGGCCACACACAATACTCAGCCTCATCAGGAGCATGCCCAGGCGTTGTAGGGAGGTCATACAGGCACGTGGAGGCCACACACAATACTCAGCCTCATTTTGACTTGTTTTAAGGACATTACATCAAAGTTGGATCAGCCTGTAGTGTGTTATTCCACTTTAATTTTGGGGGTGACTCCACATCCAGGCCTCCATTGGGTAATAAATGTGATTTCCATTGATGATTTTTGTGTGATTTTGTTGTCAGCACATTCAGCTTTCTACAGAACAAAGTATTCAATGAGGAGATTTCATCCATTCAGATCTAGGAGGGGGGATTTCAGGGGTCCCTTTATTTTTTTGAGCAGTGTAGAATAAGTCTCTGAATTCTTTTTAATAACGTTATTATGCTGTTGCTAACCAAAGATGAATAAAGTACTTCTTCCCATTAATGTGACTTCTGGTGCTGCATGGTTTTGCTGATGGCTTTTATGGGGAAGGGCAAACTGTACCCCCGAAGTACTGTGTGTGTATATAGGTAACTGGCGTTCCCCCTAATTGACTGGTTACCAAGAAACGTAGGTGGTATGAAGTAAGAGCGTTACCTGTATTCAAGCGCTCCTGATGCGGCTGCTGATTCCCGCCAGTGGAGTTTAAATTGACGCCGCCCCTTCCGATCCGCACCACAGGAAGCCGTCAACCAGGATATAAGTCGTCCGCTCTCCTGACAGCTAGAGCGGCGCTTAAGCGAGCGGAGCTCAGTTTGTGCTACGTTGGGGTGAGGAGAACGATGGCTGACAGCGTGGGAACTCCTTATACCTGCTAGTGAGCTCGCCTCCGGTCTGTGCTTAATCTTTAAGAAAACAGAAAATAATATAGACCACCAAACTGGTCCTGCAAGAAATATTTACGGCTGAATGAATGATATTATCCATAGACTCTGATTTGATTACTTCCCATTGTTTTCCCATTCTTATTTATATTCTTATTTTTACTTAGTAAGTCTGGGAAATCCTGCATACTTTTTCTAAGGCTTCATTTATAATGGTTAATAGATAACTTCTATTTTGTCACCTACTTTGTAGTTCATGCGCCTCGTAGGGCTCATTTTCTGTGGTGAGGATGAGCACTTTTCTAAAGTAGAGAAGAGTATTTGTAGATGTAAGTTTCCTATATTTTTCAGTAAGAATTCTTCCATCTCTAATATTGATCTTTACATCTAGGAATTCTAAAGTGTCTTCTCCATAGACTGAGGTGAATTTCATATTCTCGGAATTCACTTCATTCAAGTGTTTCACAAAAGCGGTGAATTGTTCCCTGGAACCTGCCCTATGAATATATCGTCCACATAGCGTAGATAAGTACGACTATTGACTATAGGGCTTTGAGACTGTGCAAATATACTTGCTTTCAAAGTATGCTAGAAACAAAAAAGCAAAAACGGCGCTACCGGTGACCCCATTGCGGTTCCTGTTTGTTGCAAATACCATTTATCAAGAAATGTAAAAGCACTGTGTGATAAAAAAAACTCTAATGCATCAGATATAAAATATACACAATCCTGGCTCTTATCGGTATTCTGTAACCCCAACCTAATCACTTCTATACCCGAATTTTGTGGAATTCTCGTATAGAAACTTTCAACATCTATAAAAGTTAGCACTATATGGTCCTGCCAATCTAAATCCTCCAATGCTTTAAAAAAAATCACCAGTCTTCTTTATGTACGAGGGTCCACTGATAAGGAAGGGTCTTAAAACAATGTATTAACATAATGACTCTGTTAATGACCTCACACCTGCCACTATTGGGCGGCCTGGAGGGGCAGTTATGGGTCTGTGCAGTATAGGGATACAGGATCAATGTGGTTTTTGTGGATGTTGAGGGAGCAATTTCTCAGCTCCTTTCTTAGATAGCATGCCATTCTCTAATTGTCTTCTCAAAAAGGATCGCAACTGGTTCTTAGACCTTTTGGAGGGATCATGCTATGGAGGTGTATATGGTGATGTGCCTGATAATTGAGTGCTTCTGTGACGTAATAATCTTTGGATTCAGGACATTTTTTACTGGAATAAAAATAAACAGAACACAAAGAAATCTAAGAAAAAACAATCAGGATGGAAGGACAACAGTCTTGGACTCCAGTGTCGTAAAGAATCTGATGAGCCAGAGATCTATGGAACTTTCCAACTTGACATCTTCTACTCCTAACACCTCTAACCCTTTAAAAAATATGGCAACCGCAACAGGAATAAAACGCAAGCACGTGTCTTGGAGGAAGTAATTCTGGACAAATTAGAAGGGAATGGAGTAGTTAATTTGACAAACCATCCCCTCGATGAAGATTCGATATCGTTATTATCAAAAAGACTCAATTATTATTTACCAGGACATTTTGACTTTACTGTGTAACGCTGTTGCCGGCGCTCCTGCATGGTTCCTCTTCCCCTTCCATGCAGGGACGCCGGCATACTCATCGCCCCGAATGCACGGGTCCCCGGCGTGCTCCTTGCTGTTGTGCGCTCTGCTGTTCCCAGCAGCGCGCCTACGGCGCACGCTCGCTACCCTGCTCTGAAAGGGTCAGCGTTCGCACCTTCAAGATGGCTCCCAACCAATAGCTGGGAAGCATCATGTTTAAAAGGCACCCACCCCAATAGGGAGGTGCCAAAGCAACAAAGAATCATTAGGTAGTCTACTAATGAGTTGTGAGCTCCCCTGGTCCTGGAGTGGCCAGTGTCCTGAACCGGAAGTCCCTGAACCTTGTGCAGTCAGTCCTAAACACATAATCCCTGGTCCTTGCGTGGCCAGTTCTGAGCCCGAAGTCCCTGGTCCTTGTGCGGCCAGTCCTGAACCCGTAGTCCCTGGTCTTTACGTCTAGTCTACAGATACAAGGGCACCGCCTCCTCTTGTCTACAGATACAAGGGCAATGCCTTCTCTAGTCTACAGATACAAGGGCACATCCGTCTCTAATCTACAGATACAAGTGAGCCGCCGCCACCTCTAGTCTACAGATACAAGGGCACCGCCGCCTCTAGTGTACAGACACAAGGACACCGCCTCCAGTATACAGATACAAGGGCGCCTCTGCCTCTAATCTACTGATTCAAGGGAGCCACCGCTTCTAGTCTACAGATACAAGGGCAACGCCGCCTTTGGTCTACAGATACGAGGGCGCCGCCGCCTCTAGTCTACAGAGACAAGGGCACTGCCGCCTCTAGACTACAGATACAAGGGCACCGCCGCCTCTGGTCTACAGGGACAAGGGCGCCGCCGCCTCTAATCTACAGATATCAGGGTGCCGCCGCCTCTAGTCTACAGATATAAGAGCGGCGCCGCCTCTACTCTACAGAAATAAGGGTGCCGCCGCCTCTAGTCTACAGATACAAGGGCGGCGCCGCCTCTAATCTGCAGATACAAGGGTGCCACCGCCTCTAGTCTACAGACCAAGGGGGCCACCGCCTCTAATCTGCAGATACAAGGGCGCCTCCGCCTCTAGTCTACAGATACAAGGGCGCCGCCGCCTCTATTCTACAGATACAAGGGCGCCACCGCCTCTAGTCTACAGATACAAGGGCACCAACGCCTCTAGTCTACAGATACAAGGGCGCAGCCGCCTCTTGTGCACAGATACAAGGGCGACGGCGCCTCTAGTCTACAGATACAAGGGCGCCGCTTCCTCTAGTCTACAGATACGAGGGCACAGCCGCCTCTAGTGTACAGATACGAGGGCACCGCTGCCTCTAGTCTACAGATACAAGTGCACCTCCGCCTATAGTCTACAGATACAAGGGCACCTCCGTCTCTAGTCTACAGATACAAGGGCACCGCTGCCTCTAGTCTACAGATACAAGGGCACCACAGCCTCTAGTCTACAGATACAAGGGCGCCGCCGCCTCTAGTCTACAGATACAAGGGCACCGCTGCCTATAGTCTACAGATACAAGGGCACCGCTGCCTCTAGTCTACAGATACAAGGGCACCACAGCCTCTAGTCTACAGATACAAGGGCGCCGCCGCCTCTAGTCTACAGATACAAGGGCACCGTCGCCTCTAGTCTACAGATACAAGGGCACCGCCGTCTCTAGTCTACAGATACAAGGGCACAGCCGCCTCTAGAGTACAGATACGAGGGCACCGCCGCCTCTAGTCTACAGATACAAGGGAGCCGCCGCCTCTAGTCTACGGATACAACGGCACCGACGCCTATAGTGTACAGATACAAGGGCACCTCCGCCTCTAGTCTACAAATACGAGGACACCGCCGCCTCTAGTCTATAAATACGAAGGCTCCGCCGCCTCTAGTGTACAGATACAAGGGCACGGCCGCCTCTAGTCTACAGAAACAAGGGCTCAGCCGCCTCTAGTGTAAAGATACAAAGGCACCGCCGCCTCTAGTCTACAGATACAAGGGCACCTCCACCTCTAGTCTACAGATACAAGGGCACCTCCGCCTCTAGTCTACAGATATGAGGACACCGCCGCCTCTAGTCTACAGATACGAGGGCTCCACAGCCTCTAGTGTACAGATACAAGGGCACCGCCGCCTCTACTCTACAGATACAAGGGCACCTCCGCCTCTAGTGTAGAGATAGAAGGGCGTCGCCACCTCTAGTGTACAGATACAAGGGCACCGCCGCCTCTAGTGTACACATATGAGGGCACTGACGCCTCTACTCTACAGATACAAGGGCAACGCAGCCTCTAGTCTACAGATACAAGGGCGACACCGCCTCTAGTGTACAGATACGAGGGCACCGCCGCCTCTAGTCTACAGATACAAGGGCACCGCCGCCTTTATTCTACAGATTAAAGGGCACCTCCGCCTCTAGTCTACAGATACAAGGGCACCGCCACCTCTAGTCTACAGATACAAGGGCGCCGCCGCCTCTAGTGTACAGATACGAGGGCACCGCCGCCTTTGGTCTACAGATACAAGGGAGCCGCCACCTCTAGTCTACAGATACAACGGCACCGCCGCCTCTAGTGTACAGATACGAGGACACCACCGACACTAGTCTACAAATGCGAGGGCTCCGTCACCTCTAGTGTACAGATACAAGGGCACCGCCGCCTCTAGTCTACAGAAACAAGGGCTCCGCTGCCTCTAGTGTACAGATACAAGGGCACCGCCGCAGCTAGTCTACAGATACAAGGGCACTTCCACCTCTAGTCTACAGATACAAGGGCACCTCCGCCTCTAGTCTACAGATACGAGGACACCGCCGCATCTAGTCTACAGATACGAGGGCTCCGCAGCCTCTAGTGTACAGATACAAGGGCACCGCCGCCTCTTGTATACAGATACAAGGGCACCGTCGCCTCTAGTCTTCAGATACAAGGGCTCTGCCGCCTCAAGTGTACAGATACAAGGGCTCCGCCGCCTCTAGTGTACAGATACAAGGGCACCTCCGCCTCTAGTCTTCAGATACAAGGGCTCCGCCGCCTCAAGTGTACAGATACAAGGGCTCCGCCGCCTCTAGTGTACAGATACAAGGGCACTGCCGCCTCTTATCTACAGATACAAGGGAACCGACGCCTCTAGTCTACAAATACAAGGGCACCGCCGCCTCTAGTCTACAGATAAAAGGGCACCGCCGCCTCTAGTGTACAGATACAAGGGCGCCGCCGCCTCTAGTGTACAGATCCGAGGGCACCGCAACCTCTAGTCTACAGATACAAGGACACCGCCGCCTCTGGTGTACAGATACAAGGGCATCGCCGCCTCTAGTGTACAGATACAAGGGCGCCGCCGCCTCTAGTGTACAGATCCGAGGGCACCGCCGCCTCTAGTCTACAGATACAAGGGCACCTCCGCCTCTAGTCTACAGATACAAGGGCACTGCCGCCTCTAGTCTACAGATACAAGGGCACCGCAGCCTCTAATCTACAGATACAAGGGCACTTCTGCCTCTAGTGTACAGATACGAAGGCACCGCCGCATCTAGTCTACAGATAAAAGGGCACCTCCGCCTCTAGTGTACAGATACAAGGGCACCGCCTCCTCTAGTCTACAGATACAAGGGCGCCGGCGCCTCTAGTGTACAGATACAAGGGCGCCGCCGCCTCTAGTGTACAGATACGAGGACACCGCCGCCACTAGTGTACAGATACGAGGGAGCCTTCACCTCTAGTCTACAGATACGAGGGCACCTCCGCCTCTAGTGTACAGATACAAGGGCGCCGCCGCCTCTAGTGTACAGATACAAGGGCGCCGCCGCCTCTAGTGTACAGATACGAGGGCACCGCCGCCTCTAGTCTACAGATACGAGGGCACTGCCGCCTCTAGTCTACAGATACGAGGGCTCCGCCGCCTCTAGTGTACAGATACAAGGGCACCGCCGCCTCTAGTCTACAGATACAAGGGCACCTCCGCCTCTAGTCTACAGATACAAGGGCACCGCCGCCTCTAGTCTACAGATACAAGGGCGCCTCCGCATCTAGTCTACAGATACAAGGGCACCGCCGCCTCTAGTCTACAGACACAAGGGCACCTCCGCTTCTAGTGTACAGATACAAGGGCACCGTCGCCTCTAGTGTACAGATACGAGGGCACCGCCGCCTCTAGTTTACAGATACAAGGGCACCGTCGCCTCTAGTGTACAGATACAAGCGCGCCGCCGCCTCTAGTGTAGCGATCCGAGGGCACCGCCGCCTCTAATCTACAGATACAAGGGCCCCGCCGCCTCTAGTGTACAGATACAAGGGCACCGCCGTCTCTAGTCTACAGATACGAGGGCACCGTCGCCTTTAGTGTACAGATACGAGGGCACCGCCGCCTCTAGTTTACAGATACAAGGGCACCGTCGCCTCTAGTGTACAGATACAAGGGCGCCGCCGCCTCTA
Source organism: Phyllobates terribilis (assembly GCF_046119375.1). Taxonomy (NCBI): domain Eukaryota; kingdom Metazoa; phylum Chordata; class Amphibia; order Anura; family Dendrobatidae; genus Phyllobates; species Phyllobates terribilis. Next base: position 29,264,653 of record NW_027362763.1, read on the forward strand.
GTGTAGCGATCCGAGGGCACCGCCGCCTCTAATCTACAGATACAAGGGCCCCGCCGCCTCTAGTGTACAGATACAAGGGCACCGCCGTCTCTAGTCTACAGATACGAGGGCACCTCCGCCTCTAGTCTACAGATACGAGGGCACCTCCGCCTCTAGTCTACAGATACAAGGGCACCTCCGCCTCTAGTCTACAGATACAAGGGTGCCGCTGCCTCTACTGTACAGATACAAGGGCGCCGCCGCCTCTAGTGTACAGATACGAGGACACCGCCGCCTCTAGTGTACAGATACGAGGGAGCCTTCACCTCTAGTCTACAGATACGATGGCACCTCCGCCTCTAGTCTACAGATACAAGGGCACCTCCGCCTCTAGTGTACAGATACAAGGGCACCGTCGCCTCTAGTGTACAGATACGAGGGCACCGCCGCCTCTAGTCTACAGATACAAGGGCAACGCCGCCTCTAGTGAACAGACACAAGGGCACCTCCGCCTCTAGTCTACAGATACAAGGGCACCTCCGCCTCTAGTGTACAGATACAAGGGCACGGTCGCCTCTAGTGTACAGATACAAGGGCACCGCCGCCTCTAGTCTACAGATACGAGGGCACCGCCGCCTCTAGTGTACAGATACGAGGGCGCCGCCACCTCTAGTCTACAGATACAAGGGCACTGCCGCCTCTAGTGTATAGATACAAGGGCACCGCCGCCTCTAGTGTACAGATAAGAGGGCACTGCCGCCTCTAGTCTACAAATACAAGGGCACCTCCGCCTCTAGACTTCAGATACAAGGGCGCCTCCGCCTCTAGTGTACAGATACGAGGGCACCGCCGCCTCTAGTCTACAGATACAATGGCGCCGCCTCTAGTGTACAGAAACGAGGTCACAGTCGCCTCTAGTCTACAGATACGAGGGCACCGCCGCCTCTAGTGTACAGATACAAGGGCACCTCCGCCTCTAGTCTACAGATACAAGGGCACCACCACCTCTAGTCTACAGATACAAGGGCACCTCCGCCTCTAGTCTACAGATACGAGGGCGCCGCCGCCTCTAGTGTACAGATACGAGGGCACCGCCGCCTCTAGTGTACAGATACAAGGGCACCTCCGCCTCTAGTCTACAGATACGAGGGCGCCGCCGCTTCTAGTGTACAGATACGAGGGCACCGCCGCCTCTAGTGTACAGATACGAGGGCGCCGCTGCCTCTAGTGTACAGATACAAGGGCACCTCCGCCTCTAGTCTACAGATACGAGGGCGCCGCCGCCTCTAGTGTACAGATACGAGGGCACCGCCGCCTCTAGTCTACAGATACGAGGGCACCGCCGCCTCTAGTCTACAGATACGAGGGCACCTCCTCCCTCTCTAGTCTACAGATACGAGGGCACCGCCGCCTCTAGTGTACAGATACGAGGGCACCTCCGCCGCCTCTAGCCTGCAGATACAAGGGCACCACCGCCTCTAGTCTACAGATACGAGGGGACCGCCGCCTCTAGTCTACAGATACGAGGGCACCTCCTCCCTCTCTAGTCTACAGATACGAGGGCACCGCCGCCTCTAGTGTACAGATACGAGGGCACCTCCTCCCTCTCTAGTCTACAGATACGAGGGCACCGCCGCCTCTAGTGTACAGATACGAGGGCACCTCCTCCCTCTCTAGTGTACAGATACGAGGGCACCGCCGCCTCTAGTGTACAGATACAAGGGCACAGCCGCCTCTAGTGTACAGAAACAAGGGCACCTCCGCCGACTCTAGTCTACAGATACGAGGGCACCGCCGCCTCTAGTGTACAGATACGAGGGCACCTCCTCCCTCTCTAGTGTACAGATACGAGGGCACCGCCGCCTCTAGTGTACAGATACGATGGCACCTTCACCTCTAGTCTACAGATACGAGGGCACCGCCGCCTCTAGTGTACAGATACGAGGGCACCGCCGCCTCTAGTCTACAGATACAAGGGCACCTCCTCCCTCTCTAGTCTACAGATACAAGGGCGCCGCCGCCTCTAGTGTACAGATATAAGGGCACCTCCGCCTCTAGTCTACAGATACAAGGGCACCGCCACCTCTAGTCTACAGATACAAGGGCACCTCCGCCTCTAGTCTACAGATACGAGGGCGCCGCCGCCTCTAGTCTACAGATACAAGGGCACCGACGCCTCTAGTCTACAGATACGAGGGCGCAGCCGCCTCTAGTGTACAGATACAAGGGCACCGCCGCCTCTAGTGAACAGATACAAGGGCACCTCCGCCGCCTCTAGTCTACAGATACGAGGGCACCGCCGCCTCTAGTGTACAGATACGAGGGCACCTCCTCCCTCTCTAGTGTACAGATACGAGGGCACCGCCGCCTCTAGTGTACAGATACGAGGGCGCCTTCACCTCTAGTCTACAGATACGAGGGCACCGCCGCCTCTAGTGTACAGATACGAGGGCACCGCCGCCTCTAGTCTACAGATACAAGGGCACCTCCTCCCTCTCTAGTCTACAGATACAAGGGCGCCGCAGCCTCTAGTGTACAGATACAAGGGCACCTCTGCCTCTAGTGTACAGATACGAGGGCGCCTTCACCTCTAGTCTACAGATACGAGGGCACCGCCGCCTCTAGTGTACAGATACGAGGGCACCGCCGACTCTAGTGTACAGATACAAGGGCACCTCCGCCTCTAGTGTACAGATACGAGGGCACCGCAGCCTCTAGTGTACAGATACAAGGGCACCTCCGCCTCTAGTGTACAGATACGAGGGCACCGCAGCCTCTAGTGTACAGATACGAGGGCACCGCCGCCTCTAGTGTACAGAAACAAGGGCACCTCCGCCTCTAGTGTACAGATACAAGGGCACCGCCGCCTCTAGTGTACAGATACAAGGGCACCGCCGCCTCTAGTGTACAGATACGAGGGCACTGCCGCCTCTAGTCTACAGATACGAGGGCGCCGCTGGCTCTAGTGTACAGATACGAGGGCGCTGCTGGCTCTAGTGTACAGATACGAGGGCGCCGCTGGCTCTAGTGTACAGATACGAGGGCACCGCCGTCTCTAGTGTACAGATACAAGGGCACCGCCGCCTCTAGTGTACAGATACGAGGGCGCCGCTGGCTCTAGTGTACAGATACGAGGGCGCCGCTGGCTCTAGTCTACAGATACGAGGGCACCGCCGCCTCTAGTGTACAGATACAAGGGCGCCGCCGCCTCTAGTCTACAGATACGAGGGCACCGCCGCCTCTAGTCTACAGATACGAGGGCACCGCCGCCTCTAGTGTACAGATACGAGGGCACCGCCGCCTCTAGTGTACAGATACGAGGGCACCGCCGCCTCTAGTGTACAGATACGAGGGCACCGCCGCCTCTAGTCTACAGATACAAGTGCACCTCCGCCTCTAGTCTACAGATACGAGGGCACCACCGCCTCTAGTCTACAGATACGAGGGCACCGCCGCCTCTAGTGTACAGATACGAGGGCACCGCCGCCTCTAGTGTACAGATACGAGGGCACCGCCGCCTCTAGTGTACAGATACGAGGGCACCGCCGCCTCTAGTCTACAGATACAAGTGCACCTCCGCCTCTAGTGTACAGATACAAGAGCACCTCCGCCGCCTCTAGTGTACAGATACAAGGGCACCACCGCCTCTAGTGTACAGATACAAGGGCAAAGCCGCCTCTAGTCTACAGATACGAGGGCGCCGCCGCCTCTAGTGTACAGAAACAAGGGCACCACCGCCTCTAGTGTACAGATACGAGGGCACCGCCGCCTCTAGTGTACAGATACGAGGGCACCGCCGCCTCTAGTCTACAGATACGAGGGCACCGCCGCCTCTAGTGTACAGTTACAAGGGCACCGCCGCCTCTAGTCTACAGATAAGAGGGCACCGCCGCCTCTAGTGTACAGATAAGAGGGGACCGCCGCCTCTAGTGTACAGATACGAGGGCACCGCCGCCTCTAGTCTACAGATACAAGGGCACCGCCGCCTCTAGTGTACAGATACGAGGGCACCGCCGCCTCTAGTCTACAGATACGACGGCACCGCCGCCTCTAGTCTACAGATACGAGGGCACCGCCGCCTCTAGTCTACAGATACGAGGGCACCTCCTCCCTCTCTAGTGTACAGATACGAGGGCACCGCCGCCTCTAGTCTACAGATACAAGGGCACCTCCTCCCTCTCTAGTGTACAGATACAAGGGCACCTCCGCCTCTAGTCTACAGATACAAGGGCACCACTGCCTCTAGTGTCCAGATGCAAGGGCACCTCCACCTCTAGTGTACAGATACAAGGGCACCGCCACCTCTAGTGTACAGATACGATGGCACCTCCGCCTGTAGTGTACAGATACAAGGGCACCTCCGCCTCTAGTGTACAGATACAAGGGCACCGCCGCCTCTAGTCTACAGATGCAAGGGCACAGCCGCCTCTACAGTCATGGCGAAAAGTATTGAGAATGAGACAAATAGTAATTTTTCCAAAGTTTACTGCTTCATTTTTTGTAATGGCAATTTGCATATACTCCTGAATGTCACAGAGTGATCAGCTTAACAGCAATTACTGTACTTGCAAAGTAAATATTTGCCCAGAAAATGAACTTTAACCCCCAAAACACATTTCAACATCATTGCAGTCCTGCCTTAAAAGGAGCAGCTAACATTGTTTTAGTGATTGATCCATTAACACAGGTGTGGGTGTTGATGAAGACAGGGCTGGCGATCAATCAGTCATGATTAAGTAAGAATGACATCACTTGACACTTTAAAAGGAGGCTGGTTCTTGGTATCATTGTTTCTCTTCAGTTAACCATGGTTATCTCTAAAGAAACACGTGCAGCCATCATTGCACTGCACAAAAATGGCCTAACAGGGAAGAGTATCGCAGCTACAAAGATTGCACCTCAGTCAACAATCTATCGCATCATCAAGAACTTCAAGGAGAGAGCTTCCATTGTTGTCAAAAAGGCTCCAGGGCGCCCAAGAAAGACCAGCAAGCGCCAGGACCGTATCTTAAAACTGTTTCAGCTGCGGGATCGGACTACCAGCAGTGCCGAGCTTGCTCAGGAATGGCAGCAGGCTGGTGTGAGTGCTTCTGCACGCACTGTGAGGCGGAGACTCTTTGAGCAAGGGCTGGTTTCAAGGAGGGCAGCAAAGAAGCCACTTCTCTCCAGAAAAAACATCAGGGACCGACTGATATTCTGCAAAAGGTACAGGGAGTGGACTGCTGAGGACTGGGGCAAAGTCATTTTCTCTGATGAAGCCCCTTTTCGATTGTTTGGGACATCTGGAAAACAGCTTATTCGGAGAAGAGGTGAGCGCTACCACCAGTCTTGTCTCATGCCAACTGTAAAGTATCCTGAAACCATTCATGTGTGGGGTTGCTTCTCAGCTAAGGGAATCGGCTCACTCACAGTCTTGCCTAAAAACACAGCCATGAATAAAGAATGGTACCAGAATGTCCTCCAAGAGCAACTTCTCCCAACCGTCCAAGAGCAGTTTGGCGCCCAACAATGCCTTTTCCAGCATGATGGAGCACCTTGCCATAAAGCAAAGGTGATAACTAAATGGCTCATGGAACAAAACATAGAGATTTTGGGTCCATGGCCTGGAAACTCCCCAGATCTTAATCCCATTGAGAACTTGTGGTCAATCATCAAGAGACGGGTGGACAAACAAAAACCAACAAATTCTGGCAAAATGCAAGCATTGATTATGCAAGAATGGACTGCTATCAGTAAGGATTTGGTCCAAAAGTTGATTGAGAGCATGCCAGGGAGAATTACAGAGGTCTTGAAGAAGAAGGGGCAACACTGCAAATATTGACTTGCTGCATTAACTCATTCTAACTGTCAATATAACCTATTGGTGCTCATAATATGATTGCAATTATATTTCTGTATGTGATATAAACATCAGACAAACACTAATAAAAACCAGAGGCCAGCAGATCATGGGAAAATATCATTTTGGTGTCATTCTCAAAACTTTTGGCCATGACTGTAGTCTACAGATACAAGGGCACCTCCGCCTCTAGTGTACAGATACAAGGGCGCCGCCGCCTCTAGTGTACAGATGCAAGGGCGCCGCCGCCTCTAGTGTACAGATACAAGGGCACCGCCGCCTCTAGTGTACAGATACAAGGGCGCCACGGCCTCTAGTCTACAGATGCAAGGGCACCGCCGCCTCTACTCTACAGATACGAGGGCACCGCCGCCTTTAGTGTACACATACAAGGGCACCGCCGCCTCTAGTGTACAGATACGAGGGCGCCGCCGCCTCTAGTGTACAGATACAAGGGCGCCGCCGCCTCTAGTGTACAGATACAAGGGCACCGCCGCCTCTAGTGTACAGATACAAGGGCACCTACGCCTCTAGTGTACAGATACAAGAGCACCTCCGCCTCTAGTGTACAGATACAAGGGCACCGCCGCCTCTAGTGTACAGATACGAGGGGGCCTCCGCCTCTAGTCTACAGATACGAGGGCACCTCCGCCTCTAGTCTACAGATACAAGGGCGCCGCCGCCTCTAGTCTACAGATACGAGGGGGCCTCCGCCTCTAGTCTACAGATACAAGGGCACCTCCGCCTCTAGTCTACAGATACAAGGGCACCGCCGCCTCTAGTGTACAGATACAAGGGCGCCGCCACCTCTTGTGTACAGATACAAGGGCGCCGCCGCCTCTAGTGTACAGATACAAGGGCACCGCCGCCTCTAGTGTACAGATACAAGGGCACCGCCGCCTCTAGTGTACACAAACAAGGGCAACGCCGCCTCTAGTGTACAGATACGAGGGCGTCGCCACCTCTAGTGTACAGATACAAGGGCGCCGTCGCCTCTAGTGTACAGATACAAGGGCACCGCCGCCTCTAGTCTACAGATACAAGGGCACCACCGCCTCTAGTGTACACATACAAGGGCACCGCCGCCTCTAGTGTACAGATACGAGGGCACCGCCGCCTCTAGTCTACAGATACAAGGGCACCTCCTCCCTCTCTAGTCTACAGATACAAGGGCGCCGCCGCCTCTAGTGTACAGATATAAGGGCACCTCCGCCTCTAGTCTACAGATACAAGGGCACTGCCACCTCTAGTCTACAGATACAAGGGCACCTCCGCCTCTAGTCTACAGATACGAGGGCGCCGCCGCCTCTAGTCTACAGATACAAGGGCACCGACGCCTCTAGTCTACAGATACGAGGGCGCAGCCGCCTCTAGTGTACAGATACAAGGGCACCGCCGCCTCTAGTGAACAGATACAAGGGCACCTCCGCCGCCTCTAGTCTACAGATACGAGGGCACCGCCGCCTCTAGTGTACAGATACGAGGGCACCTCCTCCCTCTCTAGTGTACAGATACGAGGGCATCGCCGCCTCTAGTGTACAGATATGAGGGCGCCTTCACCTCTAGTCTACAGATACGAGGGCACCGCCGCCTCTAGTGTACAGATACGAGGGCACCGCCGCCTCTAGTCTACAGATACAAAGGCACCTCCTCCCTCTCTAGTCTACAGATACAAGGGCGCCGCCGCCTCTAGTGTACAGATACAAGGGCACCTCCGCCTCTAGTCTACAGATACAAGGGCACCGCCACCTCTAGTCTACAGATACAAGGGCACCTCCGCCTCTAGTGTACAGATACAAGGGCACCGCCGCCTCTAGTGTACAGATACGAGGGCACCGCCACCTCTAGTGTACAGATACAAGGGCACCGCCACCTCTAGTGTACAGATACGAGGGCGCCGCCGCCTCTAGTCTACAGATACGAGGGCACCGCCGCCTCTAGTGTACAGATACAAGGGCGCCTCCGCCTATAGTGTACAGATACAAGGGCACCGCCGCCTCTAGTGTACAGATACGAGGGCACCGCCACCTCTAGTGTACAGATACAAGGGCACCGCCACCTCTAGTGTACAGATACGAGGGCGCCGCCGCCTCTATTCTACAGATACGAGGGCACCGCAGCCTCTAGTGTACAGATACTAGAGCGCCGCCGCCTCTAGCGTACAGATACGAGGGCACCGCCGCCTCTAGTGTACAGATACAAGGGCACCTCCGCCTCTAGTCTACAGATACAAGGGCGCCGGCGCCTCTAGTGTACAGATACAAGGGCGCCGCCGCCTCTAGTGTACAGATACGAGGACACCGCCGCCTCTAGTGTACAGATACGAGGGAGCCTTCACCTCTAGTCTACAGATACGAGGGCACCTCCGCCTCTAGTGTACAGATACAAGGGCGCCGCCGCCTCTAGTGTACAGATACAAGGGCGCCGCCGCCTCTAGTGTACAGATACGAGGGCACCGCCGCCTCTAGTCTACAGATACGAGGGCACTGCCGCCTCTAGTCTACAGATACGAGGGCTCCGCCGCCTCTAGTGTACAGATACAAGGGCACCGCCGCCTCTAGTCTACAGATACAAGGGCACCTCCGCCTCTAGTCTACAGATACAAGGGCACCGCCGCCTCTAGTCTACAGATACAAGGGCGCCTCCGCATCTAGTCTACAGATACAAGGGCACCGCCGCCTCTAGTCTACAGACACAAGGGCACCTCCGCTTCTAGTGTACAGATACAAGGGCACCGTCGCCTCTAGTGTACAGATACGAGGGCACCGCCGCCTCTAGTTTACAGATACAAGGGCACCGTCGCCTCTAGTGTACAGATACAAGGGCGCCGCCGCCTCTAGTGTAGCGATCCGAGGGCACCGCCGCCTCTAATCTACAGATACAAGGGCCCCGCCGCCTCTAGTGTACAGATACAAGGGCACCGCCGTCTCTAGTCTACAGATACGAGGGCACCGTCGCCTTTAGTGTACAGATACGAGGGCACCGCCGCCTCTAGTTTACAGATACAAGGGCACCGTCGCCTCTAGTGTACAGATACAAGGGCGCCGCCGCCTCTAGTGTAGCGATCCGAGGGCACCGCCGCCTCTAATCTACAGATACAAGGGCCCCGCCGCCTCTAGTGTACAGATACAAGGGCACCGCCGTCTCTAGTCTACAGATACGAGGGCACCTCCGCCTCTAGTCTACAGATACGAGGGCACCTCCGCCTCTAGTCTACAGATACAAGGGCACCTCCGCCTCTAGTCTACAGATACAAGGGTGCCGCTGCCTCTACTGTACAAATACAAGGGCGCCGCCGCCTCTAGTGTACAGATACGAGGACACCGCCGCCTCTAGTGTACAGATACGAGGGAGCCTTCACCTCTAGTCTACAGATACGATGGCACCTCCGCCTCTAGTCTACAGATACAAGGGCACCTCCGCCTCTAGTGTACAGATACAAGGGCACCGTCGCCTCTATTGTACAGATACGAGGGCACCGCCGCCTCTAGTCTACAGATACAAGGGCAACGCCGCCTCTAGTGAACAGACACAAGGGCACCTCCGCCTCTAGTCTACAGATACAAGGGCACCTCCGCCTCTAGTGTACAGATACAAGGGCACGGTCGCCTCTAGTGTACAGATACAAGGGCACCGCCGCCTCTAGTCTACAGATACGAGGGCACCGCCGCCTCTAGTGTACAGATACGAGGGCGCCGCCACCTCTAGTCTACAGATACAAGGGCACTGCCGCCTCTAGTGTATAGATACAAGGGCACCGCCGCCTCTAGTGTACAGATAAGAGGGCACTGCCGCCTCTAGTCTACAAATACAAGGGCACCTCCGCCTCTAGACTTCAGATACAAGGGCGCCTCCGCCTCTAGTGTACAGATACGAGGGCACCGCCGCCTCTAGTCTACAGATACAATGGCGCCGCCTCTAGTGTACAGAAACGAGGTCACAGTCGCCTCTAGTCTACAGATACGAGGGCACCGCCGCCTCTAGTGTACAGATACAAGGGCACCTCCGCCTCTAGTCTACAGATACAAGGGCACCACCACCTCTAGTCTACAGATACAAGGGCACCTCCGCCTCTAGTCTACAGATACGAGGGCGCCGCCGCCTCTAGTGTACAGATACGAGGGCACCGCCGCCTATATTGTACAGATACAAGGGCACCTCCGCCTCTAGTCTACAGATACGAGGGCGCCGCCGCTTCTAGTGTACAGATACGAGGGCACCGCCGCCTCTAGTGTACAGATACGAGGGCGCCGCTGCCTCTAGTGTACAGATACAAGGGCACCTCCGCCTCTAGTCTACAGATACGAGGGCGCCGCCGCCTCTAGTGTACAGATACGAGGGCACCGCCGCCTCTAGTCTACAGATACGAGGGCACCGCCGCCTCTAGTCTACAGATACGAGGGCACCTCCTCCCTCTCTAGTCTACAGATACGAGGGCACCGCCGCCTCTAGTGTACAGATACGAGGGCACCTCCGCCGCCTCTAGCCTGCAGATACAAGGGCACCACCGCCTCTAGTCTACAGATACGAGGGGACCGCCGCCTCTAGTCTACAGATACGAGGGCACCTCCTCCCTCTCTAGTCTACAGATACGAGGGCACCGCCGCCTCTAGTGTACAGATACGAGGGCACCTCCTCCCTCTCTAGTCTACAGATACGAGGGCACCGCCGCCTCTAGTGTACAGATACGAGGGCACCTCCTCCCTCTCTAGTGTACAGATACGAGGGCACCGCCGCCTCTAGTGTACAGATACAAGGGCACCGCCGCCTCTAGTGTACAGAAACAAGGGCACCTCCGCCGACTCTAGTCTACAGATACGAGGGCACCGCCGCCTCTAGTGTACAGATACGAGGGCACCTCCTCCTTCTCTAGTGTACAGATACGAGGGCACCGCCGCCTCTAGTGTACAGATACGATGGCACCTTCACCTCTAGTCTACAGATACGAGGGCACCGCCGCCTCTAGTGTACAGATACGAGGGCACCGCCGCCTCTAGTCTACAGATACAAGGGCACCTCCTCCCTCTCTAGTCTACAGATACAAGGGCGCCGCCGCCTCTAGTGTACAGATATAAGGGCACCTCCGCCTCTAGTCTACAGATACAAGGGCACCGCCACCTCTAGTCTACAGATACAAGGGCACCTCCGCCTCTAGTCTACAGATACGAGGGCGCCGCCGCCTCTAGTCTACAGATACAAGGGCACCGACGCCTCTAGTCTACAGATACGAGGGCGCAGCCGCCTCTAGTGTACAGATACAAGGGCACCGCCGCCTCTAGTGAACAGATACAAGGGCACCTCCGCCGCCTCTAGTCTATAGATACGAGGGCACCGCCGCCTCTAGTGTACAGATACGAGGGCACCTCCTCCCTCTCTAGTGTACAGATACGAGGGCACCGCCGCCTCTAGTGTACAGATACGAGGGCGCCTTCACCTCTAGTCTACAGATACGAGGGCACCGCCGCCTCTAGTGTACAGATACGAGGGCACCGCCGCCTCTAGTCTACAGATACAAGGGCACCTCCTCCCTCTCTAGTCTACAGATACAAGGGCGCCGCCGCCTCTAGTGTACAGATACAAGGGCACCTCCGCCTCTAGTCTACAGATACAAGGGCACCGCCACCTCTAGTCTACAGATACAAGGGCACCTCCGCCTCTAGTGTACAGATACAAGGGCACCGCCGCCTCTAGTGTACAGATACGAGGGCACCGCCACCTCTAGTGTACAGATACAAGGGCACCGCCACCTCTAGTGTACAGAAACGAGGGCGCCGCCGCCTCTAGTCTACAGATACGAGGGCACCGCCGCCTCTAGTGTACAGATACAAGGGCGCCTCCGCCTATAGTGTACAGATACAAGGGCACCGCCGCCTCTAGTGTACAGATACGAGGGCACCGCCACCTCTAGTGTACAGATACAAGGGCACCGCCACCTCTAGTGTACAGATACGAGGGCGCCCGCCGCCTCTATTCTACAGATACGAGGGCACCGCAGCCTCTAGTGTACAGATACTAGAGCGCCGCCGCCTCTAGTGTACAGATACGAGGGCGCCCGCCGCCTCTATTCTACAGATACGAGGGCACCGCAGCCTCTAGTGTACAGATACTAGAGCGCCGCCGCCTCTAGTGTACAGATACAAGGGCACCGCCGCCTCTAGTGTACAGATACGAGGGCACCGCCGCCTCTAGTCTACAGATACGACGGCACCGCCGCCTCTAGTCTACAGATACGAGGGCACCGCCGCCTCTAGTCTACAGATACGAGGGCACCTCCTCCCTCTCTAGTGTACAGATACGAGGGCACCGCCGCCTGTAGTCTACAGATACAAGGGCACCTCCTCCCTCTCTAGTGTACAGATACAAGGGCACCTCCGCCTCTAGTCTACAGATACAAGGGCACCACTGCCTCTAGTGTCCAGATGCAAGGGCACCTCCACCTCTAGTGTACAGATACAAGGGCACCGCCACCTCTAGTGTACAGATACGATGGCACCTCCGCCTGTAGTGTACAGATACAAGGGCACCTCCGCCTCTAGTGTACAGATACAAGGGCACCGCCGCCTCTAGTCTACAGATGCAAGGGCACAGCCGCCTCTACAGTCATGGCGAAAAGTATTGAGAATGAGACAAATAGTAATTTTTCCAAAGTTTACTGCTTCATTTTTTGTAATGGCAATTTGCATATACTCCTGAATGTCACAGAGTGATCAGCTTAACAGCAATTACTGTACTTGCAAAGTAAATATTTGCCCAGAAAATGAACTTTAACCCCCAAAACACATTTCAACATCATTGCAGTCCTGCCTTAAAAGGAGCAGCTAACATCGTTTTAGTGATTGATCCATTAACACAGGTGTGGGTGTTGATGAAGACAGGGCTGGCGATCAATCAGTCATGATTAAGTAAGAATGACATCACTTGACACTTTAAAAGGAGGCTGGTTCTTGGTATCATTGTTTCTCTTCAGTTAACCATGGTTATCTCTAAAGAAACACGTGCAGCCATCATTGCACTGCACAAAAATGGCCTAACAGGGAAGAGTATCGCAGCTACAAAGATTGCACCTCAGTCAACAATCTATCGCATCATCAAGAACTTCAAGGAGAGAGCTTCCATTGTTGTCAAAAAGGCTCCAGGGCGCCCAAGAAAGACCAGCAAGCGCCAGGACCGTATCTTAAAACTGTTTCAGCTGCGGGATCGGACTACCAGCAGTGCCGAGCTTGCTCAGGAATGGCAGCAGGCTGGTGTGAGTGCTTCTGCACGCACTGTGAGGCGGAGACTCTTTGAGCAAGGGCTGGTTTCAAGGAGGGCAGCAAAGAAGCCACTTCTCTCCAGAAAAAACATCAGGGACCGACTGATATTCTGCAAAAGGTACAGGGAGTGGACTGCTGAGGACTGGGGCAAAGTCATTTTCTCTGATGAAGCCCCTTTTCGATTGTTTGGGACATCTGGAAAACAGCTTATTCGGAGAAGAGGTGAGCGCTACCACCAGTCTTGTCTCATGCCAACTGTAAAGTATCCTGAAACCATTCATGTGTGGGGTTGCTTCTCAGCTAAGGGAATCGGCTCACTCACAGTCTTGCCTAAAAACACAGCCATGAATAAAGAATGGTACCAGAATGTCCTCCAAGAGCAACTTCTCCCAACCGTCCAAGAGCAGTTTGGCGCCCAACAATGCCTTTTCCAGCATGATGGAGCACCTTGCCATAAAGCAAAGGTGATAACTAAATGGCTCATGGAACAAAACATAGAGATTTTGGGTCCATGGCCTGGAAACTCCCCAGATCTTAATCCCATTGAGAACTTGTGGTCAATCATCAAGAGACGGGTGGACAAACAAAAACCAACAAATTCTGGCAAAATGCAAGCATTGATTATGCAAGAATGGACTGCTATCAGTAAGGATTTGGTCCAAAAGTTGATTGAGAGCATGCCAGGGAGAATTACAGAGGTCTTGAAGAAGAAGGGGCAACACTGCAAATATTGACTTGCTGCATTAACTCATTCTAACTGTCAATATAACCTATTGGTGCTCATAATATGATTGCAATTATATTTCTGTATGTGATATAAACATCAGACAAACACTAATAAAAACCAGAGGCCAGCAGATCATGGGAAAATATCATTTTGGTGTCATTCTCAAAACTTTTGGCCATGACTGTAGTCTACAGATACAAGGGCACCTCCGCCTCTAGTGTACAGATACAAGGGCGCCGCCGCCTCTAGTGTACAGATGCAAGGGCGCCGCCGCCTCTAGTGTACAGATACAAGGGCACCGCCGCCTCTAGTGTACAGATACAAGGGCGCCACGGCCTCTAGTCTACAGATGCAAGGGCACCGCCGCCTCTAGTCTACAGATACGAGGGCACCGCCGCCTTTAGTGTACACATACAAGGGCACCGCCGCCTCTAGTGTACAGATACGAGGGCGCCGCCGCCTCTAGTGTACAGATACAAGGGCGCCGCCGCCTCTAGTGTACAGATACAAGGGCACCGCCGCCTCTAGTGTACAGATACAAGGGCACCTACGCCTCTAGTGTACAGATACAAGAGCACCTCCGCCTCTAGTGTACAGATACAAGGGCACCGCCGCCTCTAGTGTACAGATACGAGGGGGCCTCCGCCTCTAGTCTACAGATACGAGGGCACCTCCGCCTCTAGTCTACAGATACAAGGGCGCCGCCGCTTCTAGTCTACAGATACGAGGGGGCCTCCGCCTCTAGTCTACAGATACAAGGGCACCTCCGCCTCTAGTCTACAGATACAAGGGCACCGCCGCCTCTAGTGTACAGATACAAGGGCGCCGCCACCTCTTGTGTACAGATACAAGGGCGCCGCCGCCTCTAGTGTACAGATACAAGGGCACCGCCGCCTCTAGTGTACAGATACAAGGGCACCGCCGCCTCTAGTGTACACAAACAAGGGCAACGCCGCCTCTAGTGTACAGATACGAGGGCGTCGCCACCTCTAGTGTACAGATACAAGGGCGCCGCCGCCTCTAGTGTACAGATACAAGGGCACCGCCGCCTCTAGTCTACAGATACAAGGGCACCACCGCCTCTAGTGTACACATACAAGGGCACCGCCGCCTCTAGTGTACAGATACGAGGGCACCGCCGCCTCTAGTCTACAGATACAAGGGCACCTCCTCCCTCTCTAGTCTACAGATACAAGGGCGCCGCCGCCTCTAGTGTACAGATATAAGGGGACCTCCGCCTCTAGTCTACAGATACAAGGGCACCGCCACCTCTAGTCTACAGATACAAGGGCACCTCCGCCTCTAGTCTACAGATACGAGGGCGCCGCCGCCTCTAGTCTACAGATACAAGGGCACCGACGCCTCTAGTCTACAGATACGAGGGCGCAGCCGCCTCTAGTGTACAGATACAAGGGCACCGCCGCCTCTAGTGAACAGATACAAGGGCACCTCCGCCGCCTCTAGTCTACAGATACGAGGGCACCGCCGCCTCTAGTGTACAGATACGAGGGCACCTCCTCCCTCTCTAGTGTACAGATACGAGGGCATCGCCGCCTCTAGTGTACAGATACGAGGGCGCCTTCACCTCTAGTCTACAGATACGAGGGCACCGCCGCCTCTAGTGTACAGATACGAGGGCACCGCCGCCTCTAGTCTACAGATACAAGGGCACCTCCTCCCTCTCTAGTCTACAGATACAAGGGCGCCGCCGCCTCTAGTGTACAGATACAAGGGCACCTCCGCCTCTAGTCTACAGATACAAGGGCACCGCCACCTCTAGTCTACAGATACAAGGGCACCTCCGCCTCTAGTGTACAGATACAAGGGCACCGCCGCCTCTAGTGTACAGATACGAGGGCACCGCCACCTCTAGTGTACAGATACAAGGGCACCGCCACCTCTAGTGTACAGATACGAGGGCGCCGCCGCCTCTAGTCTACAGATACGAGGGCACCGCCGCCTCTAGTGTACAGATACAAGGGCGCCTCCGCCTATAGTGTACAGATACAAGGGCACCGCCGCCTCTAGTGTACAGATACGAGGGCACCGCCACCTCTAGTGTACAGATACAAGGGCACCGCCACCTCTAGTGTACAGATACGAGGGCGCCGCCGCCTCTATTCTACAGATACGAGGGCACCGCAGCCTCTAGTGTACAGATACTAGAGCGCCGCCGCCTCTAGCGTACAGATACGAGGGCACCGCCACCTCTAGTGTACAGATACAAGGGCACCTCCGCCTCTAGTGTACAGATACAAGGGCACCGCCGCCTCTAGTGTACAGATACAAGGGCACCGCCGCCTCTAGTGTAAAGATACAAGGGCACCTCCGCCTCTAGTGTACAGATACAAGGGCACCTCCGCCTCTAGTGTACAGATACAAGGGCACCGCCGCCTCTAGTGTACAGATACAAGGGCACCGCCGCCTCTAGTGTACAGATACGAGGGCGCCGCTTGCTCTAGTGTACAGATACGAGGGCACCGCCGACTCTAGTGTACAGATACCATGGCACCTCCGCCTCTAGTGTACAGATACGAGGGCACCGCAGCCTCTAGTGTACAGATACAAGGGCACCTCCGCCTCTAGTGTACAGATACGAGGGCACCGCAGCCTCTAGTGTACAGATACGAGGGCACCGCCGCCTCTAGTGTACAGAAACAAGGGCACCTCCGCCTCTAGTGTACAGATACAAGGGCACCGCCGCCTCTAGTGTACAGATACAAGGGCACCGCCGCCTCTAGTGTACAGATACGAGGGCACTGCCGCCTCTAGTCTACAGATACGAGGGCGCCGCTGGCTCTAGTGTACAGATACGAGGGCGCTGCTGGCTCTAGTGTACAGATACGAGGGCGCCGCTGGCTCTAGTGTACAGATACGAGGGCACCGCCGTCTCTAGTGTACAGATACAAGGGCACCGCCGCCTCTAGTGTACAGATACGAGGGCGCCGCTGGCTCTAGTGTACAGATACGAGGGCGCCGCTGGCTCTAGTCTACAGATACGAGGGCACTGCCGCCTCTAGTGTACAGATACAAGGGCGCCGCCGCCTCTAGTCTACAGATACGAGGGCACCGCCGCCTCTAGTCTACAGATACGAGGGCACCGCCGCCTCTAGTGTACAGATACGAGGGCACCGCCGCCTCTAGTGTACAGATACGAGGGCACCGCCGCCTCTAGTCTACAGATACAAGTGCACCTCCGCCTCTAGTCTACAGATACGAGGGCACCACCGCCTCTAGTCTACAGATACGAGGGCACCGCCGCCTCTAGTGTACAGATACGAGGGCACCGCCGCATCTAGTGTACAGATACGAGGGCACCGCCGCCTCTAGTGTACAGATACGAGGGCACCGCCGCCTCTAGTCTACAGATACAAGTGCACCTCCGCCTCTAGTGTACAGATACAAGGGCACCTCCGCCGCCTCTAGTGTACAGATACAAGGGCACCACCGCCTCTAGTGTACAGATACAAGGGCAAAGCCGCCTCTAGTCTACAGATACGAGGGCGCCGCCGCCTCTAGTGTACAGAAACAAGGGCACCACCGCCTCTAGTGTACAGATACGAGGGCACCGCCGCCTCTAGTGTACAGATACGAGGGCACCGCCGCCTCTAGTCTACAGATACGAGGGCACCGCCGCCTCTAGTGTACAGTTACAAGGGCACCGCCGCCTCTAGTCTACAGATAAGAGGGCACCGCCGCCTCTAGTGTACAGATAAGAGGGGACCGCCGCCTCTAGTGTACAGATACGAGGGCACCGCCGCCTCTAGTCTACAGATACAAGGGCACCGCCGCCTCTAGTGTACAGATACGAGGGCACCGCCGCCTCTAGTCTACAGATACGACGGCACCGCCGCCTCTAGTCTACAGATACGAGGGCACCGCCGCCTCTAGTCTACAGATACGAGGGCACCTCCTCCCTCTCTAGTGTACAGATACGAGGGCACCGCCGCCTCTAGTCTACAGATACAAGGGCACCTCCTCCCTCTCTAGTGTACAGATACAAGGGCACCTCCGCCTCTAGTCTACAGATACAAGGGCACCACTGCCTCTAGTGTCCAGATGCAAGGGCACCTCCACCTCTAGTGTACAGATACAAGGGCACCGCCACCTCTAGTGTACAGATACGATGGCACCTCCGCCTGTAGTGTACAGATACAAGGGCACCTCCGCCTCTAGTGTACAGATACAAGGGCACCGCCGCCTCTAGTCTACAGATGCAAGGGCACAGCCGCCTCTACAGTCATGGCGAAAAGTATTGAAAATGAGACAAATAGTAATTTTTCCAAAGTTTACTGCTTCATTTTTTGTAATGGCAATTTGCATATACTCCTGAATGTCACAGAGTGATCAGCTTAACAGCAATTACTGTACTTGCAA
Source organism: Phyllobates terribilis (assembly GCF_046119375.1). Taxonomy (NCBI): domain Eukaryota; kingdom Metazoa; phylum Chordata; class Amphibia; order Anura; family Dendrobatidae; genus Phyllobates; species Phyllobates terribilis. The sequence goes on from NW_027362763.1 coordinate 29,282,828, forward strand.
AGTAAATATTTGCCCAGAAAATGAACTTTAACCCCCAAAACACATTTCAACATCATTGCAGTCCTGCCTTAAAAGGAGCAGCTAACATCGTTTTAGTGATTGATCCATTAACACAGGTGTGGGTGTTGATGAAGACAGGGCTGGCGATCAATCAGTCATGATTAAGTAAGAATGACATCACTTGACACTTTAAAAGGAGGCTGGTTCTTGGTATCATTGTTTCTCTTCAGTTAACCATGGTTATCTCTAAAGAAACACGTGCAGCCATCATTGCACTGCACAAAAATGGCCTAACAGGGAAGAGTATCGCAGCTACAAAGATTGCACCTCAGTCAACAATCTATCGCATCATCAAGAACTTCAAGGAGAGAGCTTCCCTTGTTGTCAAAAAGGCTCCAGGGCGCCCAAGAAAGACCAGCAAGCGCCAGGACCGTATCTTAAAACTGTTTCAGCTGCGGGATCGGACTACCAGCAGTGCCGAGCTTGCTCAGGAATGGCAGCAGGCTGGTGTGAGTGCTTCTGCACGCACTGTGAGGCGGAGACTCTTTGAGCAAGGGCTGGTTTCAAGGAGGGCAGCAAAGAAGCCACTTCTCTCCAGAAAAAACATCAGGGACCGACTGATATTCTGCAAAAGGTACAGGGAGTGGACTGCTGAGGACTGGGGCAAAGTCATTTTCTCTGATGAAGCCCCTTTTCGATTGTTTGGGACATCTGGAAAACAGCTTATTCGGAGAAGAGGTGAGCGCTACCACCAGTCTTGTCTCATGCCAACTGTAAAGTATCCTGAAACCATTCATGTGTGGGGTTGCTTCTCAGCTAAGGGAATCGGCTCACTCACAGTCTTGCCTAAAAACACAGCCATGAATAAAGAATGGTACCAGAATGTCCTCCAAGAGCAACTTCTCCCAACCGTCCAAGAGCAGTTTGGCGCCCAACAATGCCTTTTCCAGCATGATGGAGCACCTTGCCATAAAGCAAAGGTGATAACTAAATGGCTCATGGAACAAAACATAGAGATTTTGGGTCCATGGCCTGGAAACTCCCCAGATCTTAATCCCATTGAGAACTTGTGGTCAATCATCAAGAGACGGGTGGACAAACAAAAACCAACAAATTCTGGCAAAATGCAAGCATTGATTATGCAAGAATGGACTGCTATCAGTAAGGATTTGGTCCAAAAGTTGATTGAGAGCATGCCAGGGAGAATTACAGAGGTCTTGAAGAAGAAGGGGCAACACTGCAAATATTGACTTGCTGCATTAACTCATTCTAACTGTCAATATAACCTATTGGTGCTCATAATATGATTGCAATTATATTTCTGTATGTGATATAAACATCAGACAAACACTAATAAAAACCAGAGGCCAGCAGATCATGGGAAAATATCATTTTGGTGTCATTCTCAAAACTTTTGGCCATGACTGTAGTCTACAGATACAAGGGCACCTCCGCCTCTAGTGTACAGATACAAGGGCGCCGCCGCCTCTAGTGTACAGATGCAAGGGCGCCGCCGCCTCTAGTGTACAGATACAAGGGCACCGCCGCCTCTAGTGTACAGATACAAGGGCGCCACGGCCTCTAGTCTACAGATGCAAGGGCACCGCCGCCTCTAGTCTACAGATACGAGGGCACCGCCGCCTTTAGTGTACACATACAAGGGCACCGCCGCCTCTAGTGTACAGATACGAGGGCGCCGCCACCTCTAGTGTACAGATACAAGGGCGCCGCCGCCTCTAGTGTACAGATACAAGGGCACCGCCGCCTCTAGTGTACAGATACAAGGGCACCTACGCCTCTAGTGTACAGATACAAGAGCACCTCCGCCTCTAGTGTACAGATACAAGGGCACCGCCGCCTCTAGTGTACAGATACGAGGGGGCCTCCGCCTCTAGTCTACAGATACGAGGGCACCTCCGCCTCTAGTCTACAGATACAAGGGCGCCGCCGCCTCTAGTCTACAGATACGAGGGGGCCTCCGCCTCTAGTCTACAGATACAAGGGCACCTCCGCCTCTAGTCTACAGATACAAGGGCACCGCCGCCTCTAGTGTACAGATACAAGGGCGCCGCCACCTCTTGTGTACAGATACAAGGGCGCCGCCGCCTCTAGTGTACAGATACAAGGGCACCGCCGCCTCTAGTGTACAGATACAAGGGCACCGCCGCCTCTAGTGTACACATACAAGGGCAACGCCGCCTCTAGTGTACAGATACGAGGGCGTCGCCACCTCTAGTGTACAGATACAAGGGCGCCGCCGCCTCTAGTGTACAGATACAAGGGCACCTCCGCCTCTAGTCTACAGATACAAGGGCACCACCGCCTCTAGTGTACACATACAAGGGCACCGCCGCCTCTAGTGTACAGATACGAGGGCACCGCCGCCTCTAGTCTACAGATACAAGGGCACCTCCTCCCTCTCTAGTCTACAGACACAAGGGCGCCGCCGCCTCTAGTGTACAGATATAAGGGCACCTCCGCCTCTAGTCTACAGATACAAGGGCACCGCCACCTCTAGTCTACAGATACAAGGGCACCTCCGCCTCTAGTCTACAGATACGAGGGCGCCGCCGCCTCTAGTCTACAGATACAAGGGCACCGACGCCTCTAGTCTACAGATACGAGGGCGCAGCCGCCTCTAGTGTACAGATACAAGGGCACCGCCGCCTCTAGTGAACAGATACAAGGGCACCTCCGCCGCCTCTAGTCTACAGATACGAGGGCACTGCCGCCTCTAGTGTACAGATACGAGGGCACCTCCTCCCTCTCTAGTGTACAGATACAAGGGCACCGCCGCCTCTAGTGTACACATACAAGGGCAACGCCGCCTCTAGTGTACAGATACGAGGGCGTCGCCACCTCTAGTGTACAGATACAAGGGCGCCGCCGCCTCTAGTGTACAGATACAAGGGCACCTCCGCCTCTAGTCTACAGATACAAGGGCACCACCGCCTCTAGTGTACACATACAAGGGAACCGCCGCCTCTAGTGTACAGATACGAGGGCGTCGCCACCTCTAGTGTACAGATACAAGGGCGCCGCCACCTCTAGTCTACAGATACAAGTGCACTTCCGCCTCTAGTCTACAGATACAAGGGCACCACCGCCTCTAGTCTACAGATACGAGGGCACCACCGCCTCTAGTCTACAGATACGAGGGCACCGCCGCCTCTAGTGTACAGATACGAGGGCACCGCCGCCTCTAGTGTACAGATACGAGGGCACCTCCGCCTCTAGTCTACAGATACAAGTGCACCTCCGCCTCTAGTGTACAGATACAAGGGCACCTCCGCTGCCTCTAGTCTACAGATACAAGGGCACCAACGCCTCTAGTGTACAGATACAAGGGCACCGCCGCCTCTAGTCTACAGATACGAGGGCGCCGCCGCCTCTAGTGTACAGATACAAGGGCACCACTGCCTCTAGTGTACAGATACGAGGGAACCGCCGCCTCTAGTCTACAGATACGAGGGCACCGCCGCCTCTAGTCTACAGATACGAGGGCACCGCCGCCTCTAGTGTACAGATACAAGGGCACCGCCGCCTCTAGTCTACAGATACGAGGGCACCGCCGCCTCTAGTGTACAGATGCAAGGGCACCGCCGCCTCTAGTGTACAGATACGAGGGCAACGCCGCCTCTAGTCTACAGATACGAGGGCACCGCCGCCTCTAGTCTACAGATACGAGTGCACCTCCTCCCTCTCTAGTGTACAGATACGAGGGCACCGCCGCCTCTAGTCTACAGATACAAGGGCACCGCCGCCTCTAGTGAACAGATACAAGGGCACCGCCGCCTCTAGTGTACAGATACGAGGGCACCGCCGCCTCTAGTCTACAGATACAAGGGCACCGCCGCTTCTAGTGTACAGATACGAGGGCACCGCCGCCTCTAGTCTACAGATACGAGGGCACCGCCGCCTCTAGTCTACAGATACGAGGGCACCGCCGCCTCTAGTCTACAGATACGAGGGCACCTCCTCCCTCTCTAGTGTACAGATACGAGGGCACCGCCGCCTCTAGTCTACAGATACGAGGGCACCTCCTCCCTCTCTAGTGTACAGATACAAGGGCACCGCCGCCTCTAGTGTACAGATACGAGGGCACCGCCGCCTCTAGTCTACAGATACGAGGGCACCGCCGCCTCTAGTCTACAGATACGAGGGCTCCGCCGCCTCTAGTCAACAGATACGAGGGCACCTCCTCCCTCTCTAGTGTACAGATACGAGGGCACCGCCGCCTCTAGTTTACAGATACGAGGGCACCTCCGCCGCCTCTAGCCTGCAGATACAAGGGCACCACCGCCTCTAGTCTACAGATACGAGGGCACCGCCGCCTCTAGTCTACAGATACGAGGGCACCTCCTCCCTCTCTAGTCTACAGATACGAGGGCACCGCCGCCTCTAGTGTACAGATACGAGGGCACCTCCTCCCTCTCTAGTCTACAGATACGAGGGCACCGCCGCTTCTAGTGTACAGATACGAGGGCACCTCCTCCCTCTCTAGTCTACAGATACGAGGGCACCGCCGCCTCTAGTGTACAGATACAAGGGCACCGCCGCCTCTAGAGTACAGATACAAGGGCACCTCCGCCGCCTCTAGTCTATAGATACGAGGGCACCGCCGCCTCTAGTGTACAGATACGAGGGCACCTCCTCCCTCTCTAGTGTACAGATACGAGGGCACCGCCGCCTCTAGTGTACAGATACGAGGGCGCCTTCACCTCTAGTCTACAGATACGAGGGCACCGCCGCCTCTAGTGTACAGATACGAGGGCACCGCCGCCTCTAGTGTACAGATACAAGGGCGCCGCCGCCTCTAGTGTACAGATACAAGGGCACCTCCGCCTCTAGTCTACAGATACAAGGGCACCACCACCTCTAGTCTACAGATACAAGGGCACCTCCGCCTCTAGTCTACATAAACGAGGGCGTCGCCGTCTCTAGTGTACAGATACGAGGGCACCGCTGCCTCTAGTGTACAGATACAAGGGCACCTCCGCCTCTAGTCTACAGATACGAGGGCGCCGCCGCTTCTAGTGTACAGATACGAGGGCACCGCCGCCTCTAGTGTACAGATACGAGGGCGCCGCTGCCTCTACTGTACAGATACAAGGGCACCTCCGCCTCTAGTCTACAGATACGAGGGCGCCGCCGCCTCTAGTGTACAGATACGAGGGCACCGCCACCTCTAGTCTACAGATACGTGGGCACCGCCGCCTCTAGTCTACAGATACGAGGGCACCGCTGCCTCTAGTCTACAGATACGAGGGCACCTCCTCCCTCTCTAGTCTACAGATACGAGGGCACCGCCGCCTCTAGTGTACAGATACGAGGGCACCTCCGCCGCCTCTAGCCTGCAGATACAAGGGCACCACCGCCTCTAGTCTACAGATACGAGGGCACCGCCGCCTCTAGTCTACAGATACGAGGGCACCTCCTCCCTCTCTAGTCTACAGATATGAGGGCACCGCCGCCTCTAGTGTACAGATACGAGGGCACCTCCTCCCTCTCTAGTCTACAGATACGAGGGCACCGCCGCCTCTAGTGTACAGATACGAGGGCACCTCCTCCCTCTCTAGTGTACAGGTACGAGGGCACCGCCGCCTCTAGTGTACAGATACAAGGGCACCGCCGCCTCTAGTGTACAGATACAAGGGCACCTCCGCCGCCTCTAGTCTACAGATACGAGGGCACCGCCGCCTCTAGTGTACAGATACGAGGGCACCGCCGCATCTAGTGTACAGATACAAGGGCGCCGCCGCCTCTAGTGTACAGATACAAGGGCACCTCCGCCTCTAGTCTACAGATACAAGGGCACCACCACCTCTAGTCTACAGATACAAGGGCACCTCCGCCTCTAGTCTACAGATACGAGGGCGCCGCCGCCTCTAGTGTACAGATACGAGGGCACCGCCGCCTCTAGTGTACAGATACAAGGGCACCTCCGCCTCTAGTCTACAGATACGAGGGCGCCGCCGCTTCTAGTGTACAGATACGAGGGCACCGCCGCCTCTAGTGTACAGATACGAGGGCGCCGCTGCCTCTAGTGTACAGATACAAGGGCACCTCCGCCTCTAGTCTACAGATACGAGGGCGCCGCCGCCTCTAGTGTACAGATACGAGGGCACCGCCGCCTCTAGTCTACAGATACGAGGGCACCGCCGCCTCTAGTCTACAGATACGAGGGCACCGCCGCCTCTAGTCTACAGATACGAGGGCACCTAATCCCTCTCTAGTCTACAGATACGAGGGCACCGCCGCCTCTAGTGTACAGATACGAGGGCACCTCCGCCGCCTCTAGCCTGCAGATACAAGGGCACCACCGCCTCTAGTCTACAGATACGAGGGCACCGCCGCCTCTAGTCTACAGATACGAGGGCACCTCCTCCCTCTCTAGTCTACAGATACGAGGGCACCGCCGCCTCTAGTGTACAGATACGAGGGCACCTCCTCCCTCTGTAGTCTACAGATACGAGGGCACCGCCGCCTCTAGTGTACAGATACGAGGGCACCTCCTCCCTCTCTAGTGTACAGATACGAGGGCACCGCCGCCTCTAGTGTACAGATACAAGGGCACCGCCGCCTCTAGTGTACAGATACAAGGGCACCTCCGCCGCCTCTAGTCTACAGATACGAGGGCACCGCCGCCTCTAGTGTACAGATAGGAGGGCACCTCCTCCCTCTCTAGTGTACAGATACGAGGGCACCGCCGCCTCTAGTGTACAGATACGAGGGCGCCTTCACCTCTAGTCTACAGATACGAGGGCACCGCCGCCTCTAATGTACAGATACGAGGGCACCGCCGCCTCTAGTCTACAGATACAAGGGCACCTCCTCCCTCTCTAGTCTACAGATACAAGGGCGCCGCCGCCTCTAGTGTACAGATACAAGGGCACCTCCGCCTCTAGTCTACAGATACAAGGGCACCGCCACCTCTAGTCTACAGCTACAAGGGCACCTCCGCCTCTAGTCTACAGATACGAGGGCGCCGCCGCCTCTAGTCTACAGATGCAAGGGCACCGACGCCTCTAGTCTACAGATACGAGGGCGCAGCCGCCTCTAGTGTACAGATACAAGGGCACCGCCGCCTCTAGTGTAAAGATACAAGGGCACCTCCGCCGCCTCTAGTCTACAGATACGAGGGCACCGCCGCCTCTAGTGTACAGATACGAGGGCGCCTTCACCTCTAGTCTACAGATACGAGGGCACCGCCGCCTCTAGTGTACAGATACGAGGGCACCGCCGCCTCTAGTCTACAGATACAAGGGCACCTCCTCCCTCTCTAGTCTACAGATACAAGGGCGCCGCCGCCTCTAGTGTACAGATACAAGGGCACCTCCGCCTCTAGTCTACAGATACAAGGGCACCGCCACCTCTAGTCTACAGATACAAGGGCACCTCCGCCTCTAGTGTACAGATACAAGGGCACCGCCGCCTCTAGTGTACAGATACGAGGGCATCGCCACCTCTAGTGTACAGATACAAGGGCACCGCCACCTCTAGTGTACAGATACGAGGGCGCCGCCGCCTCTAGTCTACAGATACGAGGGCACCGCCGCCTCTAGTGTACAGATACAAGGGCGCCTCCGCCTCTAGTGTACAGATACAAGGGCACCGCCGCCTCTAGTCTACAGATACGAGGGCACCGCCGCCTCTAGTGTACAGATACGAGGGCACCTCCTCCCTCTCTAGTGTACAGATACGAGGGCACCGCCGCCTCTAGTGTACAGATACGAGGGCGCCTTCACCTCTAGTCTACAGATACGAGGGCACCGCCGCCTCTAATGTACAGATACGAGGGCACCGCCGCCTCTAGTCTACAGATACAAGGGCACCTCCTCCCTCTCTAGTCTACAGATACAAGGGCGCCGCCGCCTCTAGTGTACAGATACAAGGGCACCTCCGCCTCTAGTCTACAGATACAAGGGCACCGCCACCTCTAGTCTACAGATACAAGGGCACCTCCGCCTCTAGTCTACAGATACGAGGGCGCTGCCGCCTCTAGTCTACAGATACAAGGGCACCGACGCCTCTAGTCTACAGATACGAGGGCGCAGCCGCCTCTAGTGTACAGATACAAGGGCACCGCCGCCTCTAGTGTACAGATACAAGGGCACCTCCGCCGCCTCTAGTCTACAGATACGAGGGCACCGCCGCCTCTAGTGTACAGATACGAGGGCGCCTTCACCTCTAGTCTACAGATACGAGGGCACCGCCGCCTCTAGTGTACAGATACGAGGGCACCGCCGCCTCTAGTCTACAGATACAAGGGCACCTCCTCCCTCTCTAGTCTACAGATACAAGGGCGCCGCCGCCTCTAGTGTACAGATACAAGGGCACCTCCGCCTCTAGTCTACAGATACAAGGGCACCGCCACCTCTAGTCTACAGATACAAGGGCACCTCCGCCTCTAGTGTACAGATACAAGGGCATCGCCGCCTCTAGTGTACAGATACGAGGGCATCGCCACCTCTAGTGTACAGATACAAGGGCACCGCCACCTCTAGTGTACAGATACGAGGGCGCCGCCGCCTCTAGTCTACAGATACGAGGGCACCGCCGCCTCTAGCGTACAGATACAAGGGCGCCTCCGCCTCTAGTGTACAGATACAAGGGCTCCGCCGCCTCTAGTGTACAGATACGAGGGCACCGCCACCTCTAGTGTACAGATACAAGGGCACCGCAACTTCTAGTCTACAGATACGAGGGCACCGCAGCCTCTAGTGTACAGATACGAGGGCGCCGCCGCCTCTAGCGTACAGATACGAGGGCACCGCCGCCTCTAGTGTACAGATACAAGGGCACCTCCGCCTCTAGTGTACAGATACAAGGGCACCGCCGCCTCTAGTGTACAGATACAAGGGCACCGCCGCCTCTAGTGTACAGATACGAGGGCGCCGCTGGCTCTAGTGTACAGATACGAGGGCACCTCCGCCTCTAGTGTACAGATACGAGGGCACCGTAGCCTCTAGTGTACAGATAAGAGGGCGCCGCCGCCTCTAGTGTACAGATACAAGGGCACCTCCGCCTCTAGTGTACAGATACAAGGGCACCGCCGCCTCTAGTGTACAGATACGAGGGCACCGCCGCCTCTAGTGTACAGATACAAGGGCACCTCCGCCTCTAGTGTACAGATACAAGGGCACCTCCGCCTCTAGTCTACTGATACGAGGGCACCGCCGCCTCTAGTGTACAGATACAAGGGCACCTCCGCCTCTAGTGTACAGATACAAGGGCACCTCCGCCTCTAGTCTACAGATACAAGGGCACCGCCGCCTCTAGTGTACAGATACGAGGGCGCCGCTGGCTCTAGTGTACAGATACGAGGGCACCGCCGACTCTAGTGTACAGATACAAGGGCACCTCCGCCTCTAGTGTACAGATACGAGGGCACCTCCGCCTCTAGTGTACAGATACGAGGGCACCTCCGCCTCTAGTGTACAGATACGAGGGCACCGCAGCCTCTAGTGTACAGATACGAGGGCACCGCCGCCTCTAGTGTACAGATACAAGGGCACCTCCGCCTCTAGTGTACAGATACAAGGGCTCCGCCGCCTCTAGTGTACAGATACAAGGGCACTGCCGCCTCTAGTGTACAGATACGAGGGCACTGCCGCCTCTAGTCTACAGATACGAGGGCGCCGCTGGCTCTAGTGTACAGATACGAGGGCGCCGCTGGCTCTAGTGTACAGATACGAGGGCGCCGCTGGCTCTAGTGTACAGATACGAGGGCACCGCCGCCTCTAGTGTACAGATACAAGGGCACCGCCGCCTCTAGTGTACAGATACAAGGGCACCTCCGCCGCCTCTAGTCTACAGATACGAGGGCACCGCCGCCTCTAGTGTACAGATAGGAGGGCACCTCCTCCCTCTCTAGTGTACAGATACGAGGGCACCGCCGCCTCTAGTGTACAGATACGAGGGCGCCTTCACCTCTAGTCTACAGATACGAGGGCACCGCCGCCTCTAATGTACAGATACGAGGGCACCGCCGCCTCTAGTCTACAGATACAAGGGCACCTCCTCCCTCTCTAGTCTACAGATACAAGGGCGCCGCCGCCTCTAGTGTACAGATACAAGGGCACCTCCGCCTCTAGTCTACAGATACAAGGGCACCGCCGCCTCTAGTCTACAGCTACAAGGGCACCTCCGCCTCTAGTCTACAGATACGAGGGCGCCGCCGCCTCTAGTCTACAGATGCAAGGGCACCGACGCCTCTAGTCTACAGATACGAGGGCGCAGCCGCCTCTAGTGTACAGATACAAGGGCACCGCCGCCTCTAGTGTAAAGATACAAGGGCACCTCCGCCGCCTCTAGTCTACAGATACGAGGGCACCGCCGCCTCTAGTGTACAGATACGAGGGCGCCTTCACCTCTAGTCTACAGATACGAGGGCACCGCCGCCTCTAGTGTACAGATACGAGGGCACCGCCGCCTCTAGTCTACAGATACAAGGGCACCTCCTCCCTCTCTAGTCTACAGATACAAGGGCGCCGCCGCCTCTAGTGTACAGATACAAGGGCACCTCCGCCTCTAGTCTACAGATACAAGGGCACCGCCACCTCTAGTCTACAGATACAAGGGCACCTCCGCCTCTAGTGTACAGATACAAGGGCACCGCCGCCTCTAGTGTACAGATACGAGGGCATCGCCACCTCTAGTGTACAGATACAAGGGCACCGCCACCTCTAGTGTACAGATACGAGGGCGCCGCCGCCTCTAGTCTACAGATACGAGGGCACCGCCGCCTCTAGTGTACAGATACAAGGGCGCCTCCGCCTCTAGTGTACAGATACAAGGGCACCGCCGCCTCTAGTCTACAGATACGAGGGCACCGCCGCCTCTAGTGTACAGATACGAGGGCACCTCCTCCCTCTCTAGTGTACAGATACGAGGGCACCGCCGCCTCTAGTGTACAGATACGAGGGCGCCTTCACCTCTAGTCTACAGATACGAGGGCACCGCCGCCTCTAATGTACAGATACGAGGGCACCGCCGCCTCTAGTCTACAGATACAAGGGCACCTCCTCCCTCTCTAGTCTACAGATACAAGGGCGCCGCCGCCTCTAGTGTACAGATACAAGGGCACCTCCGCCTCTAGTCTACAGATACAAGGGCACCGCCACCTCTAGTCTACAGATACAAGGGCACCTCCGCCTCTAGTCTACAGATACGAGGGCGCTGCCGCCTCTAGTCTACAGATACAAGGGCACCGACGCCTCTAGTCTACAGATACGAGGGCGCAGCCGCCTCTAGTGTACAGATACAAGGGCACCGCCGCCTCTAGTGTACAGATACAAGGGCACCTCCGCCGCCTCTAGTCTACAGATACGAGGGCACCGCCGCCTCTAGTGTACAGATACGAGGGCGCCTTCACCTCTAGTCTACAGATACGAGGGCACCGCCGCCTCTAGTGTACAGATACGAGGGCACCGCCGCCTCTAGTCTACAGATACAAGGGCACCTCCTCCCTCTCTAGTCTACAGATACAAGGGCGCCGCCGCCTCTAGTGTACAGATACAAGGGCACCTCCGCCTCTAGTCTACAGATACAAGGGCACCGCCACCTCTAGTCTACAGATACAAGGGCACCTCCGCCTCTAGTGTACAGATACAAGGGCATCGCCGCCTCTAGTGTACAGATACGAGGGCATCGCCACCTCTAGTGTACAGATACAAGGGCACCGCCACCTCTAGTGTACAGATACGAGGGCGCCGCCGCCTCTAGTCTACAGATACGAGGGCACCGCCGCCTCTAGCGTACAGATACAAGGGCGCCTCCGCCTCTAGTGTACAGATACAAGGGCTCCGCCGCCTCTAGTGTACAGATACGAGGGCACCGCCACCTCTAGTGTACAGATACAAGGGCACCGCCACTTCTAGTCTACAGATACGAGGGCACCGCAGCCTCTAGTGTACAGATACGAGGGCGCCGCCGCCTCTAGCGTACAGATACGAGGGCACCGCCGCCTCTAGTGTACAGATACAAGGGCACCTCCGCCTCTAGTGTACAGATACAAGGGCACCGCCGCCTCTAGTGTACAGATACAAGGGCACCGCCGCCTCTAGTGTACAGATACGAGGGCGCCGCTGGCTCTAGTGTACAGATACGAGGGCACCTCCGCCTCTAGTGTACAGATACGAGGGCACCGTAGCCTCTAGTGTATAGATAAGAGGGCGCCGCCGCCTCTAGTGTACAGATACAAGGGCACCTCCGCCTCTAGTGTACAGATACAAGGGCACCGCCGCCTCTAGTGTACAGATACGAGGGCACCGCCGCCTCTAGTGTACAGATACAAGGGCACCTCCGCCTCTAGTGTACAGATACAAGGGCACCTCCGCCTCTAGTCTACTGATACGAGGGCACCGCCGCCTCTAGTGTACAGATACAAGGGCACCTCCGCCTCTAGTGTACAGATACAAGGGCACCTCCGCCTCTAGTCTACAGATACAAGGGCACCGCCGCCTCTAGTGTACAGATACGAGGGCGCCGCTGGCTCTAGTGTACAGATACGAGGGCACCGCCGACTCTAGTGTACAGATACAAGGGCACCTCCGCCTCTAGTGTACAGATACGAGGGCACCTCCGCCTCTAGTGTACAGATACGAGGGCACCTCCGCCTCTAGTGTACAGATACGAGGGCACCGCAGCCTCTAGTGTACAGATACGAGGGCACCGCCGCCTCTAGTGTACAGATACAAGGGCACCTCCGCCTCTAGTGTACAGATACAAGGGCTCCGCCGCCTCTAGTGTACAGATACAAGGGCACTGCCGCCTCTAGTGTACAGATACGAGGGCACTGCCGCCTCTAGTCTACAGATACGAGGGCGCCGCTGGCTCTAGTGTACAGATACGAGGGCGCCGCTGGCTCTAGTGTACAGATACGAGGGCGCCGCTGGCTCTAGTGTACAGATACGAGGGCACCGCCGCCTCTAGTGTACAGATACAAGGGCACCGCCGCCTCTAGTCTACAGATACGAGGGCACCGCCGCCTCTAGTGTACAGATACGAGGGCGCCGCTGGCTCTAGTCTACAGATACAAGGGCACCGCCGCCTCTAGTGTACAGATAAAAGGGCACCTCCGCCTCTAGTGTACAGATACGAGGGCACCTCCGCCTCTAGTCTACAGATACGAGGGCGCCGCTGGCTCTAGTGTACAGATACGAGGGCGCCGCCGCCTCTAGTCTACAGATACGAGGGCGCCGCTGGCTCTAGTGTACAGATACGAGGGCGCCGCTGGCTCTAGTGTACAGATACGAGGGCGCCGCTGGCTCTAGTGTACAGATACGAGGGCACCTCCGCCTCTAGTCTACAGATACGAGGGCGCCGCTGGCTCTAGTGTACAGATACGAGGGCGCCGCCGCCTCTAGTCTACAGATACGAGGGCACCGCCGCCTCTAGTGTACAGATACGAGGGCGCCGCTGGCTCTAGTGTACAGATTCGAGGGCACCGCAGCCTCTAGTGTACATATAGGAGGGCACCGCCGCCTCTAGTGTACAGATACGAGGGCACCGCCTCCTCTAGTGTACAGATACGAGGGCGCCGCTGGCTCTAGTGTACAGATACGAGGGCACCGCCGCCTCTAGTGTACAGATACGAGGGCGCCGCTGGCTCTAGTGTACAGATACGAGGGCGCCGCTGGCTCTAGTGTACAGATACGAGGGCACCGCCTCCTCTAGTGTACAGATACGAGGGCGCCGCTGGCTCTAGTGTACAGATACGAGGGCGCCGCCGCCTCTAGTCTACAGATACAAGGGCACCTCCGCCTCTAGTGTACAGATACAAGGGCACCGCCGCCTCTAGTGTACACATACAAGGGCACCGCCGCCTCTAGTGTACAGATACGAGGGCGCCGCTGGCTCTAGTGTACAGATACGAGGGCACCGCCGCCTCTAGTGTACAGATACGAGGGCGCCGCTGGCTCTAGTCTACAGATACGAGGACACCGCCGCCTCTAGTGTACAGATACGAGGGCGCCGCTGGCTCTAGTCTACAGATACGAGCGCGCCGCTGGCTCTAGTCTACAGATACGAGGGCGCCGCTGGCTCTAGTCTACAGATACGAGCGCGCCGCTGGCTCTAGTCTACAGATACGAGGGCACCGCTGGCTCTAGTCTACAGATACGAGGGCGCCGCTGGCTCTAGTGTACAGATACGAGGGCGCCGCTGGCTCTAGTCTACAGATACGAGGGCGCCGCTGGCTCTAGTGTACAGATACGAGGGCGCCGCTGGCTCTAGTGTACAGATACGAGGGCGCCGCTGGCTCTAGTGTACAGATACGAGGGCGCCGCTGGCTCTAGTGTACAGATACGAGGGCGCCGCTGGCTCTAGTGTACAGATACGAGGGCGCCGCTGGCTCTAGTGTACAGATACGAGGGCGCCGCTGGCTCTAGTGTACAGATACGAGGGCGCCGCTGGCTCTAGTGTACAGATACGAGGGCGCCGCTGGCTCCAGTCTAGTAAACGTGGCAGCAGCTTCTTTCCTCCGGACTCCTCGCACTTGTTTGTGATTAGAGGACTTCTTCCTTATTTCGGAGATCATGGTGCCGTCACTCTGTGACCATTGATCTGATTTATCATTTTTGGGCATTTTCCTAATGGGTTTATTCATTTCATACTGTGGAATATCGATCTTTCATGGACACAGACACTATGACTGTGTCAGCCGTCTCCTCACACACACACACGCCTCACACTCGTGCTCAGCGCGGAAGGCGGCGCCCAGCAGTGAGTGTCAGTCACTCCTCAGACTAGGACGCAGCGCAAGCGCAGAAGAGACGGGTCTGTCTGCTCATGCGCATTATTTACTGGGGCCTTTTAGGGGGTGGAGTTTCATGCGGCGCGCTGTGATTGGCTGAACAGCGTCTCTTGGTAACAGGACGTAAACAACGCCGAGGAGATCAACTGACGGCAGCGGGTGAGAGGTGGGCGCCCGATGTGGTTATTACCGGGGACCCCAAAATACCCCCGACCCTCCTCACAGCGCTATTAATTCCTGATACCCCGGGAGGGTCGGGTCCTGTTATCATAGCGCCCCCATAGTAGTACTGCCCCCTGACTGCAGTGAGGACCTCCCAGACCCCGGATACTTCCCTCCTCACACAGTAAAGTCTCCAGTACCCTCGGCCCGTAGCCCCCAGCTCACTGAGCCCTCCCCCCATATACCCCCATATCTCAGCCTTCCCTCCACAGAACACCTTTAAAGCAGGATTATTAAAGGGGCGGGAGTAGAGCTTCGCAACGATCTGGGGGGATCTGAGGGTCCCAGCCCCCTCCCCCAGTGATTAGCCCCCCGTGATCAGTGATCAGCCCCTTCCCCAGTAATCAGCCCCCTCCCCAGTGATCAGCCCCCTCCCCCAGTGATCAGTGATCAGCCCCCTCCCCAGTAATCAGCCCCCACCCCCAGCGATCAGTGATCAGCCCCCTCCCCCAGCGATCAGTGATCAGCCCCCTCCCCAGTGATCAGCCCCCTCCCCAGCGATCAGCCCCCTCCCCCAGCGATCAGTGATCAGCCCCCTCCCCAGTAATCAACCCCCACCCCCAGCGATCAGTGATCAGCCCCCTCCCCCAGCGATCAGTGATCAGCCCCCTCCCCAGCGATCAGTGATTATCCCCCTCCCCAGTGATCAGCCCCCTCCCCAGTAATCAGCCCCATCCCCCAGCGATCAGTGATCTGCCCCCTCCCCCAGTGATCAGTGATCAGCCCCCTCCCCCATCTATCAGCCCCCTCCCCCATCGATCAGCCCCCTCCTCAGTGATTACCCCCCTCTCCAGTAATCAGCCCCCTCCCCCAGCGATCAGTGTTCATCACCCCTCCCCCAGTGATCAGTTATCAGCCCCCTCTCCAGTGATCAGCCCCCTCCCTCAGTGATCAGATCCCCTCCCCCAGCGATCAGTGATCAGCCCCCTCCCCCAGCGATCAGTGATCAGCCCCCTCCCCAGTGATCAGTGATCATCCCCCTCCCCCAGTGATCAGCCCCTTCCCCAGTGATCATCCCCCTCCCCCCAGTGATCATCCCCCTCCCCCAGTGATCAGCCCCCTCCCCAGTGATCAGCCTTCCTCCTTCAGTGTCTCATTATTATTATATCCCTATAGGGGGAGCGGCACAGTCTGATCCGGGGGCGTCACTTCCCTCAGACACAAGAGACTAACAGCAGATGAGCCCCCGGGTGTGTGATAGATGAGATAGATAATGGGTAGATGGATGGATTGATATACAGTGGGGGAATAAGTATTTGATCCCTTGTTGTTTTTGTAAGTTTGCCCACTGACAAAGACATGAACAGTCTATCATTTTAAGGGTAGGTTCAATTTAACATTGAGAGATGGAATATCCAAAAAAAATCAAGAAAATGAGTGAGAAATAAGTATTTGATCCCTCTGGCGAACAACACTTAATACTTGGTGGCAAAACCCTTGTTGGCAGCACAGCAGTCAGATGTTGTTTGTAGTTGATGATGTAGTTGAGGAGTTTTGCTCCACTCCTCTTTGCAGATCATCTCTAAATCATTCAGATTTTGAGGCTGTCGCTTGGCAACTCGGAGCTTCAACTCCCTCCATAAGTTTTCTATGGGATTAAGGTCTGGAGACTGGCGAGACCACTCCATGACCTTACTGTGCTTCTTTTTGAGCCACTCCTTTGTTGCCTTGGCTGTATGTTTTGGGTCATTATCTTGCTGAAAGACCCAGCCACGACCCATCTTCAATGCTCTTACTGAGGGAAGGAGGTTGTTGGCCAAAATCTTGTGATACATGACCCCATCCTTCTTCCCTTCAGTATGGTGCAGTCATCATGTCCCCTTTGCAGAAAAGCACCCCCAAAGTATAATGTTTCCCCCACCATGCTTCACGGTTGGGACGATGTTCTTAGGGTTGTACTCATCCTTCTTCTTCCTCCAAACACAGCGAGTTGAGTTAATGCTAAAGAGCTAAATTTTTGTCTCATCTGACCACAGCACCTTCTCCCAATAACTCACAGAATCATCCAGGTATTCATTGGCAAACGTCAGACGGGCCTGCACATGTGCCTTCTTGAGCAGGGGGACCTTGCGGGCACTCCAGGATTTTAAACCTTTAAGGCGTAATTTGTTACCAATGATTTTCTTGGTGACTCTGGTCCCAGCTGCCTTGAGATCATTAACAAGTTCCCCCTGTGTAGTTTTAGGCTGATCTCTCACCTTCCTCATGATCAAGGATACCCCACGAGGTGAGATTTTGCATGGTGCCCCAGATCGATGTCGATTGACGGTCATTTTGTATTTCTTCCATTTTCTTACTATTGCAACAACAGTTGTCTCCTTCTCACCCAGCGTCTTACTTATGGTTTTGTATCCCATTCCAGCTTTGTGCAGGTCTATGATCTTGTCCCTGACATCCTTAGAAAGCTCTTTGGTCTTGCCCATGTTGTAGAGGTTAGAGTGTGACTGATTAATGGAGTCTGTGGACAGGAGTCTTTTATACAGGTGACTATGTAAGACAGCTGTCGTTAATGTAGGTAACGAGTTGACTAGGAGCGTCTAACTGGTCTGTAGGAGCCAGATCTCATAATACTTTGTAGGGGAGCAAATACTTATTTCTCACTGCAAAATGCAAAGAAATGTATCTAATTTATACAATGTGATTTTCTTGATTTTTTTGGATATTCTATCTCTCAATGTTAAAATTAACCTATCCTTAAAATTATAGACTGTTCATGTCTTTGTCAATGGGCAAACTTACAAAAACAGCAAGGGATCAAATACTTATTTCCCCCACTGTATATAGGTAGATAGATGATAGAAGTTGCTTCCAGCGTCCCCAGCCCAGATGTACTGAATCCCTCCACAGCAGGTAGACATGAGTGACAGCTGCAGGTGCTGCATTTCAGGTTCTTGGACGTGGTTGTCAGCGGTCAGCCCTCCTTCTTCACTGATGGCGATCGCTCACTTCTGCCCCTTACATGCCCACAGACACGATGAGCGGGGACTCTATAGCTGCGGAGGGCGAGGAGGAGACGGCGACCCCTGGACCATCGCTGAGCTCCGAGGACCAACAAGAGCGGATCCAGGCACGACGGCTCCGAATCACAGCCAGGATAGAAGCCAAACGCTGGTGAGACACGGGGCTCCCCTTACACACGGGGCTCTCCTTACACACGAGGCTCCCCTTACACACGGGGCTCCCCTTACGCACGGGGCTCCCCTTACGCACGGGGCTCCCCTTACACACGGGGCGATCCTTACACACGGGGCGCTCCTTACGTACAGGGCTCCCCTTACACACGGGGCTCTCCTTACACACGGGGCTCCCCTTACGTACGGGGCTCCCCTTACACACGGGGCGCTCCTTACACACGGGGCGCTCCTTACGTACAGGGCTCCCCTTACACACGGGGTGCTCCTTACACACGGGGCGCTCCTTACGCACGGGGCTCTCCTTACGCAAGGGGCTCTCCTTACGCACGGGGCTCTCCTTACGCACGGGGCTCTCCTTACGCACGGGGCTCCCCTTACGCACGGGGCTCCCCTTACGCACGGGGCTCCCCTTACGCACGGGGCTCTCCTTACGCACGGGGCTCACCTAACGCACGGGGCTCTCCTTACGCACGGGGCTCTCCTTACGCACGGGGCTCTCCTTACGCACGGGGCTCCCCTTACGCACGGGGCTCTCCTTACGCACGGTGCTCTCCTTACGCACGGGGCTCTCCTTACGCACGAGGCGCTCCTTACGCACGGGGCTCTCCTTACGCACGGGGCGCTCCTTACGCACGGGGCTCTCCTTACACACGGGGCTCCCCTTACACACGGGGCTCCCCTTACACACGGGGCTCCCTTTACACACGGGGCTCCCCTTACACACGGGGCTCCCCTTACACACGGGGCTCCCCTTACACACGGGGCTCTCCTTACACACGGGGCTCCCCTTACACACGGGGCTCCCCTTAAACACGGGGCTCCCCTTAAACACGGGGCTCCCCTTGCACACGGGGCTCCCCTTGCACACGGGGCTCTCCTTACACACGGGGCTCTCCTTTCACACGGGGCTCCCCTTACGCACGGGGCTCTCCTTAAACCATACATATGGTTGTTCTGCATTGTGCATCAGTTAATTAAAATTTAATTAATTGAATGCAAAGTTGCAGTGTAAAGCATGGGGGAGGAGGACCGCAGCTTGAGCCTGTAGTGAGATAGAAGCTAGATTTTCCGTAAGGCCACGGCCCCACTATCAGTATTCGGTCAGTATTCGGTCAGTATTTTTTCTCAGGAGTGGGAGATAAAACCAGGTGAGGAACAATCAGAGAAAAGGTCTAATAGAAACAAGTCACCAATTCTGCATTTATCACCCACTCCTGGTTTTGGCTCCCACTCCTGAGAACAAATACTGACCGAATACTGACCGAACACTGATAGTGGGGCCGTGGCCTTAATGTTGCCTCCAGCAGACAAGTGTGGAGACCTAATAAATCAGAGATAAAATATAGGCAGTCTGATGAAGCAGCGCCGCAGTGACTAGTTGTGACTAGTAGAGCTAATATGTAAGGAGCCTGATAAAGCAGTGCTGCAGTGTAAAGCATTTGGGGACAGAGGAGCAGCAAGAGACTCGTGAGCCAAGAGGGGGGTTTCTGACTACCCCAGACAGTCCAACTAACCTTGAGCCAGTGATCTTAGCTATCATATAGCTAAAATATAAACTCTGAACAAGCAGTACTGCAGTGTAAAGCAAGGAGAGACAAAGCAGCAGCTGGAGACATGTAATGGAGTTCAGACAACCCCATTCTCCAGTAGACAGACAATGTGGTAAAACTCCATTATGGAGCAGATCTGTATCCTTCCAGCCAGGGCCGTGTTCCCTTAGGCTGGAATCCTGTTGAATCCAAATCTATATCCCTCATGATGGAGCTATGCTACCAAACTACTGTCCTGAAGAGTCTCTCTGATTCTCCTTCCAGCAGGATAGAAATCCCTTTTTATATTTACATTAGTGGCTCAGGTCATCATTCACAGGTCAGGGGGGGAAGTGCAGGGCTCAGGTCTCATTGTTTGAGCATTTAATCAATTTGCATAGTTTGTATCCCCCTGCTCTGTAAATCAACAGTTAGCTGGCCTAGTACAATATGTTATTAGCATATTAACAAACATCATTATTCCCTAACCATGAGTTGCTGTCCTACAGACAATAAGTTGCCGTAAATATAAACTCAAGTGTCAACATTCAGGTTTATACAAATAATAGTCGATCTTCCCGATCCACCAAAGAAAAATACATAAATTCAAAAGTCAACACAAAGACAATAGTGTATTTCTCCTGGCCTAACGAATTTAGACGTCTGGCCGATTAGAAGCTGTGTCGTCACAGCGGTCATGTATGTTCTTGTCGCCCGGAGCAGGGCGGCTCTCGGAGAAGATCCCAGCACCAAAACAGAACACAAAGAGACGCCCCGCAAGAGTTACAGGCAGATGGACGACAGCCGGCAGGTGAGTGTCTGCGGGTCATGGGCGGCCATTACACTGCTCATAGGGGGCACCGTACCCAGAGCTCTATAGTGATGTCACCTCTCTGCTGCCCCTGTGTCAGTACACACTGTAGTTCTAGCATTCCAGTCATGAATCAGGGAGGTCTGGGATGAGCAGTGCTGCAGCACAGAGGAGTTCAGCACATAGAATCAGGCCGTGATATAAGATATTGCTGCGATGGAGGAAATGCGGGATTTTCAGCGAGAGTCAGAGGGGACACATTCCTGGCATTTCTACAAACACTGGAGGGGCCGCAGACGTCCTCGGCTGGAGGGGCCCCTTCACCCGCTGTCAGGGCCCCACGTGCCCACATTCCTGGGATTCTTCTCCCGTGCTCTTCAGGGGGTGACACTCAGGTCAGGGGCGTAGTCAGGAGCTTCTGTGTACGGGGGGACGTCTGCAGTCAGGTGCGTCACCACATACAGGCCCCCGTGTCAGGGGGGCACAGCGGCTGCTCCGTCATGTACCCGAATTTCGCATCTCATCGCACAAAACTCCCAATGAGAACAGGTATTTATTTCAAAACTAAATAAACTCAAAATGCAACAAATTCTTCTGCAGAACAAGAGTCCAAAGGTTTTCTAGGTTGTAAAGGACTGAGAACGGTGATTGGTGGGATCATTGCGGGTCAGATTTACTGACCTCAGAAGCTTTTGTGTCACACACCTCTCCCCGGGCCGCGCTCTCCCCGGGCCGCGCTCTCCCCGGGCTGCGCTCCACGTAACATCGGAGCTTCTGTGACGTCTCCTCCGCAATTCTCCTCCATTGAGCTTTTGAGTCTTTCGATAGTTTCTCTGCAGGATGTCAGAATCGCCCCCAGAGCTGCTGTTCTGATGTGATTGGCCCCCCACCCTCATAGATCTTCTGCTGAGGATGCTTCAAAGGTTCTCAGTAGGGCTGAGGTCAGGGGAGGGTGGTAGCCGCACCAGGATCTTCTCCCCTTTTGTGCCCATAGCATTCATGAGACGGGGCATTGTCAGCGTGAAGATGATTTTGCTACGGACGGCCCGGTTCACGGTTCTTCTTTTTGTACCATGGAAGAAAGTGGTCAGTGAGAAACTACAGTTAGGTCCATATATATTTGGACAGAGACAACATTTTTCTAATTTGGTTCTAGACATTACCACAATGAATTTTAAACAAAACAATTCAGATGCAGTTGAAGTTCAGACTTTCAGCTTTCATTTGAGGGTATCCACATTAAAATTGGATGAAGGGTTTAGGAGTTTCAGCTCCTTAACATGGGCCACCCTGTTTTTAAAGGGACCAAAAGGAATTGGACAGATTAAATATTTGTAAATAAATGTTCATTTCTAGTACTTGGTTGAAAACCCTTTGTTGGCAATGACTGCCTGAAGTCTTGAACTCATGGACATCACCAGATGCTGTGTTTCCTCCTTTCTGATGCTCTGCCAGGCCTTCACTGCAGGGGTTTTCAGTTGCTGTTTGTTTGTGGGCCTTTCTGTCTGAAGTTTAGTGAAATGCATGCTCAATTGGGTTGAGATCAGGTGACTGACTTGGCCATTCAAGAATTTTCCACTTCTTTGCTTTAATAAACTCCTGGGTTGCTTTGGCTTTATGTTTTGGGTCATTGTCCATCTGTAGTATGAAACTATGACCAATCAGTTTGGCTGCATTTGGCTGGATCTCAGCACACAGTATGGCTCTGAATACATCAGAATTCATTCGGCTGCTTCTGTCCTGTGTCACATCATCAATAAACACTAGTGACCCAGTGCCACTGGCAGCCATGCATGCCCGCGCCATCACACTGCCTCCGCCGTGTTTTACAGATGATGTGGTATGCTTTGGATCATGAGCTGTACCACGCCTTCGCCATACTTTTCTCTTTCCATCATTCTGGTAGAGGTTGATCTTGGTTTCATCTGTCCAAAGAATGTTCTTCCAGAACTGTGCTGGCTTTTTTAGATGTTTTTTAGCAAAGTCCAGTCTAGGCTTTTTCTTCTTGATTCTTATGAGTGGCTTGCACCGTGCAGTGAACCCTCTGTATTTACTTTCATGCAGTCTTCTCTTTATGGTAGATTTGGATATTGATACGCCTACCTCCTGGAGAGTGGTGGTCACTTGGTTGGCTGTTGTGAAGGGGTTTCTCTTCACCATGGAGATTATTCTGCAATCATCCACCACTGTTGTCTTCCATGGGCGCCCAGGTCTTTTTGCATTGATGAGTTCACCAGTGCTTTCTTTCTTTCTCAGGATGTACCAAACTGTAGATTTTGCCACTCCTAATATTGTAGCAATTTCTCGGATGGGTTTTTTCTGTTTTTGCAGCTTAAGGATGGCTTGTTTCACCTGCATGGAGAGCTCCTTTCACCGCATGTTTACTTCACAGCAAAACCTTCCAAATGCAAGCACCACACCTCAAATCAACTCCAGGCCTTTTATCTGCTTAATTGAGAATGACATAATGAAGGGATTGCCCACACCTGTCCATGAAATAGCCTTGGAGTCAATTTTCCAATTACTTTTGGTCCCTTTAAAAACAGGGTGGCCCATGTTAAGGAGCTGAAACTCCTAAACCCTTCATCCAATTTTAATGTGGATACCCTCAAATGAAAGCTGAAAGTCTGAACTTCAACTGCATCTGAATTGTTTTGTTTAAAATTCATTGTGGTAATGTCTAGAACCAAAATTAGAAAAATGTTCTCTATCCAAATATATATGGACCTAACTGTATATACTTTGCGGAGGTCATTTTCACACCTTCATGGACCCTAAAGGGGCGACCAGCTCCCTCCATTATTCCTGTCCAGAACCTGACTCTATATAATAGATCCCTCTGTGTGTAATGACTCTATATAATAGATCCCTCTGCGTGTAATGACTCTATATAATAGATCCCAGTGTGTGTAATGACTCTATATAATAGATCCCTCTGTGTGTAATGACTCTATATAATAGATCCCTCTGCGTGTAATGACTGTATATAATAGATCCCTCTGCGTGTAATGACTCTATATAATAGATCCCTCTGCGTGTAATGACTCTATATAATAGATCCCTCTGTGTAATGACTCTATATAATAGATCCCTCTGCGTGTAATGACTCTATATAATAGATCGCTCTGTGTGTAATGACTCTATATAATATATCCCTCTGCGTGTAATGACTATATAATAGATCCCTCTGTGTGTAATGACTCTATATAATAGATCCCTCTTTGTGTAATGACTCTATATAATAGATCCCTTTGCGTGTAATGACTATATAATAGATCCCTCTGCGTGTAATGACTCTATATAATAGATCCCTCTGCGTGTAATGACTCTATATAATAGATCGCTCTGTGTGTAATGACTCTATATAATAGATCCCTCTGTGTGTAATGACTATATAATAGATCCCTCTGCGTGTAATGACTCTATATAATAGATCCCTCTGCGAGTAATGACTCTATATAATAGATCCCTCTGCGTGTAATGACTCTATATAATAGATCCCTCTGCGAGTAATGACTCTATATAATAGATCCCTCTGCGTGTAATGACTCTATATAATAGATCCCTCTGCGAGTAATGACTATATAATAGATCCCTCTGCGTGTAATGACTCTATTTAATAGATCCCTCTGCGTGTAATGACTCTATATAATAGATCCCTCTGCGTGTAGTGACTCTATATAATAGATCCCTCTGCGTGTAATGACTCTATATAATAGATCCCTCTGCGTGTAATGACTCTATATAATAGATCGCTCTGTGTGTAATGACTCTATATAATAGATCCCTCTGCGTGTAATGACTCTATATAATAGATCCCTCTGCGTGTAATGACTCTATATAATAGATCCCTCTGCGTGTAATGACTCTATATAATAGATCCCTCTGTCTGTAATGACTCTATATAATGGATCCCTCTTTGTGTAATGACTCTATATAATAGATCCCTCTGCGTGTAATGACTATATAATGGATCCCTCTGTGTGTAATGACTCTATATAATAGATCCCTCTGCGTGTAATGACTCTATATAATAGATCCCTCTGTGTGTAATGACTCTATATAATAGATCCCTCTGCGTGTAATGACTATATAATAGATCCCTCTGCGTGTAATGGCTCTATATAATAGATCCCTCTGCGTGTAATGGCTCTATATAATAGATCCCTCTGCGTGTATCGACTCTATATAATAGATCCCTCTGCGTGTAATGACTCTATATAATAGATCCCTCTGTGTGTAATGACTATATAATAGGTCCCTCTGCGTGTAATGACTCTATATAATAGATCCCTCTGCGAGTAATGACTCTATATAATAGATCCCTCTGCGAGTAATGACTCTATATAATAGATCCCTCTGCGAGTAATGACTCTATATAATAGATCCCTCTGCGTGTAATGACTCTATATAATAGATCCCTCTGCGTGTAATGACTCTATATAATAGATCCCTCTGCGTGTAATGACTATTTAATAGATCCCTCTGCGTGTAATGACTATATAATAGATCCCTCTGCGTGTAATGACTCTATATAATAGATCCCTCTGCGTGTAATGACTCTATATAATAGATCCCTCTGCGTGTAATGACTATATAATAGATCCCTCTGCATGTAATGGCTCTATATAATAGATCCCTCTGCGTGTAATGGCTCTATATAATAGATCCCTCTGTGTGTAATGACTCTACATAATAGATCCCTCTGCGTGTAATGGCTCTATATAATTGATCCCTCTGCGTGTAATGACTATATAATAGATCCCTCTGCGTGTAATGGCTCTATATAATAGATCCCTCTGCGTGTAATGACTCTATATAATAGATCCCTCTGCGTGTAATGACTCTATATAATAGATCCCTCTGCGTGTAATGACTCTATATAATAGATCCCTCTGCGTGTAATGACTCTATATAATAGATCCCTCTGTGTGTAATGACTCTATATAATAGATCCCTCTGTGTGTAATGACTCTATATAATAGATCCCTCTGTGTGTAATGACTCTATATAATAGATCCCTCTGTGTGTAATGACTCTATATAATAGATCCCTCTATGTAATGACTCTATATAATAGATCCCTCTGCGTGTAATGACTCTATATAATAGATCCCTCTGTGTGTAATGACTCTATATAATAGATCTCTTTTGTGTGTAATGACTCTATATAATAGATCCCTCTGTGTGTAATGACTCTATATAATAGATCCCTCTGTGTGTAATGACTCTATATAATAGATCCCTCTGCGTGTAATGACTCTGTATAATAGATCTCTCTGTGTGTAATGACTCTATATAATAGATCTCTCTGCGTGTAATGACTCTATATAATACATCCCTCTGTGTGTAATGACTCTATATAATAGATCCCTCTGTATGTAATGACTCTATATAATAGATCCCTCTGTGTGTAATGACTCTATATATTAGATCCCTCTGTGTGTAATGACTGTATATAATAGATAACTCTTTGTGTAATGACTCTATATAATAGATCTCTCTGTGTGTAATGACTCTATATAATAGATCCCTCTGTGTGTAATGACTCTATATAATAGATCTCTCTGTGTGTAATGACTCTATATAATAGATCCCTCTGCGTGTAATGACTCTGTATAATAGATCTCTCTGTGTGTAATGACTCTATATAATAGATCTTTCTGCGTGTAATGACTCTATATAATAGATCCCTCTGTGTAATGACTCTATATAATAGATCGCTCTGGGTGTAATGACTCTATATAATAGATCGCTCTGTGTGTAATGACTCTATATAATAGATCGCTCTGTGTGTAATGACTCTATATAATAGATCCCTCTGTGTGTAATGACTATATAATAGATCCCTCTGTGTGTAATGACTCTATATAATAGATCCCTCTGTGTGTAATGACTCTATATAATAGATCCCTCTGTGTGTAATGACTCTATATAATAGATCCCTCTCTGTGTAATGACTCTATATAATAGATCACTCTGCGTGTAATGACTCTATATAATAGATCCCTCTGCGTGTAATGACTCTATATAATAGATCACTCTGCGTGTAGTGACTCTATATAATAGATCCCTCTGCGTGTAATGACTATATAATAGATCGCTCTGCGTGTAATGACTCTATATAATAGATCCCTCTGTGTGTAATGACTCTATATAATAGATCGCTCTGTGTGTAATGACTCTATATAATAGATCCCTCTGTGTGTAATGACTCTATATAATAGATCCCTCTGTGTGTAGTGACTCTATATAATAGATCCCTCTGTGTGTAATGACTCTATATAATAGATCCCTCTGTGTGTAATGACTCTATATAATAGATCCCTCTGTGTGTAATGACTCTATATAATAGATCCCTCTGTGTGTAATGACTCTATATAATAGATCCCTCTGTGTGTAATGACTCTATATAATAGATCCCTCTGTGTGTAATGACTCTATAGAATAGATCCCTCTGCGTGTATTGACTCTATAGAATAGATCCCTCTGTGTGTAATGACTCTATAGAATAGATCCCTCTGTGTGTAATGACTCTATAGAATAGATCGCTCTGTGTGTAATGACTCTATATAATAGATCCCTCTCTGTGTAATGACTCTATAGAATAGATCACTCTGCGTGTAATGACTCTATATAACAGATCCCTCTGTGTGTAATGACTCTATATAATAGATCACTCTGTGTGTAGTGACTCTATGTAATAGATCCCTTTGTGTGTAATGACTCTATATAATAGATCCCTCTGTGTGTAATGACTCTATATAATAGATCACTCTGTGTAGTGACTCTATATAATAGATCCCTCTGCGTGTAATGACTCTATATAATAGATCCCTCTGTGTGTAATGACTCTATATAATAGATCACTCTGTGTGTAATGACTTTATAATAGATCCCTCTGCGTGTAAAGACTCTATATAATAGATCCCTCTGTGTGTAATGACTCTATATAATAGATCCCTCTGTGTGTAATGACTCTATATAATAGATCCCTCTGCGTGTAAAGACTCTATATAATAGATCCCTCTGTGTGTAATGACTCTATGTAATAGATCCCTCTGTGTGTAATGACTCTATATAATAGATCCCTCTGTGTGTAATGACTCTATATAATAGATCCCTCTCTGTGTAATGACTCTATATAATAGATCACTCTGCGTTTAATGACTCTATATAATAGATCCCTCTGTGTGTAGCGACTCTATATAATAGATCCCTCTGTGTGTAATGACTCTATATAATAGATCCCTCTGTGTGTAATGACTCTATATAATAGATCCCTCTGCGTGTAATGACTCTATATAATAGATCCCTCTGTGTGTAATGACTATATATAATAGATCCCTCTGTGTATAATGACTCTATATAATAGATCCCTCTGCGTGTAATGACTCTATATAATAGATCCCTCTGCGTGTAATGACTCTATATAATAGATCCCTCTGTGTGTAACGACTCTATATAATAGATACCTCTGTGTGTAATGACTCTATATAATAGATCCCTCTGTGTGTAATGACTCTATATAATAGATCCCTCTGTGTGTAATGACTCTATATAATAGATCCCTCTGTGTGTAATGACTCTATATAATAGATCCCTCTGTGTGTAATGACTCTATATAATAGATCCCTCTATGTAATGACTCTATATAATAGATCCCTCTGCGTGTAATGACTCTATATAATAGATCCCTCTGTGTGTAATGACTCTATATAA
Source organism: Phyllobates terribilis (assembly GCF_046119375.1). Classification (NCBI taxonomy): domain Eukaryota; kingdom Metazoa; phylum Chordata; class Amphibia; order Anura; family Dendrobatidae; genus Phyllobates; species Phyllobates terribilis. The sequence continues at coordinate 29,311,003 of NW_027362763.1, forward strand.
TAGATTTCTTTTGTGTGTAATGACTCTATATAATAGATCCCTCTGTGTGTAATGACTCTATATAATAGATCCCTCTGTGTGTAATGACTCTATATAATAGATCCCTCTGCGTGTAATGACTCTGTATAATAGATCTCTCTGTGTGTAATGACTCTATATAATAGATCTCTCTGCGTGTAATGACTCTATATAATACATCCCTCTGTGTGTAATGACTCTATATAATAGATCCCTCTGTATGTAATGACTCTATATAATAGATCCCTCTGTGTGTAATGACTCTATATATTAGATCCCTCTGTGTGTAATGACTGTATATAATAGATAACTCTTTGTGTAATGACTCTATATAATAGATCTCTCTGTGTGTAATGACTCTATATAATAGATCCCTCTGTGTGTAATGACTCTATATAATAGATCTCTCTGTGTGTAATGACTCTATATAATAGATCCCTCTGCGTGTAATGACTCTGTATAATAGATCTCTCTGTGTGTAATGACTCTATATAATAGATCTTTCTGCGTGTAATGACTCTATATAATAGATCCCTCTGTGTAATGACTCTATATAATAGATCGCTCTGGGTGTAATGACTCTATATAATAGATCGCTCTGTGTGTAATGACTCTATATAATAGATCGCTCTGTGTGTAATGACTCTATATAATAGATCCCTCTGTGTGTAATGACTCTATATAATAGATCCCTCTGTGTGTAATGACTCTATATAATAGATCCCTCTGTGTGTAATGACTCTATATAATAGATCCCTCTGTGTGTAATGACTCTATATAATAGATCCCTCTCTGTGTAATGACTCTATATAATAGATCACTCTGCGTGTAATGACTCTATATAATAGATCCCTCTGCGTGTAATGACTCTATATAATAGATCACTCTGCGTGTAGTGACTCTATATAATAGATCCCTCTGCGTGTAATGACTATATAATAGATCGCTCTGCGTGTAATGACTCTATATAATAGATCCCTCTGTGTGTAATGACTCTATATAATAGATCGCTCTGTGTGTAATGACTCTATATAATAGATCCCTCTGTGTGTAATGACTCTATATAATAGATCCCTCTGTGTTTAGTGACTCTATATAATAGATCCCTCTGTGTGTAATGACTCTATATAATAGATCCCTCTGTGTGTAATGACTCTATATAATAGATCCCTCTGTGTGTAATGACTCTATATAATAGATCCCTCTGTGTGTAATGACTCTATATAATAGATCCCTCTGTGTGTAATGACTCTATATAATAGATCCCTCTGTGTGTAATGACTCTATAGAATAGATCCCTCTGCGTGTATTGACTTTATAGAATAGATCCCTCTGTGTGTAATGACTCTATAGAATAGATCCCTCTGTGTGTAATGACTCTATAGAATAGATCGCTCTGTGTGTAATGACTCTATATAATAGATCCCTCTCTGTGTAATGACTCAGAATAGATCACTCTGCGTGTAATGACTCTATATAACAGATCCCTCTGTGTGTAATGACTCTATATAATAGATCACTCTGTGTGTAGTGACTCTATGTAATAGATCCTTTTGTGTGTAATGACTCTATATAATAGATCCCTCTGTGTGTAATGACTCTATATAATAGATCACTCTGTGTGTAGTGACTCTATATAATAGATCCCTCTGCGTGTAATGACTCTATATAATAGATCCCTCTGTGTGTAATGACTCTATATAATAGATCACTCTGTGTGTAATGACTTTATAATAGATCCCTCTGCGTGTAAAGACTCTATATAATAGATCCCTCTGTGTGTAATGACTCTATATAATAGATCCCTCTGTGTGTAATGACTCTATATAATAGATCCCTCTGCGTGTAAAGACTCTATATAATAGATCCCTCTGTGTGTAATGACTCTATGTAATAGATCCCTCTGTGTGTAATGACTCTATATAATAGATCCCTCTGTGTGTAATGACTCTATATAATAGATCCCTCTCTGTGTAATGACTCTATATAATAGATCACTCTGCGTTTAATGACTCTATATAATAGATCCCTCTGTGTGTAGCGACTCTATATAATAGATCCCTCTGTGTGTAATGACTCTATATAATAGATCCCTCTGTGTGTAATGACTCTATATAATAGATCCCTCTGCGTGTAATGACTCTATATAATAGATCCCTCTGTGTGTAATGACTATATATAATAGATCCCTCTGTGTATAATGACTCTATATAATAGATCCCTCTGCGTGTAATGACTCTATATAATAGATCCCTCTGCGTGTAATGACTCTATATAATAGATCCCTCTGTGTGTAACGACTCTATATAATAGATACCTCTGTGTGTAATGACTCTATATAATAGATCCCTCTGCGTGTAATGACTCTATATAATAGATCCCTCTGTGTGTAATGACTCTATATAATAGATCCCTCTGTGTATAATGACTCTATATAATAGATCCCTCTGCGTGTAATGACTCTATATAATAGATACCTCTATGTGTAATGACTCTATATAATAGATCCCTCTGTGTGTAATGACTATATAATAGATCCCTCTGTGTGTAATGACTTTATATAATAGATCCCTCTGTGTGTAATGACTCTATATAATAGATCCCTCTGTGTGTAATCACTCTATATAATAGATCCCTCTGTGTGTAATGACTCTATATAATAGATCCCTCTGTGTGTAATGACTCTATATAATAGATCCCTCTGTGTGTAATGACTCTATATAATAGATCCCTCTGTGTGTAATGACTCTATATAATAGATCCCTCTCTGTGTAATGACTCTATATAATAGATCACTCTGCGTGTAATGACTCTATATAATAGATCCCTCTGCGTGTAATGACTCTATATAATAGATCACTCTGCGTGTAGTGACTCTATATAATAGATCCCTCTGCGTGTAATGACTCTATATAATAGATCGCTCTGCGTGTAATGACTCTATATAATAGATCCCTCTGTGTGTAATGACTCTATATAATAGATCGCTCTGTGTGTAATGACTCTATATAATAGATCCCTCTGTGTGTAATGACTCTATATAATAGATCCCTCTGTGTGTAGTGACTCTATATAATAGATCCCTCTGTGTGTAATGACTCTATATAATAGATCCCTCTGTGTGTAATGACTCTATATAATAGATCCCTCTGTGTGTAATGACTCTATATAATAGATCCCTCTGTGTGTAATGACTCTATATAATAGATCCCTCTGTGTGTAATGACTCTATATAATAGATCCCTCTGTGTGTAATGACTCTATAGAATAGATCCCTCTGCGTGTATTGACTCTATAGAATAGATCCCTCTGTGTGTAATGACTCTATAGAATAGATCCCTCTGTGTGTAATGACTCTATAGAATAGATCGCTCTGTGTGTAATGACTCTATATAATAGATCCCTCTCTGTGTAATGACTCTATAGAATAGATCACTCTGCGTGTAATGACTCTATATAACAGATCCCTCTGTGTGTAATGACTCTATATAATAGATCACTCTGTGTGTAGTGACTCTATGTAGTAGATCCCTTTGTGTGTAATGACTCTATATAATAGATCCCTCTGTGTGTAATGACTCTATATAATAGATCACTCTGTGTGTAGTGACTCTATATAATAGATCCCTCTGCGTGTAATGACTCTATATAATAGATCCCTCTGTGTGTAATGACTCTATATAATAGATCACTCTGTGTGTAATGACTTTATAATAGATCCCTCTGCGTGTAAAGACTCTATATAATAGATCCCTCTGTGTGTAATGACTCTATATAATAGATCCCTCTGTGTGTAATGACTCTATATAATAGATCCCTCTGCGTGTAATCACTCTATATAATAGATCCCTCTGCGTGTAATGACTCTATATAATAGATCCCTCTGCGTGTAATGACTCTATATAATAGATCCCTCTGTGTGTAATGACTCTATATAATAGATCCCTCTGTGTGTAATGACTCTATATAATAGATCCCTCTGTGTGTAATGACTCTATATAATAGATCCCTCTGTGTGTAATGACTCTATATAATAGATCCCTCTATGTAATGACTCTATATAATAGATCCCTCTGCGTGTAATGACTCTATATAATAGATCCCTCTGTGTGTAATGACTCTATATAATAGATCTCTTTTGTGTGTAATGACTCTATATAATAGATCCCTCTGTGTGTAATGACTCTATATAATAGATCCCTCTGTGTGTAATGACTCTATATAATAGATCCCTCTGCGTGTAATGACTCTGTATAATAGATCTCTCTGTGTGTAATGACTCTATATAATAGATCTCTCTGCGTGTAATGACTCTATATAATACATCCCTCTGTGTGTAATGACTCTATATAATAGATCCCTCTGTATGTAATGACTCTATATAATAGATCCCTCTGTGTGTAATGACTCTATATATTAGATCCCTCTGTGTGTAATGACTGTATATAATAGATATCTCTTTGTGTAATGACTCTATATAATAGATCTCTCTGTGTGTAATGACTCTATATAATAGATCCCTCTGTGTGTAATGACTCTATATAATAGATCTCTCTGTGTGTAATGACTCTATATAATAGATCCCTCTGCGTGTAATGACTCTGTATAATAGATCTCTCTGTGTGTAATGACTCTATATAATAGATCTTTCTGCGTGTAATGACTCTATATAATAGATCCCTCTGTGTAATGACTCTATATAATAGATCGCTCTGGGTGTAATGACTCTATATAATAGATCCCTCTGTGTGTAATGACTCTATATAATAGATCCCTCTGTGTGTAATGACTCTATATAATAGATCCCTCTGCGTGTAATGACTCTGTATAATAGATCTCTCTGTGTGTAATGACTCTGTATAATAGATCTCTCTGTGTGTAATGACTCTATATAATAGATCTCTCTGCGTGTAATGACTCTATATAATACATCCCTCTGTGTGTAATGACTCTATATAATAGATCCCTCTGTATGTAATGACTCTATATAATAGATCCCTCTGTGTGTAATGACTCTATATATTAGATCCCTCTGTGTGTAATGACTGTATATAATAGATATCTCTTTGTGTAATGACTCTATATAATAGATCTCTCTGTGTGTAATGACTCTATATAATAGATCCCTCTGTGTGTAATGACTCTATATAATAGATCTCTCTGTGTGTAATGACTCTATATAATAGATCCCTCTGCGTGTAATGACTCTGTATAATAGATCTCTCTGTGTGTAATGACTCTATATAATAGATCTTTCTGCGTGTAATGACTCTATATAATAGATCCCTCTGTGTAATGACTCTATATAATAGATCGCTCTGGGTGTAATGACTCTATATAATAGATCGCTCTGTGTGTAATGACTCTATATAATAGATCGCTCTGTGTGTAATGACTCTATATAATAGATCCCTCTGTGTGTAATGACTCTATATAATAGATCCCTCTGTGTGTAATGACTCTATATAATAGATCCCTCTGTGTGTAATGACTCTATATAATAGATCCCTCTGTGTGTAATGACTCTATATAATAGATCCCTCTCTGTGTAATGACTCTATATAATAGATCACTCTGCGTGTAATGACTCTATATAATAGATCCCTCTGCGTGTAATGACTCTATATAATAGATCACTCTGCGTGTAGTGACTCTATATAATAGATCCCTCTGCGTGTAATGACTCTATATAATAGATCGCTCTGCGTGTAATGACTCTATATAATAGATCCCTCTGTGTGTAATGACTATATAATAGATCGCTCTGTGTGTAATGACTCTATATAATAGATCCCTCTGTGTGTAATGACTCTATATAATAGATCCCTCTGTGTGTAGTGACTCTATATAATAGATCCCTCTGTGTGTAATGACTCTATATAATAGATCCCTCTGTGTGTAATGACTCTATATAATAGATCCCTCTGTGTGTAATGACTCTATATAATAGATCCCTCTGTGTGTAATGACTCTATATAATAGATCCCTCTGTGTGTAATGACTCTATATAATAGATCCCTCTGTGTGTAATGACTCTATAGAATAGATCCCTCTGCGTGTATTGACTCTATAGAATAGATCCCTCTGTGTGTAATGACTCTATAGAATAGATCCCTCTGTGTGTAATGACTCTATAGAATAGATCGCTCTGTGTGTAATGACTCTATATAATAGATCCCTCTCTGTGTAATGACTCTATAGAATAGATCACTCTGCGTGTAATGACTCTATATAACAGATCCCTCTGTGTGTAATGACTCTATATAATAGATCACTCTGTGTGTAGTGACTCTATGTAATAGATCCCTTTGTGTGTAATGACTCTATATAATAGATCCCTCTGTGTGTAATGACTCTATATAATAGATCACTCTGTGTGTAGTGACTCTATATAATAGATCCCTCTGCGTGTAATGACTCTATATAATAGATCCCTCTGTGTGTAATGACTCTATATTATAGATCACTCTGTGTGTAATGACTTTATAATAGATCCCTCTGCGTGTAAAGACTCTATGTAATAGATCCCTCTGTGTGTAATGACTATATAATAGATCCCTCTGTGTGTAATGACTCTATATAATAGATCCCTCTGCGTGTAAAGACTCTATATAATAGATCCCTCTGTGTGTAATGACTCTATGTAATAGATCCCTCTGTGTGTAATGACTCTATATAATAGATCCCTCTGTGTGTAATGACTCTATATAATAGATCCCTCTCTGTGTAATGACTCTATATAATAGATCACTCTGCGTTTCATGACTCTATATAATAGATCCCTCTGTGTGTAGCGACTCTATATAATAGATCCCTCTGTGTGTAATGACTCTATATAATAGATCCCTCTGTGTGTAATGACTCTATATAATAGATCCCTCTGCGTGTAATGACTCTATATAATAGATCCCTCTGTGTGTAATGACTATATATAATAGATCCCTCTGTGTATAATGACTCTATATAATAGATCCCTCTGCGTGTAATGACTCTATATAATAGATCCCTCTGCGTGTAATGACTCTATATAATAGATCCCTCTGTGTGTAACGACTCTATATAATAGATACCTCTGTGTGTAATGACTCTATATAATAGATCCCTCTGCGTGTAATGACTCTATATAATAGATCCCTCTGTGTGTAATGACTCTATATAATAGATCCCTCTGTGTATAATGACTCTATATAATAGATCCCTCTGCGTGTAATGACTCTATATAATAGATACCTCTATGTGTAATGACTCTATATAATAGATCCCTCTGTGTGTAATGACTCTATATAATAGATCCCTCTGTGTGTAATGACTTTATATAATAGATCCCTCTGTGTGTAATGACTCTATATAATAGATCCCTCTGTGTGTAATCACTCTATATAATAGATCCCTCTGTGTGTAATGACTCTATATAATAGATCCCTCTGTGTGTAATGACTCTATATAATAGATCCCTCTGTGTGTAATGACTCTATATAATAGATCCCTCTGTGTGTAATGACTCTATATAATAGATCCCTCTCTGTGTAATGACTCTATATAATAGATCACTCTGCGTGTAATGACTCTATATAATAGATCCCTCTGCGTGTAATGACTCTATATAATAGATCACTCTGCGTGTAGTGACTCTATATAATAGATCCCTCTGCGTGTAATGACTCTATATAATAGATCGCTCTGCGTGTAATGACTCTATATAATAGATCCCTCTGTGTGTAATGACTCTATATAATAGATCGCTCTGTGTGTAATGACTCTATATAATAGATCCCTCTGTGTGTAATGACTCTATATAATAGATCCCTCTGTGTGTAGTGACTCTATATAATAGATCCCTCTGTGTGTAATGACTCTATATAATAGATCCCTCTGTGTGTAATGACTCTATATAATAGATCCCTCTGTGTGTAATGACTCTATATAATAGATCCCTCTGTGTGTAATGACTCTATATAATAGATCCCTCTGTGTGTAATGACTCTATATAATAGATCCCTCTGTGTGTAATGACTCTATAGAATAGATCCCTCTGCGTGTATTGACTCTATAGAATAGATCCCTCTGTGTGTAATGACTCTATAGAATAGATCCCTCTGTGTGTAATGACTCTATAGAATAGATCGCTCTGTGTGTAATGACTCTATATAATAGATCCCTCTCTGTGTAATGACTCTATAGAATAGATCACTCTGCGTGTAATGACTCTATATAACAGATCCCTCTGTGTGTAATGACTCTATATAATAGATCACTCTGTGTAGTGACTCTATGTAGTAGATCCCTTTGTGTGTAATGACTCTATATAATAGATCCCTCTGTGTGTAATGACTCTATATAATAGATCACTCTGTGTGTAGTGACTCTATATAATAGATCCCTCTGCGTGTAATGACTCTATATAATAGATCCCTCTGTGTGTAATGACTCTATATAATAGATCACTCTGTGTGTAATGACTTTATAATAGATCCCTCTGCGTGTAAAGACTCTATATAATAGATCCCTCTGTGTGTAATGACTCTATATAATAGATCCCTCTGTGTGTAATGACTCTATATAATAGATCCCTCTGCGTGTAAAGACTCTATATAATAGATCCCTCTGTGTGTAATGACTCTATGTAATAGATCCCTCTGTGTGTAATGACTCTATATAATAGATCCCTCTGTGTGTAATGACTCTATATAATAGATCCCTCTCTGTGTAATGACTCTATGTAATAGATCCCTCTGCGTGTAAAGACTCTATATAATAGATCCCTCTGTGTGTAATGACTCTATGTAATAGATCCCTCTGTGTGTAATGACTCTATATAATAGATCCCTCTGCGTGTAAAGACTCTATATAATAGATCCCTCTGTGTGTAATGACTCTATGTAATAGATCCCTCTGCGTGTAAAGACTCTATATAATAGATCCCTCTGTGTGTAATGACTCTATAATAGATCCCTCTGTGTGTAATGACTCTATATAATAGATCACTTTGCGTTTAATGACTCTATATAATAGATCCCTCTGTGTGTAGCGACTCTATATAATAGATCCCTCTGTGTGTAATGACTCTATATAATAGATCCCTCTGTGTGTAATGAGTCTATATAATAGATCCCTCTGCGTGTAATGACTCTATATAATAGATCCCTCTGTGTGTAATGACTATATATAATAGATCCCTCTGTGTATAATGACTCTATATAATTGATCCCTCTGCGTGTAATGACTCTATATAATAGATCCCTCTGTGTGTAACGACTCTATATAATAGATCCCTCTGTGTGTAATGACTCTATATAATAGATCCCTCTGCGTGTAATGACTCTATATAATAGATCCCTCTGTGTGTAATGACTCTATATAATAGATCCCTCTGTGTATAATGACTCTATATAATAGATCCCTCTGCGTGTAATGACTCTATATAATAGATCCCTCTGTGTGTAATCACTCTATATAATAGATCCCTCTGTGTGTAATGACTCTATATAATAGATCCCTCTGCGTGTAATGACTCTATATAATAGATCCCTCTGTGTGTAATGACTCAATATAATAGATCCCTCTGTGTGTAATGACTCTATATAATAGATCGCTCTGTGTGTAATCACTCTATGTAATAGATCCCTCTGTGTGTAATCACTCTATATAATAGATCCCTCTGCGTGTAATGACTATATAATAGATCCCTCTGTGTGTAATGACTCTATATAATAGATCCCTCTGTGTGTAATCACTCTATATAATAGATCCCTCTGTGTGTAATCACTCTATATAATAGATCCCTCTGTGTGTAATGAGTCTATATAATATAGGAGTTTCACTTTTTGTATTGAAGAACTGAAGTAAAGTAACCTTTTTGATGATATTCTAATTTAGTGAGATGCACCTGTACCTGTCTGCTTCTTTGTAATGGTTTGTTAGCAGCTACGCTCTTAGACTGTGTTCACATGTTGCGTTTTTGCTGCTTTTTTATGCAGATTTTCAGCTGGGTATTACAGTAGCAGTAAAAGCTATGAGATTTCAGACATCTCCTGCACACACATTGGTTTTTTTTTCCTTACTGATTTGGAAAACTGCTGTTTTTTTGCAAACGGCATCATGACACTGCTTTCAGCGTTTTTGCAGTTTTTTTCACCCATTGAAGGTAATGGACAGTGCAAAAACAAAGCAAAATACACAGCAAGAACCGCAGCTATCAGGTTTTGCTGCGTTTTTGGTGCAGAAACCTGAGGAACTTGCATCATGTTTTTTTGAGAGCCATTAAACATTATCAGACAAATGTACCTGACAAAAATGCAGCAAAAAAAACGCTGCAAAACCTGCTTTTTTGAAGCTGCGTCTTTACTGCTAAGAGAGCAGGTTTGACTTTCAGAAAAAAAAATGCAGGAAAAACACAACGTGTGAACATAGCCTTAGGCCACGTTCACACGTTCAAGGGAAACTGTCACCCCCTTGGACGTACCTAACCTATTAATATGGGCATACCGGTTCTAGAATACTTAAAACAGTCCTACCTGTATGCCTCATATGTGCCTCATGTCTTCGGTCTTGTTGTTCTGTGATAATCTTTTAATCCTTTATGTTAATGTGTTCTTAAAGGCTCTGGGGCATTAGGTGCCTTGAATGAAATTCCTTCCTACGGTCTTTATTTGATTGCCTGTGGCCTCCTATCAGCCCTGTGACGTCTAGTGGTTGTCCCACGCCTGCGCCATGCCATTGCGAAATTCCATCTTTCTATGGGCATTGGCTTCCTGTTTCTTCTGCACAGGCGGTTTTAATATTTGATGTCGGTCCTGGGCGCTGCTTGTTCTTTATTGTTTGGAAGCAGGCAGAACTTAGGCGAAAGGCAGCAAATCTGGGCACGGCCGACTCATTCAAGAAGGAAGACTGCGAGCCCGAGCATGGCCTACATGTTCAATAAGAAAGGCAGCGAGCCCAAGCATGGCCGACTTGTTCAAGAAGAAAGGCAGCGAGCCCAAGCATGGCCGACTTGTTCAAGAAGAAAGGCAGCGAGCCCGAGCATGGCCTACATGTTCAATAAGAAAGGCAGCGAGCCCAAGCATGGCCGACTTGTTCAAGAAGAAAGGCAGCGAGCCCAAGCATGGCCGACTTGTTCAAGAAGAAAGGCAGCGAGCCCGAGCACGGCCTACATGTTCAATAAGAAAGGCAGCGAGCCCAAGCATGGCCGACTTGTTCAAGAAGAAAGGCCGCGAGCCCAAGCATGGCCGACTTGTTCAAGAAGAAAGGCAGCGAGCCCAAGCATGGCCTACTTGTTCAAGAAGAAAGGCAGCGAGCCCGAGCACGGCCTACATGTTCAATAAGAAAGGCAGCGAGCCCAAGCATGGCCGACTTGTTCAAGAAGAAAGGCAGCGAGCCCAAGCATGGCCGACTTGTTCAAGAAGAAAGACAGCGAGCACGGCTGACTCGTTCAAGAAGAAAGGCAGCGAGCACAAGCACGGCCGACATGTTCAAGAATTAAAGGCAACAAGCCTGAGCATAGCCTACATGTTCAATAAGAAAGGGCGCGAGCCCAAGCATGGGCGACATGTTCAATAAGAAAGGCAACAAGCCTGAGCACAGCCAACATGTTCAAAATTAAAAGGCAACGAGCCCGAGCACGGCCGACATGTTCAAGAAGAAAGGCAGCGAGCCCGAGCACAGCTGACATGTTCAAGAATAAAAGGCAACGAGCCCGAGCACGGCCGACATGTTCAAGAATAAAAGGCAACGAGCCCGAGCACGGCCGACATGTTCAAGAATAAAAGGCAACGAGCCCGAGCACGGCCGACATGTTCAAGAAGAAAGGCAACGAGCCCGAACACGGCCGACATGTTCAAGAATAAAAGGTAACAAGCCCGAGCACGGCCGACATGTTCAAGAAGAAAGGCAACGAGCTCGAGCACGGCCAACATGTTCAAGAAGAAAGGCAGGAGCACGGCCGACATGTTCAAAAATAAAAGGCAACGAGCCCTAGCACGGCCGACATGTTCAAAAATAAAAGACAGGAGCACGGCCGACATGTTCAAGAAGAAAGGCAACGAGCTCGAGCACGGCCGACATGTTCAAGAATAAAAGGCAACGAGCCCGAGCAGGGCCGACATGTTCAAGAAGAAAAGGTAACAAGCCCGAGCACGGCCGACATGTTCACGAAGAAAGGCAACAAGCTCGAGCACGGCCGACATGTTCAAGAATAAAAGGCAACGAGCCCGAGCACGGCCGACATGTTCAAGAATAAAAGGTAACTAGCCCGAGCACGGCCGACATGTTCAAGAAGAAAGGCAACGAGCTCGACCACGGCCGACATGTTCAAGAAGAAAGGCAGGAGCACGGCCGACATGTTCAAAAATAAAAGGCAACGAGCCCTAGCACGGCCGACATGTTCAAAAATAAAAGGCAACGAGCCCGAGCACGGCCGACATGTTCAAGAAGAAAGGCAGCGAGCCCGAGCACGGCCGACATGTTCAAGAATAAAAGGCAACGAGCCCGAGCACGGCCAACATGTTCAAGAAGAAAGGCAGGAGCACGGCCGACATGTTCAAAAATAAAAGGCAACGAGCCCTAGCACGGCCGACATGTTCAAAAATAAAAGGCAACGAGCCCGAGCACGGCCGACATGTTCAAGAAGAAAGGCAGCGAGCCCGAGCACGGCCGACATGTTCAAGAATAAAAGGCAACGAGCCCGAGCACGGCCGACATGTTCAAGAAGAAAGGCAGCGAGCCCGAGCACGGCCGACATGTTCAAGAATAAAAGGCAACGAGCCCGAGCACGACCGACATGTTCAAGAATAAAAGGCAACGAGCCCGAGCACGGCCGACATGTTCAAGAAGAAAGGCAGCGAGCCCGAGCACGGCCGACATGTTCAAGAATAAAAGGCAACGAGCCCGAGCACGGCCGACATGTTCAAGAATAAAAGGCAACGAGCCCGAGCACGGCCGACATGTTCAAGAAAAAAGGCAGCAAGCCCGAGCACGGCCGACATGTTCAAGAAGAAAGGCAGCAAGCCTGAGCACGGCTGATCCCCAAAAACATCAGAATTGCTCTTTTTTGGTCCCCACATCTTCACAAAAGAAATCCCATAAAAAGCAATCAAAGCATCATGTGTCCCCAGTAATTGTGCCGAGAAAAACACCAGCGTGCCTCAGAAACACCGGACACCCACAGATAACCGAACCACCCCCCAGACATATCACCTGCGAAGCCTCAATGAGTGACACTGTGCCCCGGAGTCCTGCAGTATGGACGCTCTCCTATGAAGGCCTCAGATCTCACCTGGTGGGAAGGGGATCAGCCCAATTGGCACCTGGTCAAGTCGTGTAGCCGCCGTGTCAAGGCCTGTTCAGTGTACGCTTGACAGTGGCATTTGAGGGGCCAAACTGATGCTGTCGGGTGCTGGCTATGAACCACAACTCCTGAGTCGTCCATCAGTGGTGTCTTCCGGACGCAGTGATGCAGAAAATAATTGTATTTTTAAATATTTTTTCATTTCTCAATTTTTGGAGGGGAAAAAGGAAACTATTCAAACTTTCTCAAATTTTTATTATTTCTTTAAAACTTTTTTTATTTTTTTAGTCCTGTGACAGTGCGATTGTTTGTAGTATATACTGAGCCGTCTCGTCTCCTGTGAAACCCCGACCCCTTCACTGCCGATCCTCACCGAGATCGGGTGGTCGGAGGTGACGGACAGGTGCCGGCATTTCTGTCACGCCGCTCCTGTACCTCACTACTAGGGCCGGGGTTCAGGATATCTAAACCTAGAATAGATTCTCTGATTGGCTGCCTGCTTGTTGATGGTTTCCAGGTTACATGATGATACATGTATTATACCGAGGGCAGACGTCACATCAGCCGACACTGGAGTGCATCGCAGATCACCTGATCCCAGACCAGAAAGTGATGATGATGGGAGCTGGGGGTCCGGTGTCCCCCCGCATCATTTTGGGTTTATTTTCTCATATTTCCTGCAGTTTTACATTTGATATTTTCTGTTTCCCGGCAGAGGCTGCGTAAACTGGTGTCCGACGGGACGGGACTTGTGACCAACATCCAGGTGGCGGCAGATGCCAGAGAGACGCAACGGAGGGCAGAGGAGGAGGAGATGAGGAGGCTGAGGTGAACCCATGAGGAGCTACTTAAAGGGATGGACCTGGTGTTAGAGGTCCCACCTCAGGGGATGTGGCAGCGCATGTGCGGGACCCTTATCCATTCAGAATTAAAGGGGCCTTACGAGTTCGGACATCTATGGGATATCCTCAGATCACGCCATAAATGTCTCGCCAATTTTCTGGACTCCCATAGAAGTGAATGGAGAGACTCGCTCCTGCGCCATCACCTCCCTGACCCCGACAGTAAAAGAGGGGAAGCGTTTCTGTAAACAGAGTCCAGACCCTCACCCGTCAGACATTTAGGGTCTTTCCTTGGCACATGAGACTAGCCCTTTAGGTACGCGGCTCTGTCACGTCCTTATTGGACGCCCCCGTCGTCACTTACATGTTTTTTTCGTTGGGTTCAGGGTGGAGAAAGTTGACGGTGAAGCCAATAGCAGTTATGAGGAGTTTGAAGACATCACCAAGAAATGGCGTCTGAGCGGAGAGAAGCGGCTGCCGCACGAGCTGTGGGCGCTGCTGGACTCGCAGCAGCAGCAGTGCGGGCAGCTGATCGAGGACAAGAACAACCTGATCGGGGCGCTGCAGCAGGTGGGGAATTGCCCAATACCGCCCCCACCCATAGGGGGCAGGGCCAGGCGCTGGTCGCCATTGGGGAGAGCGTCAGTAAGCTGGGGAATCCTGCTGGTCTGCAGCAGGCTGGCCCCCCCCCCCCCCCCCCACCCCGGGATCCAGCGGATGTGACAGGTTTTGTTTCTGGTGGATCCGTGTGAATCTCTTCCAGGAGCTGAAGAGGAAGGACGAGCAGTACGTGCGGGACCTGAAGAAGCAGAGCGAGGACGTCAGCCTGCTGATCGAGAGGATGGAGGAGCAGGTGCGCAGCCTGGGGAGGACCTACCGCGAGGAGCTGCTGCAGATCGAGGTGCGTCACCCATCCCCCCGCCATCCTCCCTGCCACCGCCGGCCTCAGAGATCAGGGCGGCCGAAGAGATCAGGGCGGACACAGAGATCAGGGCAGCCGCAGAGATCAGGGTGGCCGAAGAGATCAGGGCGGCCACAGAGATCAGGGCAGCCGCAGAGTTCAGGGCGGCCGCAGAGATCAGGGCGACCGCAGAGATCAGGGCGGCCACAGGGATCAGGGCGGCCGCAGGGATCAGGACGGCCGCAGAGATCAGGGCGGCCGCAGAGATCAGGGCGGCCGCAGAGATCAGGGCGACCGCAGAGATCAGGACAGCCGCAGAGATCAGGGCGGCCACAGGGATCAGGGCAGCCGCAGAGATCAGGGTGGCCGAAGAGATCAGGGCGGCCACAGAGATCAGGGCAGCCGCAGAGTTCAGGGTGGCCGAAGAGATCAGGGCGGCCACAGAGATCAGGGCAGCCGCAGAGATCAGGGCAGCCGCAGAGTTCAGGGTGGCCGAAGAGATCAGGGCGGCCACAGAGATCAGGGCGGCCGCAGAGATCAGGGCGGCCGCAGAGATCAGGGCGGCCGAAGAGATCAGGGCGGCCGCAGAGATCAGGGCGGCCGCAGAGATGAGGGCGGCCGCAGAGATGAGGGCGGCCACAGAGATCAGGGCGGCCACAGAGATCAGGGCAGCCGCAGAGATCAGGGCGACCGCAGAGATTAGGGCGGCCGCAGAGATCAGGGCGGCCGCAGAGATCAGGTCGGCCGCAGAGATCAGGTCGGCCGCAAAGATCAGGGCGGCCGCAGAGATCAGGGCGACCGCAGAGATCAGGGCGGCCGCAGAGATCAGGGCGACCGCAGAGATCAGGGCGGCCACAGGGATCAGGGCGGCCGCAGGGATCAGGACGGCCGCAGAGATCAGGACGGCCGCAGAGATCAGGGCGGCCGCAGAGATCAGGGCGGCCGCAGAGATCAGGGCGACCGCAGAGATCAGGGCGACCGCAGAGATCAGGACAGCCGCAGAGATCAGGGCGGCCACAGGGATCAGGGCGGCCGCAGGGATCAGGGCGGCCGCAGGGATCAGGTCACACAGCATCCATGTCTCTTGCAGAAATCATTCCAGCAAGAGCGCAGAGACCTGCGGGAGAAGAGCCGCAAGACGTGGGAGCAAGGAGTGCAGACAAGGCGCGAGCGGGAGGTAAGAGCCGGCCTCTGCCCTGTATCGTGCGCAGCACTCTGCTCTGTCTCTGTATAGTGTGCAGGACTCTGCTCTGTCTCTGTGTTATGCGCAGGACTTTGCTCTGTCTGTGTTATGCGCAGCACTCTGCTGTCTCTGTATCGTGCGCAGCACTCTACTGTCTCTGTGTCTTGTACAGGACTCTTCTCTGTCTCTGTATAGTGTGCAGGACTCTGCTCTGTCTCTGTATAGTGTGCAGGACTCTGCTCTGTCTCTGTATAGTGTGCAGGGCTCTGCTCTGTCTCTGTATAGTGTGCAGGACTCTGCTCTGTCTCTGTATAGTGTACAGGACTCTGCTCTGTCTCTGTATAGTGTGCAGGACTCTGCTCTGTCTCTGTATAGTGTGCAGGACTCTGCTCTGTCTCTGTATATGACCAGCCCAGGGGGATGGGGATTACTCAGTTACCCGGGCCTTTAGCCTTAAGGATGTCGCGGTGGTCGGCTCCCGGGCTCGTACCCTGGGGTCTTTTTTTAAAAGCGTAGATAGTTATTAATTTTATTAAAGTTCGTCACGCCACCTGTGGTTTCTGGTGAGAATCACCAGCGCTGCACAGTCCACTGAGGCCGGTGATAAGGCAGCTGGATGGTATAGCTCCCCACAGGTGGAGCTGGGCCTCAGGGCAGCGTTTGAAGGGGGGATGCAGGACAGGCGAGACCCAGCCGGGTCAGAGCAAGGACAGGGACAGACACTATAGTCACTTCAGTACCTTTTACTGATGAAAATTCAGGCACATCCCGGAGCACTGTAGGGTGAAGGGTGTATGTCCGGATCCTCCCCAATGAGTGGGTGTAGGGCCTCCTGTCTCTTGCATCTGCGTAGTAAGTTTCTGACCTGCCTGGAGCTAGGCCTAACTTTGTCTCTGTCCTGCGCTGGCTGACCTTGTGGTAGGGCCTTTTCTTGGAGTACACGCACCTTAGCTGCGGGCCTATGTGTCTCCCGGCTCTGTTACTTATCAGCACTTTAGCGATCCTGGGACTTGTAGTTCTCCAGGGATTCCGGTTATGCCTTACTGGGTCTTAGAGATCCCGGTAAGTTTCGGACCCGGTGTCCGGTAAATTCTTCGGGGTGAGCTGGTTAAGCTCATCTGCCCCCTATGTACTAACTCTCCACGCTTTCGGCCTACTCGGGCCCTCACTAGGCTATACACACTAACGGCAGCTTGCCGCGCTTCACCGATCTTATGGCGCCGGCACACCTAAAGCTCACTACTCTGAGCTACAACTGAGTCTAGAATGTGCTCCACTGCAGACTGACCTCTCTCAGGCTTCTCTACTGCAGGAACTCTCTCAACAGGTTTGGCTCTCTGTCGACTCCAGTCTAGACTAACAACTAACCGCTGCCTGGCTCCACCTTCCTTATTTATCTATCCCTAACGGGCTCCCTCTGCTGGTCTGAGGTGGAAGGTGGAGATGTGTGAATGGTTATGGGGGCCTCTTGTGGAGGAATCCATCAATGCACTCTTCCAGGATCTGTGATACCAAGCGCAGCTGGGCGTCACATTCCCCCCTAGTTAAGCTCAGCACTCCCGGGCTGAAGTACATTTTATAAAACAATAACAATAGGAAACATGAACAATGCAATAACAATAAGAACAATCTTCCCTTTATGGGAGGCACCAATCTTAAACGTTGCATAACAATAACAAATACGAAGTGTCCTCAGAATTCAAGTCTCTTGTGGTGAGGTTCCCAGAAAGGATGTCCGTCTCACAAGGTAGAGTACTTGGTGGTTTTTGAGGGACCTGTCCCAAACCCTCAACATAGGCCCTGGGGTGGCTGCAAGGCATGAAGATCCCGAGTTGGACCTCCAAGAGAGCCACTCCAGACAGGTTTTCCTTATGAGGTCACCTAAAAGGGGCACTCCAGGGAGCGCAGATATGTACAAAAGCAGTTTTTGGGCTGCACACAGTCCTCAGCCACGCAGTTCTTAGGTAAATAATAAAGAAATTAGTGAGGTAGAGCACAAATGAATAAAGACATACATTAAAGAAAGTACACAATAATACAGTACATTCCAATTTATTACACAATACCCCAGGGGTAACTATCTACATTTTCAGAAATTTGACTATTTATTGAGTGTTCCTAGCAGGGGGTTTACCTCTCGTGCTGCGTACTGATCTGCGTAGTGCAATAGGTGGTGGGGTATCAGTGTCTGTATCCTCAGTTACTCTATCAGTTCTATGTGTGACCATGTTGTAAAACTGCCTTAACCGCTCTCTTGGACTGGCAAGTCTACCATTGGCTGGGCCCTCTTGCTCTGCTCCTGCCGGGGATCCTTCATCCGGGGACACTTCTTGAGCTGGCTCTTCTGCAGCACTTACATGTACAACTTGCTCTGGAGGGTTTTCGGGCTGTTCGTAGAATTGGAGTACTGGAATGATTACTGCACCTCCTATTTGAGGCCAATCTGCCAGGAAGTCTCCTAGGTCAGTGTGGATCACCGCTTCTTTAGGTTCTTCCTGGGTTGTGAGAGGCACTTTTTCTTGGGGTTTCAGTAAGTCTGGACACAACTTTAGGTGGTCCCTGGACACTGTTGCAGTCGTCCTTCCTCCATCACGACTGATTATGCATGTCTTCTTGTTGTCAAATCTTGACGGTAACACAGTTTAGGGTTTTTTTTCCCACTGGTCATCAAGTTTGTGGTTGCGTCTTTTCCTTTTCAATAATGTTTCGCCAGGTGTGAAGGGTTCTGCGGGCACGTTTTTGTTGTAGTGCGCCTCCTGCTTTTCTCTTGCTCGAGTGAGACTGTCATCGACACAAGCTTGTACTCTTCTGTACTGCTCTTGTCTGGTCTTGTCCCTGTCCTCAGTGGTCATGTCAGCTTCAGGCTCCACAACACCAAGCTCCAGATCCATGGGCAGCTTTCCTGGCCTTGCCCGCATGAGATATGCCGGAGTGCAGTTGGTGGAACTTACTGGTATATGATTGTACTGATCCACTAGGTCTGGTAGTAGGTCTGGCCACCGATTTCTCTCCTCAAGTGGTATGGTCTTTAGCAGGTCGATGATGATATTCATCTTCTCACAGAGACCGTTGGTTTGTGGGTGGTACGGTGTAGTTCTGATCTTTTTACACCCGTAGAGATGGCAGAACTCCTTGAACAACTCAGCCTCAAAGGCCGTGCCTTGGTCAGTCAGTACCTGCTCAGGGTAACCATGGGGTCTACAGAAATACGCTTGGAACGTCTTTGCTGCTGTCTCTGCCGTCAGGTCTTTGACGGGGGCGACCACCAGGAAACGTGAGTAGTGATCCACCATGGTCAGAGCATAGGAGTACCCTGACCTGCTGGGGGACAGCTTGACATGGTCCAGGGCCACGATCTCCAGGGGTCGAGTCGTCTTGATGGGTTGCAGGGGCGCCTTCTGGCTTCTGTAGTCTTTTCTTCTTAGGCCACAGGGTCCACAGTCTCGGCACCACCTCTCAATGGAGCTGCGCATTCCCACCCAGTAGAATCGACACTTCAGCAGGGTCTCTAGCTTTTTCCAGCCAAAGTGCCCCGCCTGATCGTGGTAAGCCATCAACACCATTTGTATGTCTGTCTTGGGGACCACTATCTGCCATACCATCTCATGGGTTTTTGGATTGACGTACCTCCGGCACAGCGTCTCACGGTAGATAAACAGCCGGCTTCTCTCGTTCCACAGCTGCTTTGCTTGCAGAGACGCATCTTTCTCCAGGGAGGCACCTTCTTGGGTTATCAGCTCCTTGATGCGGCTGACTGTAGCGCTGGCGTCCCTGCCCTCTGCTAGGCAGGGACGCTGCTCCCCTCACCGCTCTGCTCCGTGCCCGGCGTCCTCTCCCCGCTCTGCTGTCAGCGCGCGCTCCGTCCCGGCGTCCTCCTCCTGCTCTGCTGTCAGCGCGCGCTCCTTCCCGGCGTCCTCCTCCCGCTCTGCTCTCAGCGCGCGCTCCTTCCCGGCCCCTGTGCTTAGGGCGCGCGCGCGCGCGCGCTCCCCTCCTCTTAAAGGGACCGCGCGCGTCGTCCTAAGGAGTCCCCGGCCAATGGCCGGAGGACTTCATCATATATAAGGCACCTCCTCCAAGATGGAGGTGCCCGAGCAATGTTGTTTGCACCTGTGTCTCACCTGTGCTTCAGCCCTCAGGTCCCGTTGCCAGTTACCTGCCAGTTACCTGCCAGTTTCCTGCCAGTTTCCTGCTAGTTACCTGTCTGATTCCTGCCTGAATACTTGTTACCTGTCTGCCAGTCTGAGGTCCGACGGTCTGCCTTACTACTCCTGTCAGTCTGTCTAAAGGACCAGCCTGCCCGCTCACCTGGGAGCGCATATCAGCTACCTGCCTGCTTGCCTGAGGTCCGACGGTCTGCCTTACTACTCCGGTCAGTCTGTCTATGGACCAGCTTGCCCGCTCACCTGGGAGCGCTTCTCCGTTATCTGCCTGCTTGCCAGCCCGGAGGCTCCGTTGTCACGTGCTGTGACCACCAGCTATCTCAGAGACTCTTGCCCGCTCACCTGGGAGCGCATCTCCGTTACCTGCCTACTTGCCAGCCCGGAGGTCCCGTTGTCACGTGCGGTGACCACCAGCTATTCCAGAGACTCTTGCCCGCTCACCTGGGAGCGCTTCTCCGTTACCTACCTGCCTGCCAGCCCGGAGGTTCCGCCGTCACGTGCCGTGACCACCTGCTATTCCAGAGACTCTCGCTTGCTCACCTGGGAGCACACATCTACCATCTGCCTGCTAGCCTACCCGGAGGCTCTGCCATCACAGGTCGTACCTACCCCTTACCCAGAGACTGCCCTGATCACTTGCCGTAACTCCCTGTCCGTTCACCCAGAGACTGCCACCCGCTCCCTTACAAGGGCCGCCCCCTTGTATAATAGCTCAGAGGTTCCGCCTCCCGGACCCGTTACAGTTTGCTCGGGCCATGGAACCCGGTGGCACCCAAGCTCCCTCGCTCTCGGACCTCTGTCTTGAACTGTCCCGTCAGAAGTCCCAACAGGAGGCCATCCTGGGTCATCTGCGGAATGTTAATACTCGCCTGAACACCCTGTCTGATCCACCAACAACCTCCGCCAGTGCCATATCTTGCAATCCGGCAGCTCCGCTGCCCACTAATACTATGGTATCCTACCCCGGACCCCGGCTTTCTGCACCTCCTCGCTTCGGAGGCGACCCCGTCCAGGCTCGGGGCTTCATAAATCAGTGCACCCTGCACTTTGAACTTTTGTCCCATCAGTTTAATTCCGACCGGGCCAAAATTGCCTTTATCATGTCCCATCTCACCGGGGAGGCCCTGGCCTGGCTAAATCCTCTATGGGAGAGAGGAGACCCCCTGGTGTCCAACTTGCCTGCTTTTCTCTCGGCTTTCCGGAAAGTCTTCGACGAACCCGGACGGAAGACCTCATCCGCATCCTCTCTGCTACGCCTCCGTCAGGAGGGTCTCACCGTGGGCCAATATGCCATACGGTTCCGCACCCTTGCCTCGGAGCTGGCCTGGGATAACGACGCTCTGGTATCCGTCTTCTGGGAGGGTCTGTCCGGTCGTATTAAAGATGAACTTGCTGGTCGGGACATTCCTACCTCTCTCGATGATCTAATAACCCTTGCCACCCGGATTGACCTACGGTTCCAGGAGCGTGCCAAAGAGGTCACCCGTGAGAGAAGGATTCCACGTTTAGCTCCTACTTTCCAGAAACCCGTCATTCCCTCCATCTCTCCCCAGGTACACTCTCCTGAGCCTATGCAGGTCGACCAGACCAAGATGGTCAAAACCCGTCAGGACTCACGCCGTGCCGAGGGGAGCTGCTTCTACTGTGGCAGTAAGGAGCACCGGATCCGTGCCTGCCCGGAGAGGTCGGGAAACGCCTGTGTCTAGGTTCGCTCAGAGAGGTCCACCTAGACAAGAATAAATCCTCTCCATCCCTGCTGTTGTCAGTTTCGATCATCTACGGGGAGAACCGTTATTTCGAACTAGCCCAACTTGACTCTGGAGCAGCCGGGAACCTTATTTCACAGTCCCTGGTTGAGAAATACCGCATCCCTACCAAACCTCTGGCTGTACCCTTGTCTGTCGCTGCCGTGGATGGGGGCCTCTTACCTCGCCCCATTCAACTCATCACCGAATCCATTACCCTGCAGGTGGGAATGCTGCATTCTGAAAGTATCTCCTTTCATGTTCTGCCTGGACTCTCTCACGCCCTCTTGCTAGGTCTGCCCTGGCTCCAGAGACATGCACCCGTGCTAGACTGGCAAACCGGAGAGGTCCTTCGCTGGGGACAAGACTGTCATAAAACCTGCCTGGTTCCCGTCCATCCCGTCCGTCCCTCTCCTACCCCAGCTAATCTACCTGGACTTCCGATTCCTTATTGGTCTTATGCAGATGTCTTTAATAAAAAGGAGGCAGAGACATTACCACCACATAGACCATACGACTGTCCCATCGATCTGCTACCCGGTACTACTCCTCCCCGTGGGCGTATCTATCCTTTATCCGCTGCTGAGACCCGGTCAATGTCCGAATATATTGAGGAGAATCTGGCCAGAGGATTCATCCGGAAATCTACCTCCCCGGCGGGAGCAGGCTTCTTTTTCGTCAAAAAGAAGGACGGCTCTCTCCGTCCCTGTATAGACTATAGAGGCCTAAACCTGATCACGGTGAAGAATAAGTACCCCCTTCCGCTCATTCCAGAATTATTTGATCGCCTGAGGGGGGCTAGGATCTTCACCAAACTGGACCTTCGTGGGGCGTACAACCTGGTTCGTATTCGTCAGGGGGATGAATGGAAGACGGCATTCAACACCCGGGACGGCCACTATGAATACCTGGTAATGCCCTTTGGTCTCTGTAACGCTCCTGCCGTCTTTCAAGAGTTGGTCAATGACATCTTCCGGGACCTTCTCTACTCCTGCGTAGTGGTGTACCTGGACGACATCTTGGTCTTCTCTCCGGATCTCCAGACTCACCGGAGGGACGTTCGTCAGGTCCTGCTCAGGCTAAGGCAGAACCATCTCTACGCTAAATTTGAGAAGTGCCTCTTTGAGCAGACCTCGCTTCCGTTTCTGGGCTACATTATCTCTCAGACCGGCCTACAAATGGATCCTGAGAAACTGTCTGCCATCGAGAAATGGCCCCGACCGGAGGGGTTGAAGGCCATTCAGCGATTCCTGGGCTTCGCCAACTACTACCGCCTCTTCATACCACACTTCTCTTCCCGGACGGCCCCAATTTCTGCGCTCACCCGTAAAGGTACTAATCCCAAAGAGTGGCCACCCGAAGCAGAGGAGGCCTTTCTTTCCCTTAAACAGGCCTTCTCTTCCGCCCCGGTGCTGCATCGCCCAGATGGCAACAAACAGTTCTTCCTGGAAGTTGACGCCTCCTCCTCTGGAGCCGGAGCGGTACTTACTCAAAAATCATCTTCCGGGAGGATGGTAACTTGTGGCTTCTTCTCTAAACTCTTCTCCTCCTCTGAGCGCAACTATTCCATAGGAGACCGAGAGTTATTGGCCATCAAACTGGCATTGGAGGAGTGGCGTTACCTGCTCGAGGGGGCTCTTCACCCGGTAATAATTTACACTGACCACAAGAACTTGGCTTACCTCCAGCATGCCCAGAGACTTAACCCGCGCCAAGCCCGGTGGTCCTTGTTTTTTGCTCGTTTTGATTTTGTCCTTCATTTTCGCCCGGCTGACAAAAACGTCAAGGCGGACGCCTTGTCTCGGTCCTTTCTGGTGTCTGATCTCGAGGAGGATCCGAAACATATCATCGATCCCGCCAGAGTAATGCAGGTGGCTCCCGTGAGTCTAAATCGTCTTCCTCCTGGTAAGACGTTCGTACCAGTACCTGATCGGGAGAAGATCCTACACTGGGGTCATTCGTCTAAACTAGCTGGCCACGCCGGTCAGAAAAAGACCCTCCAGCTTATTACCCGGCACTACTGGTGGCCTAACCTGCACAAGGATGTGATAGACTTTGTTTCTGCCTGTGTGTCCTGCGCCCGCAACAAAGTTCCGAGACACCTGCCGGCCGGCCGCCTCCTACCTCTGCCAGTACCTGCTGCCCCCTGGCAGCATATAGCGATGGACTTCATTACTGATCTACCCGTCTCTGCCGGTTGTACGGTCATTTGGGTGGTCGCTGACCGCTTCTCCAAGATGGCTCACTTCATTCCACTGCCAGGTCTTCCGTCTGCACCCGAGCTGGCTAAAGACTTTATCCACCACATCTTCCGTCTTCATGGCCTGCCCCGTCACATCGTGTCGGATCGTGGGGTACAGTTCACTTCCCGTTTCTGGAGAGCCACTTGTAAATTGCTGGACGTCACCCTGGACTTCTCCTCCGCTTACCACCCACAGTCTAATGGTCAAGTGGAGCGGATCAATCAGAACCTGACCAGTTACCTTCGGCACTTCGTTAATGCCCACCATTCTGACTGGGTGGATCTCCTGCCATGGGCCGAATTCTCGTACAACAATCACGAGAGCGAGTCTTCCTCCAAATCCCCGTTTTTTATAGTCTACGGTCAGCATCCTCGGATCCCGTTTCCCGTCTCCACCTCGGCGGACAATCCGGCTGCGGAATCTCTTGTTAACAAATTTTCCTCCATATGGGAGAGTACCCGGTCCGCACTCCTTCTGTCATCCGAGCGTATGAAAAGACACGCTGACAAAAAACGTCTGGACCCTCCTCAATTCCGCCCTGGGGATAAAGTCTGGCTCTCGTCCAAATATGTCCGGCTCAAGATCCCTTCCTATAAGTTAGGGCCTCGGTTCATCGGCCCACTGGAGGTCATCAGTCAGATCAACCCGGTGGCCTATAAATTGAAACTCCCGGCCAACTTACGGATCCCTAACTCCTTCCATGTGTCTCTCCTCAAACCTGTAGTGCTTAACTCTTTTTCCAAGTCTACAGGTACGCCTCCTGCTCCGGTTTCTGCTGAGGACGAGTTTGAGGTAGAGAACATTCTTGCCACAAAAAGGGTAAGAGGAAAGACCTTTTTTCTGGTAGATTGGAAGGGGTTTGGTCCTGAGGAGAGAACGTGGGAGCCCCGGGAGAACATCCATGCCCCTCTCATCCTAGCTAAATTTCTGTCTGGCCTAAAAAAGGGGGGGCCTAAAGGGGGGGGTACTGTAGCGCTGGCGTCCCTGCCCTCTGCTAGGCAGGGACGCTGCTCCCCTCACCGCTCTGCTCCGTGCCCGGCGTCCTCTCCCCGCTCTGCTGTCAGCGCGCGCTCCGTCCCGGCGTCCTCCTCCTGCTCTGCTGTCAGCGCGCGCTCCTTCCCGGCGTCCTCCTCCCGCTCTGCTCTCAGCGCGCGCTCCTTCCCGGCCCCTGTGCTTAGGGCGCGCGCGCGCTCCCCTCCTCTTAAAGGGACCGCGCGCGTCGTCCTAAGGAGTCCCCGGCCAATGGCCGGAGGACTTCATCATATATAAGGCACCTCCTCCAAGATGGAGGTGCCCGAGCAATGTTGTTTGCACCTGTGTCTCACCTGTGCTTCAGCCCTCAGGTCCCGTTGCCAGTTACCTGCCAGTTTCCTGCCAGTTTCCTGCTAGTTACCTGTCTGATTCCTGCCTGAATACTTGTTACCTGTCTGCCAGTCTGAGGTCCGACGGTCTGCCTTACTACTCCTGTCAGTCTGTCTAAAGGACCAGCCTGCCCGCTCACCTGGGAGCGCATATCAGCTACCTGCCTGCTTGCCTGAGGTCCGACGGTCTGCCTTACTACTCCGGTCAGTCTGTCTATGGACCAGCTTGCCCGCTCACCTGGGAGCGCTTCTCCGTTATCTGCCTGCTTGCCAGCCCGGAGGCTCCGTTGTCACGTGCTGTGACCACCAGCTATCTCAGAGACTCTTGCCCGCTCACCTGGGAGCGCATCTCCGTTACCTGCCTACTTGCCAGCCCGGAGGTCCCGTTGTCACGTGCGGTGACCACCAGCTATTCCAGAGACTCTTGCCCGCTCACCTGGGAGCGCTTCTCCGTTACCTACCTGCCTGCCAGCCCGGAGGTTCCGCCGTCACGTGCCGTGACCACCTGCTATTCCAGAGACTCTCGCTTGCTCACCTGGGAGCACACATCTACCACCTGCCTGCTAGCCTACCCGGAGGCTCTGCCATCACAGGTCGTACCTACCCCTTACCCAGAGACTGCCCTGATCACTTGCCGTAACTCCCTGTCCGTTCACCCAGAGACTGCCACCCGCTCCCTTACAAGGGCCGCCCCCTTGTATAATAGCTCAGAGGTTCCGCCTCCCGGACCCGTTACACTGACAACCGTGTCACTGTCCTGGGTCTCTTTCCAGCTGTGGTGAGGAAGGGGGTTTAACGTCTTTTCACGCTGCCTCCTGGAGCCTCGTTGCTCGTGGATCATCCCATTCTGGTGAAAGGCAGGTAGTTCAATCTCCTCCAGGTCATCCACTTCTTCTTCTGTGTCTGACTGGTGAGGCATCCTAGACAGGGCATCGGCGTTGGCGTTCTTGCGGCCCGGTATATGATTGTGAATTGGTAGTTTGACAGCCGAGCCATCCATTGTTGTTCCAGTGCTCCTAGCTTAGCTGTTTCAAGATGGGTCAAGGGGTTGTTATCAGTGAAGGCAGTGAACTTACTGAAGGCTAGATAGTGCTTGAACCTTTCTGTGATGGCCCAGACCAAGGCCAGGAACTCCAACTTAAAGCTGCTATAGTTCTCTGGGTTCCTCTCGGACGGGCGGAGCTTCCTGCTTGAATATGCGATGACTTTCTCCTGGCCATTCTGCTTCTGACTTAGAACAGCACCCAGCCCTTCGTTGCTGGCATCAGTATACAGCAGGAACGGTTGCCTGTAGTCAGGGTAGGCAAGGATCTCATCGCCTGTCAGGATCTCCTTCATCTCCTGAAACGACTCGGCTTGCTCCTTACCCCAGTG
Source organism: Phyllobates terribilis (assembly GCF_046119375.1). Classification (NCBI taxonomy): domain Eukaryota; kingdom Metazoa; phylum Chordata; class Amphibia; order Anura; family Dendrobatidae; genus Phyllobates; species Phyllobates terribilis. The sequence continues at coordinate 29,338,112 of NW_027362763.1, forward strand.
GAATGGGGGATTCCTGCCTTTGGGGGACTGCCCTACCAGGAGGTCTTGCAGAGGAGCTGCTTTCTTTGTGTAGTCCTTTACAAACCTCCGGTAGTATCCTACTAGTCCCAAGAACTGACGCACCTCCTTGAGGTTCTTCGGCTCCGGCCATTTCTGGATGGCAGTGACTTTCTCCGGGTCTGGTGCTACTCCTTCCGGACTGACAATGTGCCCCAGGTACTGTACCTTTCTCTTGAGCAGGTGGCACTTTGAGGGCTTCATCTTCATCCGATACCGGGACAGTGACTCAAATACCTCTGCCAGGTGCTTCAAGTGCTCCTGGTACATTCTGGAGTACACAATTACATCATCCAGGTAAAGTAACACAGTCTCGAAGTTGCGGTGTCCCAGCCAGCACTCCATCAATCTCTGGAACGTTCCGGGGGCATTGCAGAGTCCAAATGGCATGCTATTGAACTCGCAGAGTCCCATCGGGGTGGTGAAGGCCGTCTTCTCCTGATCCTCCTCAGCCACAGCTGCTTGCCAGTTCCCACTAGTGAGGTCAAGGGTGGAGAAGTAATTTGCAGACTTTAAGGCAGCTAGGGACTCCTCTATGCGTGGTAAAGGGTATGCATCCTTATGTGTAATGCGATTTACTTGACGGTAATCTACACACATTCTCATGCTCCCGTCCTTTTTCCTAACCAGCACTAGGGGATCTGCCCAGGGACTACAACTCTCCCTTATCACTCCTGCCTTCCTCATGTCATGCAGCATTTCCTTAGCCTTCTGGTAGTGAGCTGGTGGTATAGGCCTGTAACGTTCTTTGATGGGTGGATGGTCACCTGTGGGGATATGATGTTGAACCCCCTTAACCCTCCCGAAGTCAAGTGGATGTTTACTGAACACCTGTGCGTATTCTTGAACCACCCGGTGTACACCCTGTTTCTGATGGGCAGAAGTGGTGTCCGTCCCAACATGGAGCTGTTGACACCAGTCCTCCACCTGGGTTGCAGGGTCATTATCCTCCTCTTCTTCTGGTGAAGTTAAGGACTCCACCACATGGATACAGTTGTTATAGACAGCATGTAATTTGGCAACAGTGGCATAACGTGGCAGTCTGACCTCATCTTCCCCTAAGTTGAGAAGACGGACGGGCACCCTCCCATTACGTACATCTACCACTCCCCTGGCAGTTAAGAGCGTGGGTCTATGTTCAGAGCAAAGGGGTTCTACTACCGCCTGGTAGCTCTGTCCTCTAAGACCTATGGCAGCTCTACACCAGATGAGCATTTCACTCATTGGGGGGATGACAATGGGTATGGGGTCTGTCACCCGTACATTACCAATTTCACCATCTGTTAACCTTACTTGCTGTTGGTACATCAGGACGCGGATCTCTCTCTGCAGCGCCCTCCTCTGCCCTGGTCTGGCAGTGTCAGCTATCTGTTGGAGCAAGAACACAACTTCTCCCAAACAGTTACCAACTATGTTAGTGCCAAGTACCATATACGGATTAGTGTCATCAGGATTGGTCTCTACTACAATTAGTCCCTGGTCCTTCAGCTCCACTCTCCCCACCTTTACTGTCACATTCTTAACCCCGAGTAGGTTAAGGGGAGTCCATTTGAGGCATAAACAGAAAGATTTGAAGCTGGCGGACGTAGGTCGTCCATGGACCAGAACCTCTTGTAGAGGACGTCAGGCATGATGGTTACCTGAGATCCTGTGTCTAGCAGAGCATGCGTCGAGATCCCATCCAACACAATGGACAGGAAAGGTCTTCCTCTGACGAACCTGTTGTACCAGTCTGATGGGCCTGGTGAGTTTACTCCTGGGTGTCGGCCCTCGGACCCAGGGTTTTCTCGTTTAAAGGACAATTCTGGGCGATGTGTCCGGTCTTGCGGCAGCGGTAGCAGGCTGAGTCCTTCTGTGGACGGCGCTGGTCACTGGTCCTTGGCGAGGGTGGTGTTGGCCTTCTCCTCCTCCGCATCCAGGGGACATCCTAAGGGCTATCGGCTAACAGGATCTTCCCTCCTTCCTCGGGCTCCGTCCGCAGCTGCAGGGCACTCAGCACAGTGGTCAGGGTTTTACTCAACTGACGCACTTCAGAGCGCAAACTGTCCAGTTCTTTAGGGGACGTTGCTGGGACTTTAGCTTCAGCAGCCACTGGGGAATAGGTTGGTGTAGCAGGCACTGGGGTAGCCCCACCCTGGTAACATTGGATGGCATTTGTTTCCAGGGGCTGCAGTCCTTTTATAGCCATGTCCTTAAGATTGTCAAAGGTGACATCTGGATGATCCAGGGACCACCAACGCACAGTCCTGCTCTCCTCTGGAGACCTCAGTCCCCGGACAAACTGTTCCTTCAGCATCTTGTTCTCATTCTCAACCCTGGTTGGACTAACCTGGTTCAGAGCCCGCAGGGCCCCCTGTAGACGCCAGGCGTAGTCCCGAACATTGTCCTCTGGTTGTTGGGAGCAGCTGTAGAACCTCATCTGGAGGTCCGCCTCAGTAAGGTCCTCAAAGACAGTCTGTAGTTTTTGGAATATTGCGGACACTGACACCCGGTCTGCGGCCGACCATGTTTCCACTTCCCGTTCTGCAGCACCAGTCAGTTGTCCTAATACAGCGGCCCTCTGCTTGCCTGTCATAGAGTACATGTCCAAGATACCACATATCTTCCGTTTGAATCCAGACAGGGTATCTGGTTTGCCGTTGTACTGGGGGAGCCACTCCGCTCCAGGAATGTACGGTAAAGTCACAGGAATAACAGGTGTTACAGGCGCCGTTGGTGGAGCGGCGGCCTCTGCCTGCTCATCATCGGGCGCAGGTTGAACCTCAGGGACGTTAACCGGTAGGTCGGCGTTATGCTGTTCGTCGGACATCTTGGCGCCCCCATTGTTAACCGTGGCCTACCTTCTAGTTTTTCTTCCGGTAGGCCGCAGCTCCGCAGGCGACGGTTGTCTTCAGGACCTTGTGTCGCTTGCGTCCTACGTCAGAGCGTTCAGCGACGCTCCGTACAGGACCTGGCGATTCCTGATTTGACGTCGAGGCATGAGGCGTGTCCGGGGCTTCGCGCTCTTTTGCAGGTACGCCCCTAATTTTCCCGCGGTTACGCCCTTCTTCTCGCTCGGCGGCCCAAAAATGGCGGCAACCTTCACCACAACTTTACGTACTCAGTTCAGAATAAAGCCGCACAGTACCCGGTGGCAACGGGCATAAAACTCCGTCGTTGCAGCGGGCACACTATCCTGTTCATAACGCCAGGAAAGAGATGACTAGCTCAGGGGATGGGGATTACTCGGTTACTCGGGCCTTTAGCCTTAAGGATGTCGCGGTGGTCGGCTCCCGGGCCCGTACCCTGGGGTCCCTTTTTAAAAGCGTAGTTATTAATTTTATTAAAGTTCGTCACGCCACCTGTGGTTTCTGGTGAGAATCACCAGCGCTGCGCAGTCCGCTGAGGCCGGTGATAAGGCAGCTTGATGGTATGGCTCCCCACAGGTGGAGCTGGGCCTCAGGGCAGTGTATGAAGAGGAATGCAGGACAGACGAGACCCAGCCGGGTCCGAGCAAGAACAGGGACAGACACGATAGTCACTTCAGTACCTTTTACTGATGGAAATTCAGGCACATCCCGGAGCACTGTAGGGTGAAGGGTGTATGTCCGGATCCTCCCCAATGAGTGGGTGTAGGGCCTCCTGTCTCTTGCCTCTGCGTAGTAAGTTTCTGACCTGCCTGGAGCTAGGCCTAACTTTGTCTCTGTCCTGCGCTGGCTGACCTTGTGGTAGGGCCTTTTCTTGGAGTACACGCTCCTTACCTGCGGGCCTATGTGTCTCCCGGCTCTGTTGCGTATCAGCACTTTAGCGATCCTGGGACTTGTAGTTCTCCAGGGATTCCGGTTATGCCTTACTGGGTCTTAGAGATTCCGGTAAGCTTTGGACCCGGTGTCCGGAAAAAGCTTCGGGGTGAGTTGGTTAATCTCCTCTGCACCCTATGTACTAACTCTCCACACGCCTTCGGCCTACTCGGGCCCTCACTAGGCTATACACACTAACGGCAGCTTGCCGCGCTTCACCGATCTTATGGCGCCAGCACACCTAAAGCTCACTACTCTGAGCTACAACTGAGTCTGGACTGTGCTCCACTGCAGACTGACCTCTCTCAGGCTTCTCTACTGCAGGAACTCTCTCAACAGGTTTGGCTCTCTGTCGACTCCAGTCTAGACTAACAACTAACCGCTGCCTGGCTCCACCTTCCTTATTTATCTATCCCTAACGGGCTCCCTCTGCCGGTCTGAGGTGGAAGGTGGAGATGTGTGAATGGTTATGGGGGCCTCTTGTGGAGGAATCCATCAATGCACTCTTCCAGGATCTGTGATACCAAGCGCAGCTGGGCGTCACATATAGTGTGCAGGACTCTGCTCTGTCTCTGTATAGTGTGCAGGACTCTGCTCTGTGTCTGTATAGTGTACATGACTCTGCTCTGTCTCTGTATAGTGAGCAGGACTCTGCTCTGTCTCTGTATAGTGTGCAGGACTCTGCTCTGTCTCTGTATAGTGTGCAGGACTCTGCTCTGTCTCTGTATAGTGTGCAGGGCTCTGCTCTGTCTCTGTATAGTGTGCAGGGCTCTGCTCTGTCTCTATATAGTGTGCAGGGCTCTGCTCTGTCTCTGTATAGTGAGCAGGACTCTGCTCTGTCTCTGTATAGTGTGCAGGACTCTGCTCTGTCTCTGTATAGTGTGCAGGGCTCTGCTCTGTCTCTGTATAGTGTGCAGGACTCTGCTCTGTCTCTGTATAGTGTGCAGCACTCTGCTCTGTCTCTGTATAGTGTGCAGGACTCTGCTCTGTCTCTGTATAGTGAGCAGGACTCTGCTCTGTCTCTGTATAGTGTGCAGGGCTCTGCTCTGTCTCTGTATAGTGTGCAGGACTCTGCTCTGTGTCTGTATAGTGTGCAGGGCTCTGCTCTGTCTCTGCATAGTGTGCAGGACTCTGCTCTGTCTCTGTATAGTGTGCAGGGCTCTGCTCTGTCTCTGTATAGTGTGCAGGGCTCTGCTCTGTCTCTGTATAGTGTGCAGGACTCTGCTCTGTCTCTATATAGTGTGCAGGACTCTGCTCTGTCCCTGTATAGTGTGCAGGACTCTGCTCTGTGTCTGTATAGTGTGCAGGACTCTGCTCTGTCTCTGTATAGTGTGCAGGGCTCTGCTCTGTCTCTGTATAGTGTGCAGCACTCTGCTCTGTCTCTGTATAGTGCGCAGGACTCTGCTCTGTCTCTGTATAGTGTGCAGGACTCTGCTCTGTCTCTATATAGTGTGCAGGGCTCTGCTCTGTCTCTGTATAGTGTGCAGGACTCTGCTCTGTCTCTGTATAGTGTGCAGGACTCTGCTCTGTCTCTGTATAGTATACAGGACTCTGCTCTGTCTCTGTATAGTGTGCAGGGCTCTGCTCTGTCTCTGTATAGTGTGCAGGACTCTGCTCTGTCTCTGTATAGTGTGCAGGACTCTGCTCTGTCTCTGTATAGTATACAGGACTCTGCTCTGTCTCTGTATAGTGTGCAGGGCTCTGCTCTGTCTCTGTATAGTGTGCAGGACTCTGCTCTGTCTCTGTATAGTGTGCAGGGCTCTGCTCTGTCTCTGTATAGTGTGCAGGGCTCTGCTCTGTCTCTGTATAGTGTACAGGACTCTGCTCTGTCTCTGTATAGTGTGCAGGACTCTGCTCTGTCTCTGTATAGTGTACAGGACTCTGCTCTGTCTCTGTATAGTGCGCAGGACTCTGCTCTGTCTCTCTATAGTGTGCAGGACTCTGCTCTGTCTCTGTATAGTGCGCAGGGCTCTGCTCTGTCTCTGTATAGTGTGCAGGACTCTGCTCTGTCTCTGTATAGTGTGCAGGACTCTGCTCTGTCTCTGTATAGTGTGCAGGACTCTGCTCTGTCTCTGTATAGTGCGCAGGGCTCTGCTCTGTCTCTGTATAGTGTGCAGGGCTCTGCTCTGTCTCTGTATAGTGTGCAGGACTCTGCTCTGTCTCTGTATAGTGTACAGGACTCTGCTCTGTCTCTGTATAGTGTACAGGACTCTTCTCTGTCTCTGTATAGTGTACAGGACTCTGCTCTGTCTCTGTGTCTTGTACAGGACTCTTCTCTGTCTCTGTATAGTATACAGGACTCTGCTCTGTCTCTGTATAGTATACAGGACTCTGCTCTGTCTCTGTATAGTGTACAGGACTCTTCTCTGTCTCTGTATAGTGTACAGGACTCTGCTCTGTCTCTGTGTCTTGTGCAGGACTCTGCTCTGTCTCTGTATAGTGTGCAGGGCTCTGCTCTGTCTCTGTATAGTATACAGGACTCTGCTCTGTCTCTGTATAGTGCGCAGGACTCTGCGCTGTCTCTGTATAGTGTGCAGGACTCTGCTCTGTCTCTGTATAGTGTACAGGACTCTTCTCTGTCTCTGTATAGTGCGAAGGACTCTGCTCTGTCTCTGTATAGTGCGCAGGACTCTGCTCTGTCTCTGTATAGTGTGCAGGGCTCTGCTCTGTCTCTGTATAGTGTGCAGGACTCTGCTCTGTTTCTGTATAGTGTACAGGACTCTGCTCTGTCTCTGTATAGTGTGCAGGGCTCTGCTCTGTCTCTGTATAGTGTGCAGGGCTCTGCTCTGTCTCTGTATAGTGTGCAGGACTCTGCTCTGTCTCTGTGTCTTGTGCAGGACTCTGCTCTGTCTCTGTATAGTGTGCAGGACTCTGCTCTGTCTCTGTATAGTGTGCAGGACTCTGCTCTGTCTCTGTATAGTGTGCAGGACTCTGCTCTGTCTCTGTATAGTGAGCAGGACTCTGCTCTGTCTCTGTATAGTGTGCAGGACTCTGCTCTGTCTCTGTATAGTGTGCAGGGCTCTGCTCTGTCTCTGTATAGTGTGCAGGGCTCTGCTCTGTCTCTGTGTCTTGTGCAGGACTCTGCTCTGTCTCTGTATAGTATACAGGACTCTGCTCTGTCTCTGTATAGTATACAGGACTCTGCTCTGTCTCTGTATAGTGTACAGGACTCTTCTCTGTCTCTGTATAGTGTACAGGACTCTGCTCTGTCTCTGTGTCTTGTGCAGGACTCTGCTCTGTCTCTGTATAGTATACAGGACTCTGCTCTGCCTCTGTATAGTGTACAGGACTCTTCTCTGTCTCTGTATAGTGTACAGGACTCTGCTCTGTCTCTGTGTCTTGTACAGGACTCTGCTCTGTCTCTGTATAGTGTGCAGGGCTCTGCTCTGTCTCTGTATAGTATACAGGACTCTGCTCTGTGTCTGTATAGTGCGCAGGACTCTGCTCTGTCTCTGTATATTGAGCAGGACTCTGCTCTGTCTCTGTATAGTGTGCAGGGCTCTGCTCTGTCTCTGTATAGTGTGCAGGGCTCTGCTCTGTCTCTGTATAGTGTGCAGGACTCTGCTCTGTCTCTGTATAGTGTGCAGGGCTCTGCTCTGTCTCTGTATAGTGTGCAGGGCTCTGCTCTGTCTCTGTATAGTGTGCAGGACTCTGCTCTGTCTCTGTATATTGAGCAGGACTCTGCTCTGTCTCTGTATAGTGTACAGGACTCTGCTCTGTCTCTGTATAGTGCGCAGGACTCTGCTCTGTCTCTGTATAGTGTGCAGGACTCTGCTCTGTCTCTGTATAGTGTGCAGGACTCTTCTCTGTCTCTGTATAGTGCGCAGGACTCTGCTCTGTCTCTGTGTCTTGTGCAGGACTCTGCTCTGTCTCTGTATAGTGTGCAGGGCTCTGCTCTGTCTCTGTATAGTGTGCAGGACTCTGCTCTGTCTCTGTATAGTGAGCAGGACTCTGCTCTGTCTCTGTATAGTGCGCAGGACTCTGCTCTGTCTCTGTATAGTGTGCAGGACTCTGCTCTGTCTCTGTATAGTGTGCAGGACTCTTCTCTGTCTCTGTATAGTGCGCAGGACTCTGCTCTGTCTCTGTGTCTTGTGCAGGACTCTGCTCTGTCTCTGTATAGTGTGCAGGGCTCTGCTCTGTCTCTGTATAGTGTGCAGGGCTCTGCTCTGTCTCTGTATAGTGTGCAGGACTCTGCTCTGTCTCTGTATAGTGTGCAGGACTCTGCTCTGTCTCTGTATAGTGTGCAGGACTCTGCTCTGTCTCTGTATAGTGTGCAGGACTCTGCTCTGTCTCTGTATAGTGTGCAGGACTCTGCTCTGTCTCTGTATAGTGTGCAGGACTCTGCTCTGTCTCTGTATAGTGTGCAGGACTCTGCTCTGTCTCTGTATAGTGAGCAGGACTCTTCTCTGTCTCTGTATAGTGTGCAGGACTCTGCTCTGTCTCTGTGTCTTGTGCAGGACTCTGCTCTGTCTCTGTATAGTGTGCAGGGCTCTGCTCTGTCTCTGTATAGTGTGCAGGACTCTGCTCTGTCTCTGTATAGTGTACAGGACTCTGCTCTGTCTCTGTATAGTGTGCAGGACTCTGCTCTGTCTCTGTATAGTGTGCAGGGCTCTGCTCTGTCTCTGTATAGTGTGCATGGCTCTGCTCTGTCTCTGTACAGTGTGCAGGACTCTGCTCTGTCTCTGTATAGTGTGCAGGGCTCTGCTCTGTCTCTGTATAGTGTGCAGGGCTCTGCTCTGTCTCTGTATAGTGCACAGGACTCTGCTCTGTCTCTGTATAGTGTGCAGGGCTCTGCTCTGTCTCTGTATAGTGTGCAGGACTCCGCTCTGTCTCTGTATAGTGTGCAGGGCTCTGCTCTGTCTCTGTATAGTGTGCAGGACTCCGCTCTGTCTCTGTATAGTGTGCAGGACTCTTCTCTGTCTCTGTATAGTGTGCAGGACTCCGCTCTGTCTCTGTATAGTGTGCAGGACTCTTCTCTGTCTCTGTATAGTGTGCAGGGCTCTGCTCTGTCTCTGTATAGTGTGCAGGGCTCTGCTCTGTCTCTGTATAGTGCACAGGACTCTGCTCTGTCTCTGTATAGTGTGCAGGGCTCTGCTCTGTCTCTGTATAGTGTGCAGGACTCCGCTCTGTCTCTGTATAGTGTGCAGGGCTCTGCTCTGTCTCTGTATAGTGTGCAGGACTCTGCTCTGTCTCTGTATAGTGTGCAGGACTCTTCTCTGTCTCTGTATAGTGTGCAGGACTCTGCTCTGTCTCTGTATAGTGTGCAGGGCTCTGCTCTGTCTCTGTATAGTGTACAGGACTCTGCTCTGTCTCTGTATAGTGTGCAGGGCTCTGCTCTGTCTCTGTATAGTGTACAGGACTCTGCTCTATCTCTGTATAGTGTGCAGGACTCTGCTCTGTCTCTGTATAGTGTGCAGGACTCTGCTCTGTCTCTGTATAGTGTGCAGGGCTCTGCTCTGTCTCTGTATAGTGTGCAGGGCTCTGCTCTGTCTCTGTATAGTGTGCAGGGCTCTGCTCTGTCTCTGTATAGTGTGCAGGGCTCTGCTCTGTCTCTGTATAGTGTGCAGGACTCTGCTCTGTCTCTGTATAGTGTACAGGACTCTGCTCTGTCTCTGTATAGTGTGCAGGACTCTGCTCTGTCTCTGTATAGTGTGCAGGACTCGTCTCTGTCTCTGTATAGTGTACAGGACTCTGCTCTCTCTCTGTATAGTGTACAGGACTCTGCTCTGTCTCTGTATAGTGTGCAGGGCTCTGCTCTGTCTCTGTATAGTGCTCTGCTCTGTCTCTGTATAGTGTACAGGACTCTGCTCTGTCTCTGTATAGTGAGCAGGACTGTGCTCTGTCTCTGTATAGTGCGCAGGACTCTGCTCTGTCTCTGTATAGTGTGCAGGGCTCTGCTCTGTCTCTGTATAGTGTACAGGGCTCTGCTGTGTCTCTGTATAGTGTGCAGCACTCTGCTGTGTCTCTGTATAGTGTGCAGGACTCTGCTCTGTCTCTGTGTCTTGTGCAGGACTCTGCTCTGTCTCTGTATAGTGTGCAGCACTCTGCTGTGTCTCTGTATAGTGTGCAGGACTCTGCTCTGTCTCTGTGTCTTGTGCAGGACTCTGCTCTGTCTCTGTATAGTGTGCAGGGCTCTGCTCTGTCTCTGTATAGTGTGCAGGACTCTGCTCTGTCTCTGTATAGTGTACAGGACTCTGCTCTGTCTCTGTATAGTGTGCAGGACTCTGCTCTGTCTCTGTATAGTGTACAGGACTCTGCTCTGTCTCTGTATAGTGTGCAGGGCTCTGCTCTGTCTCTGTATAGTGTGCAGGACTCTGCTCTGTCTCTGTGTCTTGTGCAGGACTCTGCTCTGTCTCTGTATAGTGTGCAGGACTCTGCTCTGTCTCTGTATAGTGTGCAGGACTCTGCTCTGTCTCTGTATAGTGTGCAGGGCTCTGCTCTGTCTCTGTATAGTGTGCAGGACTCTGCTCTGTCTCTGTATAGTGTGCAGGACTCTGCTCTGTCTCTGTATAGTGTGCAGGGCTCTGCTCTGTCTCTGTATAGTGTGCAGCACTCTGCTCTGTCTCTGTAAAGTGTGCAGGGCTCTGCTCTGTCTCTGTATAGTGTGCAGGGCTCTGCTCTGTCTCTGTATAGTGTGCAGGACTCTGCTCTGTCTCTGTATAGTGTGCAGGACTCTGCTCTGTCTCTGTATAGTGTGCAGGACTCTGCTCTGTCTCTGTATAGTGTGCAGGACTCTGCTCTGTCTCTGTATAGTGTGCAGGACTCTGCTCTGTCTCTGTATAGTGTACAGGACTCTGCTCTGTCTCTGTATAGTGTGCAGGACTCTGCTCTGTCTCTGTATAGTGTGCAGGACTCTGCTCTCTCTCTGTATAGTGTGCAGGACTCTGCTCTGTCTCTGTATAGTGTGCAGGACTCTGCTCTGTCTCTGTATAGTGTGCAGGACTCTGCTCTGTCTCTGTATAGTGTGCAGGACTCTGCTCTGTCTCTGTATAGTGTGCAGGGCTCTGCTCTGTCTCTGTATAGTGTGCAGGACTCTGCTCTGTCTCTCTATAGTGTGCAGGACTCTGCTCTGTCTCTGTATAGTGCGCAGGGCTCTGCTCTGTCTCTGTATAGTGTGCAGGGCTCTGCTCTGTCTCTGTATAGTGTGCAGGACTCTGCTCTGTCTCTGTATAGTGTGCAGGACTCTGCTCTGTCTCTGTATAGTGTGCAGGACTCTGCTCTGTCTCTGTATAGTGTGCAGGGCTCTGCTCTGTCTCTGTATAGTGTGCAGGACTCTGCTCTGTCTCTGTATAGTGTGCAGGACTCTGCTCTGTCTCTGTATAGTGTGCAGGGCTCTGCTCTGTCTCTGTATAGTGTGCAGGACTCTGCTCTGTCTCTGTATAGTGCGCAGGACTCTGCTCTGTCTCTGTATAGTGTGCAGGACTCTGCTCTGTCTCTGTATAGTGTGCAGGGCTCTGCTCTGTCTCTGTATAGTGTGCAGGGCTCTGCTCTGTCTCTGTATAGTGTGCAGGACTCTGCTCTGTCTCTGTATAGTGCGCAGGACTCTGCTCTGTCTCTGTATAGTGTGCAGGGCTCTGCTCTGTCTCTGTATAGTGTGCAGGGCTCTGCTCTGTCTCTGTATAGTGCGCAGGACTCTGCTCTGTCTCTGTATAGTGTGCAGGACTCTGCTCTGTCTCTGTATAGTGTGCAGGACTCTGCTCTGTCTCTGTATAGTGTGCAGGGCTCTGCTCTGTCTCTGTATAGTGTGCAGGACTCTGCTCTGTCTCTGTATAGTGTGCAGGGCTCTGCTCTGTCTCTGTATAGTGCACAGGACTCTGCTCTGTCTCTGTATAGTGCGCAGGACTCTGCTCTGTCTCTGTATAGTGTGCAGGACTCTGCTCTGTCTCTGTATAGTGTGCAGGACTCTGCTCTGTCTCTGTATAGTGTGCAGGGCTCTGCTCTGTCTCTGTATAGTGTGCAGGACTCTGCTCTGTCTCTGTATAGTGCACAGGACTCTGCTCTGTCTCTGTATAGTGCGCAGGACTCTGCTCTGTCTCTGTATAGTGTGCAGGACTCTGCTCTGTCTCTGTATAGTGTGCAGGGCTCTGCTCTGTCTCTGTATAGTGTGCAGGGCTCTGCTCTGTCTCTGTATAGTGTGCAGGACTCTGCTCTGTCTCTGTATAGTGCGCAGGACTCTGCTCTGTCTCTGTATAGTGCGCAGGACTCTGCTCTGTCTCTGTATAGTGTGCAGGGCTCTGCTCTGTCTCTGTATAGTGCGCAGGACTCTGCTCTGTCTCTGTATAGTGTGCAGGGCTCTGCTCTGTCTCTGTATAGTGTGCAGGGCTCTGCTCTGTCTCTGTATAGTGCGCAGGGCTCTGCTCTGTCTCTGTATAGTGCACAGGACTCTGCTCTGTCTCTGTATAGTGCGCAGGACTCTGCTCTGTCTCTGTATAGTGCACAGGACTCTGCTCTGTCTCTGTATAGTGTGCAGGGCTCTGCTCTGTCTCTGTATAGTGCACAGGACTCTGCTCTGTCTCTGTATAGTGCACAGGACTCTGCTCTGTCTCTGTATAGTGTGCAGGACTCTGCTCTGTCTCTGTATAGTGCACAGGACTCTGCTCTGTCTCTGTATAGTGTGCAGGGCTCTGCTCTGTCTCTGTATAGTGCACAGGACTCTGCTCTGTCTCTGTATAGTGTGCAGGGCTCTGCTCTGTCTCTGTATAGTGCACAGGACTCTGCTCTGTCTCTGTATAGTGCGCAGGACTCTGCTCTGTCTCTGTATAGTGTGCAGGACTCTTCTCTGTCTCTGTATAGTGTGCAGGGCTCTGCTCTGTCTCTGTATAGTGTGCAGGGCTCTGCTCTGTCTCTGTATAGTGTGCAGGACTCTTCTCTGTCTCTGTATAGTGTGCAGGGCTCTGCTCTGTCTCTGTATAGTGTGCAGGACTCTGCTCTGTCTCTGTATAGTGCACAGGACTCTGCTCTGTCTCTGTATAGTGCGCAGGACTCTGCTCTGTCTCTGTATAGTGTGCAGGACTCTTCTCTGTCTCTGTATAGTGTGCAGGGCTCTGCTCTGTCTCTGTATAGTGTGCAGGGCTCTGCTCTGTCTCTGTATAGTGTGCAGGACTCTTCTCTGTCTCTGTATAGTGTGCAGGACTCTGCTCTGTCTCTGTATAGTGTGCAGGACTCTGCTCTGTCTCTGTATAGTGTGCAGGGCTCTGCTCTGTCTCTGTATAGTGTGCAGGGCTCTGCTCTGTCTCTATAGTGTGCAGGGCTCTGCTCTGTCTCTGTATAGTGTGCAGGACTCTGCTCTGTCTCTGTATAGTGTGCAGGGCTCTGCTCTGTCTCTGTATAGTGTGCAGGACTCTGCTCTGTCTCTGTATAGTGAGCAGGGCTCTGCTCTGTCTCTGTATAGTGTGCAGGACTCTGCTCTGTCTCTGTATAGTGTGCAGGGCTCTGCTCTGTCTCTCTATAGTGTGCAGGACTCTGCTCTGTCTCTGTATAGTGAGCAGGGCTCTGCTCTGTCTCTGTATAGTGTGCAGGACTCTGCTCTGTCTCTGTATAGTGTGCAGGGCTCTGCTCTGTCTCTGTATAGTGTGCAGGACTCTGCTCTGTCTCTGTATAGTGTGCAGGGCTCTGCTCTGTCTCTGTATAGTGTGCAGGACTCTGCTCTGTCTCTATAGTGTGCAGGGCTCTGCTCTGTCTCTGTATAGTGTGCAGGGCTCTGCTCTGTCTCTGTATAGTGTGCAGGGCTCTGCTCTGTCTCTATAGTGTGCAGGGCTCTGCTCTGTCTCTGTATAGTGTGCAGGGCTCTGCTCTGTCTCTGTATAGTGTGCAGGGCTCTGCTCTGTCCCTGTAAAGTGTGCAGGGCTCTGCTCTGTCTCTGTATAGTGTGCAGGGCTCTGCTCTGTCTCTGTATAGTGTGCAGGACTCTGCTCTGTCTCTGTATAGTGTGCAGGACTCTGCTCTGTCTCTGTATAGTGTGCAGGGCTCTGCTCTGTCTCTGTATAGTGTGCAGGACTCTGCTCTGTCTCTGTATAGTGTACAGGACTCTGCTCTGTCTCTGTATAGTGTGCAGGACTCTGCTCTGTCTCTGTATAGTGTGCAGGGCTCTGCTCTGTCTCTGTATAGTGTGCAGAGCTCTGCTCTGTCTCTGTATAGTGTGCAGGGCTCTGCTCTGTCTCTGTATAGTGTGCAGGACTCTGCTCTGTCTCTGTATAGTGTGCAGGACTCTGCTCTGTCTCTGTATAGTGTGCAGGGCTCTGCTCTGTCTCTGTATAGTGTGCAGGGCTCTGCTCTGTCCCTGTAAAGTGTGCAGGGCTCTGCTCTGTCTCTGTATAGTGTGTAGGGCTCTGCTCTGTCTCTGTATAGTGTGCAGGACTCTGCTCTGTCTCTGTATAGTGTGCAGGACTCTGCTCTGTCTCTGTATAGTGTACAGGACTCTGCTCTGTCTCTGTATAGTGTGCAGGACTCTGCTCTGTCTCTGTATAGTGTGCAGGACTCTGCTCTGTCTCTGTATAGTGTGCAGGACTCTGCTCTGTCTCTGTATAGTGTGCAGGGCTCTGCTCTGTCTCTGTATAGTGTGCAGGGCTCTGCTCTGTCTCTGTATAGTGTGCAGGGCTCTGCTCTGTCTCTGTATAGTGTGCAGGACTCTGCTCTGTCTCTGTATAGTGTGCAGGACTCTGCTCTGTCTCTGTATAGTGTGCAGGGCTCTGCTCTGTCTCTGTATAGTGTGCAGGACTCTGCTCTGTCTCTGTATAGTGTGCAGGACTCTGCTCTGTCTCTGTATAGTGTGCAGGGCTCTGCTCTGTCTCTGTATAGTGCGCAGGACTCTGCTCTGTCTCTGTATAGTATACAGGACTCTGCGCTGTCTCTGTATAGTGTGCAGGACTCTGCTCTGTCTCTGTATAGTGTGCAGGACTCTGCTCTGTCTCTGTATAGTGTGCAGGGCTCTGCTCTGTCTCTGTATAGTGTGCAGGACTCTGCTCTGTCTCTGTATAGTGTGCAGGACTCTGCTCTGTCTCTGTATAGTGTGCAGGACTCTGCTCTGTCTCTATATAGTGTGCAGGACTCTGCTCTGTCTCTGTATAGTGTGCAGGACTCTGCTCTGTCTCTGTATAGTGTGCAGGACTCTGCTCTGTCTCTGTATAGTGTACAGGACTCTGCTCTGTCTCTGTATAGTGTGCAGGACTCTGCTCTGTCTCTGTATAGTGTGCAGCACTCTGCTCTGTCTCTGTATAGTGTGCAGGGCTCTGCTCTGTCTCTGTATAGTGTGCAGGGCTCTGCTCTGTCTCTGTATAGTGTGCAGGGCTCTGCTCTGTCTCTGTATAGTGTGCAGGACTCTGCTCTGTCTCTGTATAGTGTGCAGGGCTCTGCTCTGTCTCTGTATAGTGTACAGGACTCTGCTCTGTCTCTGTATAGTGTGCAGGGCTCTGCTCTGTCTCTGTATAGTGTACAGGACTCTGCTCTGTCTCTGTATAGTGTGCAGGACTCTGCTCTGTCTCTGTATAGTGTGCAGGGCTCTGCTCTGTCTCTGTATAGTGTACAGGACTCTGCTCTGTCTCTGTATAGTGTACAGGACTCTGCTCTGTCTCTGTATAGTGTACAGGACTCTGCTCTGTCTCTGTATAGTGTGCAGGGCTCTGCTCTGTCTCTGTATAGTGTGCAGGGCTCTGCTCTGTCTCTGTATAGTGCGCAGGACTCTGCTCTGTGTCTGTATAGTGTGCAGGACTCTGCTCTGTCTCTGTATAGTGAGCAGGACTCTGCTCTGTCTCTGTATAGTGTGCAGGACTCTGCTCTGTCTCTGTATAGTGTGCAGGGCTCTGCTCTGTCTCTGTATAGTGTGCAGGACTCTGCTCTGTCTCTGTATAGTGCGCAGGGCTCTGCTCTGTCTCTGTATAGTGTGCAGGACTCTGCTCTGTCTCTGTATAGTGTGCAGGGCTCTGCTCTGTCTCTGTATAGTGTGCAGGACTCTGCTCTGTCTCTGTATAGTGTGCAGGGCTCTGCTCTGTCTCTGTATAGTGTGCAGGGCTCTGCTCTGTCTCTGTATAGTGTGCAGGACTCTGCTCTGTCTCTGTATAGTGTGCAGGGCTCTGCTCTGTCTCTGTATAGTGTGCAGGACTCTGCTCTGTCTCTATATAGTGTGCAGGACTCTGCTCTGTCTCTGTATAGTGTGCAGGACTCTGCTCTGTCTCTGTATAGTGTGCAGGACTCTGCTCTGTCTCTGTATAGTGTGCAGGGCTCTGCTCTGTCTCTGTGTAGTGTGCAGGACTCTGCTCTGTCTCTGTATAGTGTGCAGGACTCTGCTCTGTCTCTGTATAGTGTGCAGGACTCTGCTCTGTCTCTATATAGTGTGCAGGACTCTGCTCTGTCTCTGTATAGTGTGCAGGACTCTGCTCTGTCTCTGTATAGTGTGCAGGACTCTGCTCTGTCTCTGTATAGTGTGCAGGGCTCTGCTCTGTCTCTGTGTAGTGTGCAGGACTCTGCTCTGTCTCTGTATAGTGTGCAGGACTCTGCTCTGTCTCTGTATAGTGTGCAGGGCTCTGCTCTGTCTCTGTATAGTGTGCAGGACTCTGCTCTGTCTCTATATAGTGTGCAGGACTCTGCTCTGTCTCTGTATAGTGTGCAGGGCTCTGCTCTGTCTCTGTATAGTGTGCAGGGCTCTGCTCTGTCTCTGTGTAGTGTGCAGGACTCTGCTCTGTCTCTGTATAGTGTGCAGGGCTCTGCTCTGTCTCTGTATAGTGTGCAGGACTCTGCTCTGTCTCTGTATAGTGTGCAGGACTCTGCGCTGTCTCTGTATAGTGTGCAGGACTCTGCTCTGTCTCTGTATAGTGTGCAGGGCTCTGCTCTGTCTCTATAGTGTGCAGGGCTCTGCTCTGTCTCTGTGTAGTGTGCAGGACTCTGCTCTGTCTCTATATAGTGTGCAGGACTCTGCTCTGTCTCTGTATAGTGTGCAGGACTCTGCTCTGTCTCTGTATAGTGTGCAGGACTCTGCTCTGTCTCTGTGTCTTGTGCAGGACTCTGCTTTTCTCTTGTAGCTGCAGAGTCTTGTGAAGAGGATGCAGCAGGTGGAGGAGGACGAGCAGCAGCTGAATCAGCTCCGGGTGCAGGACGGGGAGGAGTACAACATGATCAAGATCAAGCTGGAGACCGATGTCCAGGTGAGAGAAAACTATGTGTCAGCCAGCGAGCGCAGGGCCGTGTCCTCTCCACAGCCAGCGAGCGCAGGGCCGTGTCCTCTCCACAGTCAGCGAGCGCAGGGCCGTGTCCTCTCCACAGTCAGCGAGCGCAGGGCCGTGTCCTCTCCACAGTCAGCGAGCGCAGGGCCGTGTCCTCTCCACAGTCAGCGAGCGCAGGGCCGTGTCCTCTCCACAGTCAGCGAGCGCAGGGCCGTGTCCTCTCCACAGTCAGCGAGCGCAGGGCCGTGTCCTCTCCACAGTCAGCGCCTGCACCTCTCGGCCGTACCTCATGTAACGTCTCTGTCCCCCCGGTGCAGATCAGCGCCTGCACCTCTCGGCTGTACCCCATGTAACGTCTCTGTCCCCCCCGGTGCAGATCAGCGCCTGCACCTCTCGGCCGTACCCCATGTAACGTCTCTGTCCCCCCGGTGCAGATCAGCGCCTGCACCTCTCGGCTGTACCCCATGTAACGTCTCTGTCCCCCCCAGTGCAGATCAGCGCCTGCACCTCTCGGCCGTACCCCATGTAACGTCTCTGTCCCCCCCGATGCAGATCAGCGCCTGCACCTCTCGGCCGTACCCCATGTAACGTCTCTGTCCCCCTGGTGCAGATCAGCGCCTGCACCTCTCGGCCGTACCCCATGTAACGTCTCTGTCCACCCGGTGCAGATCAGCGCCTGCACCTCTCGGCCGTACCCCATGTAACGTCTCTGTCCCCCCGGTGCAGATCAGCACCTTCACCTCTCGGCTGTACCTCATGTAACGTCTCTGTCCCCCCCGGTGCAGATCAGCGCCTGCACCTCTCGGCTGTACCTCATGTAACGTCTCTGTCCCCCCGGTGCAGATCAGCGCCTGCACCTCTCGGCCGTACCCCATGTAACGTCTCTGTCCCCCCCGGTGCAGATCAGCGCCTGCACCTCTCGGCCGTACCCCATGTAACGTCTCTGTCCCCCCGGTGCAGATCAGCACCTTCACCTCTCGGCTGTACCTCATGTAACGTCTCTGTCCCCCCCGGTGCAGATCAGCGCCTGCACCTCTCGGCCGTACCCCATGTAACGTCTCTGTTCCCCTGGTGCAGATCAGCGCCTGCACCTCTCGGCCGTACCCCATGTAACGTCTCTGTCCCCCCGGTGCAGATCAGCGCCTGCACCTCTCGGCCGTACCTCATGTAACGTCTCTGTCCCCCCCGTTGCAGATCAGCGCCTGCACCTCTCGGCTGTACCCCATGTAACGTCTCTGTCCCCCCCGGTGCAGATCAGCGCCTGCACCTCTCGGCCGTACCCCATGTAACGTCTCTGTCCCCCCCGATTCAGATCAGCGCCTGCACCTCTCGGCCATACCCCATGTAACGTCTCTGTCCCCCTGGTGCAGATCAGCGCCTGCACCTCTTGGCCGTACCCCATGTAACTTCTCTGTCCCCCCGGTGCAGATCAGCGCCTGCACCTCTCGGCCGTACCCCATGTAACGTCTCTGTCCCCCCGGTGCAGATCAGCGCCTGCACCTCTCGGCCGTACCCCATGTAACGTCTCTGTCCCCCCGGTGCAGATCAGCGCCTGCACCTCTCGGCCGTACCTCATGTAACGTCTCTGTCCCCCCCGGTGCAGATCAGCGCCTGCACCTCTCGGCCGTACCCCATGTAACGTCTCTGTCCCCCCGGTGCAGATCAGCGCCTGCACCTCTCGGCCGTACCCCATGTAACGTCTCTGTCCCCCCGGTGCAGATCAGCGCCTGCACCTCTCGGCCGTACCCCATGTAACGTCTCTGTCCCCCCGGTGCAGATCAGCGCCTGCACCTCTCGGCCGTACCCCATGTAACGTCTCTGTCCCCCCGGTGCAGATCAGCGCCTGCACCTCTCGGCCGTACCCCATGTAACGTCTCTGTCCCCCCGGTGCAGATCAGCGCCTGCACCTCTCGGCCGTACCCCATGTAACGTCTCTGTCCCCCCGGTGCAGATCAGCGCCTGCACCTCTCGGCCGTACCCCATGTAACGTCTCTGTCCCCATGGTGCAGATCAGCGCCTGCACCTCTCGGCCGTACCCCATGTAACGTCTCTGTCCCCCTGGTGCAGATCAGCGCCTGCACCTCTCGGCCGTACCCCATGTAACGTCTCTCTCCCCCCGATGCAGATCAGCGCCTGCACCTCTCGGCCGTACCCCATGTAACGTCTCTGTCCTCCCCGGTGCAGATCAGCGCCTGCACCTCTCGGCCGTACCCCATGTAACGTCTCTCTCCCCCTGGTGCAGATCAGCGCCTGCACCTCTCGGCTGTACCCCATGTAACGTCTCTGTCCCCCTGGTGCAGATCAGCGCCTGCACCTCTCGGCCGTACCCCATGTAACGTCTCTGTCCCCCTGGTGCAGATCAGCGCCTGCACCTCTCGGCCGTACCCCATGTAACGTCTCTCTCCCCCCGTTGCAGATCAGCGCCTGCACCTCTCGGCCGTACCCCATGTAACGTCTCTGTCCCCCCGGTGCAGATCAGCGCCTGCACCTCTCGGCCGTACCCCATGTAACGTCTCTGTCCCCCCGGTGTAGATCAGCGCCTGCACCTCTCGGCCGTACCCCATGTAACGTCTCTGTCCCCCCCGATGCAGATCAGCGCCTGCACCTCTCGGCCGTACCTCATGTAACGTCTCTGTCCCCCCGGTGCAGATCAGCGCCTGCACCTCTCGGCCGTACCCCATGTAACGTCTCTGTCCCCCCTGGTGCAGATCAGCTCCTGCACCTCTCGGCCGTACTCCATGTAACGTCTCTGTCCCCCCGGTGCAGATCAGCGCCTGCACCTCTCGGCCGTACCCCATGTAACGTCTCTGTCCCCCCGGTGCAGATCAGCGCCTGCACCTCTCGGCCGTACCTCATGTAACGTCTCTGTCCCCCCGGTGCAGATCAGCGCCTGCACCTCTCGGCCGTACCCCATGTAACGTCTCTGTCCCCCCGGTGCAGATCAGCGCCTGCACCTGTCGGCCGTACCCCATGTAACGTCTCTGTCCCCCCCGATGCAGATCAGCGCCTGCACCTCTCGGCCGTACCTCATGTAACGTCTCTGTCCCCCCGGTGCAGATCAGCGCCTGCACCTCTCGGCCGTACCCCATGTAACGTCTCTGTCCCCCCGGTGCAGATCAGCGCCTGCACCTCTCGGCCGTACCCCATGTAACGTCTCTGTCCCCCCGGTGCAGATCAGCGCCTGCACCTCTCGGCCGTACCCCATGTAACGTCTCTGTCCCCCCGGTGCAGATCAGCGCCTGCACCTCTCGGCCGTACCTCATGTAACGTCTCTGTCCCCCCGGTGCAGATCAGCGCCTGCACCTCTCGGCCGTACCCCATGTAACGTCTCTGTCCCCCCTGGTGCAGATCAGCGCCTGCACCTCTCGGCCGTACCCCATGTAACGTCTCTGTCCCCCCGGTGCAGATCAGCGCCTGCACCTCTCGGCCGTACCCCATGTAACGTCTCTGTCCCCCCGGTGCAGATCAGCGCCTGCACCTCTCGGCCGTACCCCATGTAACGTCTCTGTCCCCCCCGATGCAGATCAGCGCCTGCAGCTCTCGGCCGTACCTCATGTAACGTCTCTGTCCCCCCGGTGCAGATCAGCGCCTGCACCTCTCGGCCGTACCCCATGTAACGTCTCTGTCCCCCCTGGTGCAGATCAGCGCCTGCACCTCTCGGCCGTACCCCATGTAACGTCTCTGTCCCCCCTGGTGCAGATCAGCGCCTGCACCTCTCGGCCGTACCTCATGTAACGTCTCTGTCCCCCCGGTGCAGATCAGCGCCTGCACCTCTCGGCCGTACCCCATGTAATGTCTCTGTCCCCCCCGGTGCAGATCAGCGCCTGCACCTCTCGGCCGTACCCCATGTAACGTCTCTGTCCCCCCGGTGCAGATCAGCGCCTGCACCTCTCGGCCGTACCTCATGTAACGTCTCTGTCCCCCCCGGTGCAGATCAGCGCCTGCACCTCTCGGCTGTACCCCATGTAACGTCTCTGTCCCCCCGGTGCAGATCAGCGTCTGCACCTCTCGGCCGTACCCCATGTAACGTCTCTGTCCCCCCGATGCAGATCAGCGCCTGCACCTCTCGGCCGTACCCCATGTAACGTCTCTGTCCCCCCGGTGCAGATCAGCGCCTGCACCTCTCGGCCGTACCCCATGTAACGTCTCTGTCCCCCCGGTGCAGATCAGCGCCTGCACCTCTCGGCCGTACCCCATGTAACGTCTCTGTCCCCCCGGTGCAGATCAGCGCCTGCACCTCTCGGCCGTACCCCATGTAACGTCTTTGTCCCCCCGGTGCAGATCAGCGCCTGCACCTCTCGGCCGTACCCCATGTAACGTCTCTGTCCCCCCGGTGCAGATCAGCGCCTGCACCTCTCGGCCGTACCCCATGTAACGTCTCTGTCCCCCCGGTGCAGATCAGCGCCTGCACCTCTCGGCCGTACCCCATGTAACGTCTCTGTCCCCCCGGTGCAGATCAGCGCCTGCACCTCTCGGCCGTACCCCATGTAACGTCTCTGTCCCCCCGGTGCAGATCAGCGCCTGCACCTCTCGGCCGTACCCCATGTAACGTCTCTGTCCCCCCGGTGCAGATCAGCGCCTGCACCTCTCGGCCGTACCCCATGTAACGTCTCTGTCCCCCCGGTGCAGATCAGCGCCTGCACCTCTCGGCCGTACCCCATGTAACGTCTTTGTCCCCCCGGTGCAGATCAGCGCCTGCACCTCTCGGCCGTACCCCATGTAACGTCTCTGTCCCCCCGGTGCAGATCAGCGCCTGCACCTCTCGGCCGTACCCCATGTAACGTCTCTGTCCCCCCGGTGCAGATCAGCGCCTGCACCTCTCGGCCGTACCCCATGTAACGTCTCTGTCCCCCCGGTGCAGATCAGCGCCTGCACCTCTCGGCCGTACCCCATGTAACGTCTCTGTCCCCCCGGTGCAGATCAGCGCCTGCACCTCTCGGCCGTACCCCATGTAACGTCTCTGTCCCCCCGGTGCAGATCAGCGCCTGCACCTCTCGGCCGTACCCCATGTAACGTCTCTGTCCCCCCGGTGCAGATCAGCGCCTGCACCTCTCGGCCGTACCTCATGTAACGTCTCTGTCCCCCCGGTGCAGATCAGCGCCTGCACCTCTCGGCCGTACCCCATGTAACGTCTCTGTCCCCCCGGTGCAGATCAGCGCCTGCACCTCTCGGCCGTACCCCATGTAACGTCTCTGTCCCCCCGGTGCAGATCAGCGCCTGCACCTCTCGGCCGTACCTCATGTAACGTCTCTGTCCCCCCGGTGCAGATCAGCGCCTGCACCTCTCGGCCGTACCCCATGTAACGTCTTTGTCCCCCCGGTGCAGATCAGCGCCTGCACCTCTCGGCCGTACCCCATGTAACGTCTCTGTCCCCCCGGTGCAGATCAGCGCCTGCACCTCTCGGCCGTACCCCATGTAACGTCTCTGTCCCCCCGGTGCAGATCAGCGCCTGCACCTCTCGGCCGTACCCCATGTAACGTCTCTGTCCCCCCGGTGCAGATCAGCGCCTGCACCTCTCGGCCGTACCTCATGTAACGTCTCTGTCCCCCCCGGTGCAGATCAGCGCCTGCACCTCTCGGCTGTACCTCATGTAACGTCTCTGTCCCCCCGGTGCAGATCAGCGCCTGCACCTCTCGGCCGTACCCCATGTAACGTCTCTGTCCCCCCGGTGCAGATCCTCCAGCAGCAGCTGCAGCAGATGAAGGCCACGTACCAGCTGAACCAGGAGAAGCTGGAGTACAACTTCCAGGTGCTGAAGAAGAGGGACGAGGAGAACACCATCACCAAGTCCCAGCAGAAGAGGAAGATCACCCGGTGATGCTCCCCGATATGTTTTGGGTTTTAAAAATGTCGTTTTTCAGAATAACCCCCCATGTGTACATGAAAAATAACTTTATTTCGGCCCATTGTTTGACTTGTTTCCTGCACTTTTCACAAGTTTTTCCTCCGCAGGTGCGATCTTTACATTTTAGTTGTTTGGTTGGACAATAGCTCTATGATGTCTCCCATACACAGCACACCCAGACATGAAGGATTCCTGCTCTCCTGTCTCTATATAGCGCATGTTCAGAAGCAGCAATAGCAGGAGGACATTGTACAGCAGCACTGAGCAGTGTAGCTGTGAATCCAGCAGTCGGGGCGAGATAAACAG
The DNA here is from genome assembly GCF_046119375.1 of Phyllobates terribilis. Lineage (NCBI taxonomy): Eukaryota > Metazoa > Chordata > Amphibia > Anura > Dendrobatidae > Phyllobates > Phyllobates terribilis. Next base: position 29,361,253 of record NW_027362763.1, read on the forward strand.
TTACTTGAAAGCAGCAGCATGCAGGACATCATACAGCAGCACTGAGCAGTGTAGCTATGAATCCAGCAGTGGGGGGTGAGAAACACTTACTAGAAATCAGCAGCGTGCTTGACTTTTTGTAGCTTTTGAATTCAACTCTAAAAGGAGATAAAACGCTTAATAGAAAGCAACATGAAGTACTTTATACAATAGTACTGTGCAGTGCAGCTGTAAATCCAGCACTGTAGTGAGATTAAACACTTACTCCTTCCTTCCCTCTCCATAGACTTCAATAGGCAGCTGTAATCTGATCCCTCAGTGAGCTGACAGTCTGTCTTGTTTTGAACAGGACAGATTGTTGCTGCATATCAGAGATAATGCTGAGGTCAGGAGGCCGAGGGTTTCTGGTCAGTGTGATGTTCTCGTACTCCCTTCATTTTACGATTTGTGTCCTCCTTTATTTTTTTGCAGATTGCAGGACGTTCTCAACAACCTAAAGATAAAGCTGGAGAAACAAAGCAAACAATACAAGGAGGAGAACCAGGCCCTGAGTGACGACTTCAAGAGGATCGCTGAGCAGTACAAAGAGCTGCAGAAGAAAATGAGGTCATCCCCCGCTGCTTCATTGCTGACTGTTTCCACCTGCGCCTAGCTCAGCAGTGACTTCCCTGTCGCTTTCCTCTCTTTCAGGCATTTTGCAGCCGTGGACTCAAAGAAGTTTGATGACATCTGGGCGATGAACGAAGAGGAGATGAAGCAGCTGGTGGAGAAGGTGCTGGAGGTGGATGGCATTATACACCAGCAGCAGCTCGGACTCCCCTGGAAGGAGCCGCTCCTGGGCTTCATGGATAATGTTGGGCCGCTGACGGTGAAACCCAAGGAACAAAAGACAGCCAGCATGCTGGCCCAGGAGGTCATGAGGAGCTGCGGTGAGAATGACATCAGTGGGGGGGGGGCTCCTGCTGCAGTCAGCTGCCTTACCCATCAGTGGGGGGAGGCTCCTGCTGCAGTCAGCTGCCTTACCCATCAGTGGGGGGGGGAGGCTCCTGCTGCAGTCAGCTGCCTTACCCATCAGTGGGGGGGGGGGCTCCTGCTGCAGTCAGCTGCCTTACACATCAGTGGGGGGGAGGCTCCTGCTGCAGTCAGCTGCCTTACGCATCAGTGGGGGGAGGCTCCTGCTGCAGTCAGCTGCCTTACCCATCAGTGGGGGGGGCTCCTGCTGCAGTCAGCTGCCTTACCCATCAGTGGGGGGAGGGCTCCTGCTGCAGTCAGCTGCCTTACCCATCAGTGGGGGGGGGGCTCCTGCTGCAGTCAGCTGCCTTACCCATCAGTGGGGGGGGCTCCTGCTGCAGTCAGCTGCCTTACCCATCAGTGGGGGGGGCTCCTGCTGCAGTCAGCTGCCTTACCCATCAGTGGGGGGGGGGCTCCTGCTGCAGTCAGCTGCCTTACCCATCAGTGGGGGGAGGGCTCCTGCTGCAGTCAGCTGCCTTACCCATCAGTGGGGGGGGGGGCTCCTGCTGCAGTCAGCTGCCTTACCCATCAGTGGGGGGGCTCCTGCTGCAGTCAGCTGCCTTACCCATCAGTGGGGGGGCTCCTGCTGCAGTCAGCTGCCTTACCCATCAGTGGGGGGAGGGCTCCTGCTGCAGTCAGCTGCCTTACCCATCAGTGGGGGGGGGGGGGCTCCTGCTGCAGTCAGCTGCCTTACCCATCAGTGGGGGGAGGGGCTCCTGCTGCAGTCAGCTGCCTTACCCATCAGTGGGGGGGGGGCTCCTGCTGCAGTCAGCTGCCTTACCCATCAGTGGGGGGGGGGGCTCCTGCTGCAGTCAGCTGCCTTACCCATCAGTGGGGGGGGGGCTCCTGCTGCAGTCAGCTGCCTTACCCATCAGTGGGGGGGGGAGGCTCCTGCTGCAGTCAGCTGCCTTACCCATCAGTGGGGGGGGGGGGCTCCTGCTGCAGTCAGCTGCCTTACCCATCAGTGGGGGGAGGCTCCTGCTTTAGTCAGCTGTCTTACCCATCAGTGGGGGGCTCCTGCTGCAGTCAGCTGCCTTACCCATCAGTGGGGGGAGGCTCCTGCTGCAGTCAGCTGCCTTACCCATCAGTGGGGGGGGGCTCCTGCTGCAGTCAGCTGCCTTACCCATCAGTGGGGGGAGGCTCCTGCTGCAGTCAGCTGCCTTACCCATCAGTGGGGGGGGGGCTCCTGCTGCAGTCAGCTGCCTTACCCATCAGTGGGGGGGGGCTCCTGCTGCAGTCACCTGCCTTACCCATCAGTGCAGTGGGCTCCTGCTGCAGTCAGCTGCTTTACCCATCAGTGGGGGGGGGGGGGGGGGCTCCTGCTGCAGTCATCTGCCTTACCCATCAGTGGGGTGGGGCTCCTGCTGCAGTCAGCTGCCTTACCCATCAGTGGGGGGGGGGGCTCCTGCTGCAGTCAGCTGCCTTACCCATCAGTGGGGGGGGGCTCCTGCTGCAGTCAGCTGCCTTACCCATCAGTGGGGGGGGGGCTCCTGCTGCAGTCAGCTGCCTTACCCATCAGTGGGGGGGGGCTCCTGCTGCAGTCAGCTGCCTTACCCATCAGTGGGGGGGCTCCTGCTGCAGTCAGCTGTCTTACCCATCAGTGGGGGGAGGCTCCTGCTGCAGTCAGCTGCCTTACCCATCAGTGGGGGGAGGCTCCTGCTGCAGTCAGCTGCCTTACCCATCAGTGGGGGGGGGGGCTCCTGCTGCAGTCAGCTGCCTTACCCATCAGTGGGGGGGGGGCTCCTGCTGCAGTCAGCTGCCTTACCCATCAGTGGGGGGTGCTCCTGCTGCAGTCAGCTGCCTTACCCATCAGTGGGGGAGGCTCCTGCTGCAGTCAGCTGTCTTACCCATCAGTGGGGGGAGGGCTCCTGCTGCAGTCACCTGCCTTACCCATCAGTGGGGGGGGGAGGCTCCTGCTGCAGTCAGCTGCCTTACCCATCAGTGGGGGGGGGCTCCTGCTGCAGTCAGCTGCCTTACCCATCAGTGGAGGGGGCTCCTGCTGCATTCAGCTGCCTTACCCATCAGTGGGGGAGGCTCCTGCTGCAGTCACCTGCCTTACCCATCAGTGGGGGGAGGCTCCTGCTGCAGTCAGCTGCCTTACCCATCAGTGGGGGGGGGGCTCCTGCTGCAGTCAGCTGCCTTACCCATCAGTGGGGGGGGGGGCTCCTGCTGCAGTCAGCTGCCTTACCCATCAGTGGGGGGGGGGGGGCTCCTGCTGCAGTCAGCTGCCTTACCCATCAGTGGGGGGGGGCTCCTGCTGCAGTCAGCTGCCTTACCCATCAGTGGGGGGGGGGCTCCTGCTGCAGTCAGCTGCCTTACCTATCAGTGGGGGGAGGCTCCTGCTGCAGTCAGCTGCCTTACCCATCAGTGGGGGGGGGGGCTCCTGCTGCAGTCAGCTGCCTTACCCATCAGTGGGGGGGGGGGCTCCTGCTGCAGTCAGCTGCCTTACCCATCAGTGGGGGGGGGGGGGGGGGGGCTCCTGCTGCAGTCAGCTGCCTTACCCATCAGTGGGGGGGGGCTCCTGCTGCAGTCAGCTGCCTTACCCATCAGTGGGGGGGGGGCTCCTGCTGCAGTCAGCTGCCTTACCCATCAGTGGGGGGGGCTCCTGCTGCAGTCAGCTGCCTTACCCATCAGTGGGGGGGGCTCCTGCTGCAGTCAGCTGCCTTACCCATCAGTGGGGGGAGGCTCCTGCTGCAGTCAGCTGCCTTACCCATCAGTGGGGGGGGCTCCTGCTGCAGTCAGCTGCCTTACCCATCAGTGGGGGGGGGGCTCCTGCTGCAGTCAGCTGCCTTACCCATCAGTGGGGGGGGGGCTCCTGCTGCAGTCAGCTGCCTTACCCATCAGTGGGGGGGGGGCTCCTGCTGCAGTCAGCTGCCTTACCCATCAGTGGGGGGGGGCTCCTGCTGCAGTAAGCTGCCTTACTCATCAGTGGGGGGGGGGGCTCCTGCTGCAGTCAGCTGCCTTACCCATCAGTGCGGGGGGCTCCTGCTGCAGTCAGCTGCCTTACCCATCAGTGGGGGGGGGCTCCTGCTGCAGTCAGCTGCCTTACCCATCAGTGGGGGGGGGCTCCTGCTGCAGTCAGCTGCCTTACCCATCAGTGGGGGGAGACTCCTGCTGCAGTCAGCTGCCTTACCCATCAGTGGGGGGGGCTCCTGCTGCAGTCAGCTGCCTTACCCATCAGTGGGGGGGGGCTCCTGCTGCAGTCAGCTGCCTTACCCATCAGTGGGGGGAGACTCCTGCTGCAGTCAGCTGCCTTACCCATCAGTGCGGGGGGCTCCTGCTGCAGTCAGCTGCCTTACCCATCAGTGGGGGGGGGGCTTCCTGCTGCAGTCAGCTGCCTTACTCATCAGTGGGGGGGGCTCCTGCTGCAGTCACCTGCCTTACCCATCAGTGGGGGGGGGCTCCTGCTGCAGTCACCTGCCTTACCCATCAGTGCGGGGAGGCTCCTGCTGCAGTCAGCTGCCTTACCCATCAGTGGGGGGGGGCTCCTGCTGCAGTCAGCTGCCTTACCCATCAGTGGGGGGAGGGCTCCTGCTGCAGTCAGCTGCCTTACCCATCAGTGGGGGGGGGCTCCTGCTGCAGTCAGCTGCCTTACCCATCAGTGGGGGGGGGGCTCCTGCTGCAGTCACCTGCCTTACCCATCAGTGGGGGGAGGGCTCCTGCTGCAGTCAGCTGCCTTACCCATCAGTGGGGGGGGGGGCTCCTGCTGCAGTCAGCTGCCTTACCCATCAGTGGGGGGGGGGCTCCTGCTGCAGTCACCTGCCTTACCCATCAGTGGGGGGGGCTCATGCTGCAGTCACCTGCCTTACCCATCAGTGGGGGGGGGCTCCTGCTGCAGTCAGCTGCCTTACCCATCAGTGGGGGGAGGGCTCCTGCTGCAGTCAGCTGCCTTACCCATCAGCGGGGGGGGGGGGCTCCTGCTGCAGTCAGCTGCCTTACCCATCAGTGCGGGGGGCTCCTGCTGCAGTCAGTTGCCTTACCCATCAGTGGGGGGGGGCTCCTGCTGCAGTCAGCTGCCTTACCCATCAGTGGGGGGGGCTCCTGCTGCAGTCAGCTGCCTTACCCATCAGTGGGGGGGGGCTCCTGCTGCAGTCAGCTGCTTTACCCATCAGTGGGGGGGGGCTCCTGCTGCAGTCAGCTGCCTTACCCATCAGTGGGGGGGGCTCCTGCTGCAGTCAGCTGCCTTACCCATCAGTGGGGGGGGGCTCCTGCTGCAGTCAGCTGCTTTACCCATCAGTGGGGGGAGGCTCCTGCTGCAGTCAGCTGCCTTACCCATCAGTGCGGGGGGCTCCTGCTGCAGTCAGTTGCCTTACCCATCAGTGGGGGGGGGCTCCTGCTGCAGTCAGCTGCCTTACCCATCAGTGGGGGGGGGCTCCTGCTGCAGTCACCTGCCTTACCCAACAGTGCGGTGGGCTCCTGCTGCAGTCAGCTGCCTTACCCATCAGTGGGGGGGGGGCTCCTGCTGCAGTCAGCTGCTTTACCCATCAGTGGGGGGGGGGGGGCTCCTGCTGCAGTCATCTGCCTTACCCATCAGTGGGGGGGGGCTCCTGCTGCAGTCAGCTGCCTTACCCATCAGTGGGGGGGGGGCTCCTGCTGCAGTCAGCTGCTTTACCCATCAGTGGGGGGGGGGCTCCTGCTGCAGTCAGCTGCCTTACCCATCAGTGGGGGGGGGCTCCTGCTGCAGTCAGCTGCCTTACCCATCAGTGGGGGGGGGGGGCTCCTGCTGCAGTCAGCTGCCTTACCCATCAGTGGGGGGGGGCTCCTGCTGCAGTCAGCTGCCTTACCCATCAGTGGGGGGGGGGCTCCTGCTGCAGTCAGCTGCCTTACCCATCAGTGGGGGGGGGGCTCCTGCTGCAGTCAGCTGCCTTACCCATCAGTGGGGGGGGCTCCTGCTGCAGTCAGCTGTCTTACCCATCAGTGGGGGGAGGCTCCTGCTGCAGTCAGCTGCCTTACCCATCAGTGGGGGGAGGCTCCTGCTGCAGTCAGCTGCCTTACCCATCAGTGGGGGGGGGCTCCTGCTGCAGTCAGCTGCCTTACCCATCAGTGGGGGGGGGGCTCCTGCTGCAGTCAGCTGCCTTACCCATCAGTGGGGGGGGGCTCCTGCTGCAGTCAGCTGCCTTACCCATCAGTGGGGGAGGCTCCTGCTGCAGTCAGCTGCCTTACCTATCAGTGGGGGAGGCTCCTGCTGCAGTCAGCTGCCTTACCCATCAGTGGGGGGGGGGCTCCTGCTGCAGTCAGCTGCCTTACCCATCAGTGGGGGGGCTCCTGCTGCAGTCAGCTGTCTTACCCATCAGTGGGGGGGGGGCTCCTGCTGCAGTCAGGCTGCCTTACCCATCAGTGGGGGGGGAGGCTCCTGCTGCAGTCAGCTGCCTTACCCATCAGTGGGGGGGGGCTCCTGCTGCAGTCAGCTGCCTTACCCATCAGTGGGGGGGGCTCCTGCTGCAGTCAGCTGCCTTACCCATCAGTGGGGGGGGCTCCTGCTGCAGTCACCTGCCTTACCCATCAGTGGGGGGGGCTCCTGCTGCAGTCAGCTGCCTTACCCATCAGTGGGGGGGGCTCCTGCTGCAGTCAGCTGCCTTACCCATCAGTGGGGGGGGGCTCCTGCTGCAGTCAGCTGCCTTACCCATCAGTGGGGGGGGCTCCTGCTGCAGTCAGCTGCCTTACCCATCAGTGGGGGGGGGGCTCCTGCTGCAGTCAGCTGCCTTACCCATCAGTGGGGGGGGCTCCTGCTGCAGTCAGCTGCCTTACCCATCAGTGGGGGGGGCTCCTGCTGCAGTCAGCTGCCTTACCCATCAGTGGGGGGGGGCTCCTGCTGCAGTCAGCTGCCTTACCCATCAGTGGCGGGGGGCTCCTGCTGCAGTCAGCTGCCTTACCCATCAGTGGGGGGGGGGCTCCTGCTGCAGTCAGCTGCCTTACCCATCAGTGGGGGGGGGCTCCTGCTGCAGTCAGCTGCCTTACCCATCAGTGGGGGGGGGCTCCTGCTGCAGTAAGCTGCCTTACCCATCAGTGGGGGGGGGGCTCCTGCTGCAGTCAGCTGCTTACCCATTCAGTGCGGGGGGGCTCCTGCTGCAAGTCAGCTGCCTTACCCATTCAGTAGGAGGGGGCTCCT